>NW_027468870.1:15362343-15809843 GCF_046254945.1 Alosa pseudoharengus | reverse complement strand
AGAAAGTTGAATTATGTCTGTGACACAGGACTAGCTCGCAGGAAATGGAAAGGCTGGCGTTAGTGGATGAACATGGTTGGCTGTTGTGTGTTGGTGCTGCACCTGAGGTGATCATATCAGGACAGGGAGCTGATGGCTGCCCCATTGCAGCGCTGGTGGGTCCCAAGATAACGCTGAGTTATGGCTGCTCTCATCTCCTGCTTTTCCCCCCCTCCTCCTCCTCCTTACTTCTCCTCTTTCTTCTTGCTAATGGAGGCAGGAGCGGAGTCGCCATGGTAACAGTGTTTGCCCTCCCAGGGCTGGGAGGGGTGCAGGCAGGTATCAGGTCTCCATGGTGATTATTTACCCACAGTGCCACCACAGACCACAGGCCATCGCTCAGCCTCACAGAGGTGCTGCAGTGAATCAGTGTGTCTATTGGACTTAGCTAATCCACTGTCTCTGGACGACGCCACAGAAACTGATCAGCAAAGTAGGCGACAACAAGTACAAATAGAGGTGATCTTGAATTAAATTTCAAGCAGCACTGAGGGGTTTTGTTGTAAAACTAAGAAGCTAACTTTGTAAAAGGCATACAAACGCATGCAAACACCAAAACAGCTTGCTTACATGCCAAACTAGTATCTCTTGGTGATGACATAGATGACATTGTCACGCTGTGAAAGTTTTGTTGTCTAACACATACCACCGAATTAAATGAGTGCTTAGCCTGGGTGACTAGTACAATCAGCACTGTTTACCTGTCACTCGCATGACCATCACAAATGATTCCAAAATGTTCTATAAAAGCATTCTTTAAAAAGCCATGTTTAGGTTTAGGTTAACTTGACTGGATTTGTTCTTCAAACTGGCTTTGTTTGGTCCAAACTCCAAAATGCTGATGGAGCACTGGATCATGTGCTTGCCTTGACTGGAGATTAATTCACTGAAGCAGTGCTGTAGACATGGCCAGGTCCCAGCCATAGGGATCACAGCACGGCCCCTACACACACACACACAGACACAGAGCTCCAGTCACATCCGATGAGGGTGCTGAAATGGAGAGCAATGCTTCCAGCCACTGCACACATGCTGCAGGTGTGTGACAAGGTCGTCCACCAACCCCCTACAACACACACACACACACACACACACACACACACACACACACACACACACACAGATGGCACTGAGCCAGGGGCGGGGGTGGATGTGGGGAGAGGGTGGGGTGGGGTGACTGGAGTGTCGCATGCGGCTCCTGGACCCAGTGGCGCCACCCAGCTGCCTCCTCGCTCACACACGCTGCTCTCCTTCCAGCTGCAGGGACACTGCTGCATACAGTGCACACTCAGGAGGAGAGGGGGATAGAGAGGGAGAGAGAGAGAGAGAGATGATGGTGATTTTTTCATCTCATCTTTAGAAACCTCCCGTCTGGTTAATTAAATTAAAGATGAGAGGGGGATGGGTTCTTATATATACGTGTGTGGGTGCGTGTATGCGTGCGTATTTGCATGGGTGTGTGCATATGTGTATCTACATGCATATGTGTATGGACGTGTGTGTGTATCTACATGCATGTGTATGGACGTGTGTGTGTGCGCGCACTTGGTTGTACACATGTATATGGTTTGACACCAGAGTTTAGATTCCCATAGCTGGAAGTAAAGTGGGTCAGCGCGTTACTCGGTGGGCCTGTATTCCCCTGGCTGCATGTTAAGTGCAGAGGGGCTCTTCTGGGCTGGAGGCCGCTGCTCCACTTTCCTTAACCCTCTGTGACGGCCACGGGCCTGCAGTGTGGTACACACACACACACACACACACACACACACACACACACACGGGCACTATCTCATGGAGACATAAATGGAGGTAGAAGGATGTTTTGTTTTGTTTGCTTTGTTTTTTAGTGTTTTGGTATTTCAGAGACATTTTGTTAGTGAACACATTTGCAGTCTTGTGAAGGGTCATGAGCTCAGTGGGGTTTCTCTCTCTCTCTCTCGCTCTCTCTCACACACACACTCACTCCCTCTCTCTCTCTCTCGCTCTCTCTCACACACACTCAATGTCTCTCTCTCTCTCTCTCACACTCTTTCTTTCTCTCTCTCGCTCTTTCTCACACACACTCAAATTCAAATGGTGCTTTATTGGCATGACAAATATGACACTTGTATTGCCAAAGCAATTGTTACATAAAAGTACAGTATCAGGATCTAAGCAATTATACATAGACAAGGGATAGGGGTACATGGACACATGGGTACATGGTACACACTCACTTTCTCTCTCTCTCTCTCTCTCTCACACACTCTCTTCCTCTCTCTCTTCCTCTCTGTCCTTCTCTCTTGCCCTTGTTCTTCCTCCCAGCCCTATAAAACATCAGATGTATATTAATTTCACTTTGAAGCTATACTCACTCACAGCACTGCTGGTACAGTACACCCACACCTTTTACTTGATGCTTTTACTGTGTAGGTAGATATTATGTTTATATAAGTGTGTGTGTGTGTGTGTGTGTGTGTGTGTGTTTGTGTGTGTGTGTGGTGTGTTCTGGTCTGTGCTTGCAGATGGACCCCGGCCCACTCAGAAAGAGGTGATCTCCCTCCGTGCGTTCATGCTTCTCTTCCTCAAGCAGCTCATCCTCAAGGTAAGGGCAGCCCACTCCGCTCCTCTGGACTATATATAATACTGACCTGATTTGCGGTACTGTATATGTGGAACGATGGACAGGCCGTTTGTCGAGTGTCGAGATACTGTTATAAAGCTGTATTCTACTCAATAATCTCAGGATACTAACAAGATTAAAATCTGATTTAGAAAGCACTTCTATATACAGTATATACCCTGCATTCACATAAACATACAGGCACCACTTTTCTTGCTGCTGCTGCTGACACAAGTTCTCTTTCTGACGACCATTGGTTATTACATAACATATTACATAACTATTTCAGTTGAAAACACTCTTTAATTCAGAGTTCACATGTCTATATTTCCAGTGTCTTCACACATGCCCGTACTCCCGTCTGTAGCTCAGTTGCTGTTGCTGTGCTGCCACAACAGGCTTCAAAACCCTATTATCCTGTTTTTCTTCTCAATCTATTTGTGAGAACGACGGATGTTTAGCAGATCATCACTTCAGACAGAAGATGTCACGAGCTCCAGGCTGTTGTTTTTTTGTTGTTTGTAGAAGTACACCCCGGTTGCTGGGCAGCGTTGCTTATTCTCATTTGAAGGCTAGCGTTTTTTTGCCCCCCTTCCGGATTGTTCCTTCGTCTCCTCCATCCTGTGATTCATCCCATTCGCCGTGCTCCGAGACGAGGGACGAGAGTTGAGGAACGAGACACACACTCCTACCCTGCGGGCATTAGGCCTGATTGCATTCTGAAATGGCAACTCGCCTAATTACTGCCGGCCTTTTGCGCATCATAAAGGAAAAAAAGCCACTTGTGTCCTCGGAATATGTTTTCCTGTCGTGTTCTTTATTTGTGAAGTTCAGAAAATAATCTCAGTCATCTGTGGGCTGGATAAGAGGACCGGTGGCAAAGTGAAAATATAAGATGATGTGCAGCGTTTACTTTCTCTCTCTCTCTTTTTAAAATCATGAATTGTTCAGCAGTTTAAGGCATCTGCTATGTCTACTGTTTTAAGGTGCATTAAAGTGTAGTTGTGTGTGAGAATGTAACGTGAGCTAGAACAACATCATGTCTGAATGCATCCTAGTGCAGTTGGCAGCAGATGCTAACACTCATAATCACACAAGTGGTGCAAGGCAAACAGTACTTTCAAAACACCATGTCAAACCCATAAACCTCTTAAAATAAGTTTGAATAACAGTGAGGGGTGTTCAGGTCAATACCAAACAGCTGGGACTGGATAAGCCAGTGATGAAATGGAAATAAAGCTACTTGAAAAACTACTTTATGCTCATGAATCACAAAACCTTCATACATTTCTTTTAAGGAACTCCTGTCCTGTTTCTTAAACATTATGTAAATCCTAAATTGTTATTTTTTTCTCCTGTGTGTCTGTTTCAAAGGACCGAGGTGTGAAGGAGGATGAACTGCAGAGTATTTTAAATTACCTGTTGACAATGCATGAGGTAGGTACAGCCGCCTGAAACCAAATATAGCACAACCCCACTGGCAATTTATTTTTGATTTGCAGCACTTGCAGTGTTACGGCTTGTATTGATGCCTCCACCTCATTCGATTTAGAACTGCTCAGATGTGCCTCTGTCGGAGTACAACTTGCAAAGAGATGTTCAAAATGTGTATTGATCTACAGTACACATTTGTCCTCACTCGTCTTCCCTCTCACTTTTTGTTTGCTTTCTCTCTTCCTCCCTCCCTCCCTCCCTCCCTCTCTCTCTCTTTCTCTTTCTATCTTTTTCTATCTCTCTCTCCTCTCATTCCTCATGGGTCCCTCTCTATTATCTCGCTCCACTGCAGGATGAGAACATCCATGACGTCCTGCAGCTCCTTGTGGCCCTGATGTCGGAGCATCCTGCCTCCATGATCCCCGCCTTCGACCAGAGGAACGGAATACGGTGAGCCCTAAGGGACAAACCATGCCTCGTTGCGCTCTCTCTTTCTCTCTCTCTCTCTCTCTCTCTCTCTCTCTCTCTCTCTCCCTCTCTCTCTCTCTCTCTCGCCCACCTGCCTGCCTGTCATTCTGCGCCTGTTTTTCCGGCAGGCCTCGGCTCAGGCGGCCCGGGCCTTACATAAGCGGGCATCGGCTTAGCCCTGTCATGCCCGCATCAATCACACTTTTCATGGCCCAGAGCGCACCGCGGGGTATTTAAGTGTCACATCCAGTTGCTTTCACCTCAGTTCTGTTACTCTTTTTCTCTCTTTCTCTCTTTCTCTCTCTCTCCACTGTTTCATCCCCCTGAAGCAAAAAAGGGGAAAGTTTTTAATTAAATGATGAAATAGATTCTTAAGAAGACTGAACTTTTTTTTTGTCTAGATAAGGGATTTTGCCTAGTGTGTGCGTCCATTGTTTGTGTTGTGTCTAGACTTTGATGAAGTGCTTGTCTATACACAGTCTTTGACAAGTAGCTGAAACCAATGACTTTTGTCCCTCCAGGGTTGTCTACAAACTACTGGCGTCCAAGAGTGAGAGTATTCGAGTGCAAGCGCTCAAAGTGCTTGGCTACTTCCTAAAGCACCTTGGCCACAAGTAAGTTCCTGACATCAAAAACTACTCCGTTAGCACCTGAACTTTCTCTTACCTTTTGTGTTTTGGCACATTTAATGATGTAACCTTACGATTCAATGATTTAATTGGCTGGTAGAGGATGACATTGAATAGGGAGTGTGTATATGCTCTGTTTACATTTGGACTTAAGGCATTTCTGCTTTTCTGCATAAATATCAATATAGAACTGTGCTTACATTTTTATTATACATGTAAAGTGGTCTACACTCAAAGCAAATTAGAGTACTTTCATCTCACGACTTCTCATCTCATTTTCATTTCAAATCCGTGTGTGGGGGTGTAGGGCTAAAACATCTGAAACTGTGTCACCATTTGCATGCTTATGAACTGAATTAAGTAGATAAAGAGAACAGCGACAAATGTGTGAGAGAACTGTAATTGATGTAACTGACCTGACCCAACTGAGCGTAAGAGTCTTCTCACTCCGAAAAGCCGTTTGTAATTTGTGTGTGGGGTCCTGCAGGGTGGAAGTGTTGGTCAGATTAGAGTGTCCATGTCAGAGATGACCGGCTCCAGTCTGGCTTGATGGGACTGTATTGTGGAGAAAAGTTGGCAAAGCCATGGGCACACATAATCAGCCTGATAAACCAACTGTTATGTGATGTAATGCCTTGTAATGAAGGCAAGTATCTAGGCAAATTCAGATGCGACAGCCCAACTGTGTCGTAGTGATGCCGTTAACGTCACCACCTGACATATGGTCGGTCCAGATTCCATTCCCGAACCTGTTGTTGCGAGTCTGTGGCATTTTGGATAAAAGTGTTTGTTAAATACCAGACAAACTGCCTCACACTTGCTCGTTTGTCAGTCCATAGACTTCTACACACAGTGCACGATCTGACCATGTGTGTGTTAGCCAGTTTGTCCTTCAAAGGCCCATTAGTTTCCAGATCTCTGGCCTTGTGTCTGCATCAAACAGACATCATGCCAGTGAGCTGCTGGCCACTGTGTCGCCGTGGCGTTTGTTGTCGTTTAGTTTTTTTTTCCCTCACCCAGCTCGTGGCCCTGTCCTCTCTGACTGGGCTGCTGGGATTGGCTTGTCATTGCTTGGCTATGATGGTGTGGGTGACAGGCCTTCTGTGAGATCCCTTTGTTTGTGAGTGCCTGTGTGTTTATCTACTGTGTGTGTGTGTGTGTGTGTGTGTGTGTGTGTGTGTGTGTGTGGATGTGGGAGAATGTTGTGAGCCGTTAATCGTAATGCGTGTGCGAGTCGCCCCTTGAGGATCGGAGTGTCAGCTGAGATCACGTCAAGCCGACGCCACTCCATGTATCTATTCATGGTGCCGCGTCTCTTACTGGGTGAAGCCACCCATAGCCTTGAATGGAGTGCAGGCTTCCCCCATTACTGACAGAGAGCCAACAAGTGAACAGCCATTAGCCTTTTATGTGTCTGCTCATGTGTCTGCCTATCTGTGTGTGTGTGTGTGTGTGTGTGTGTGTGTGTGTGTGTGTGTGTGTGTGTGTGTGTGTGTGTGTGCAGTATGTCTGTTTATTTTACTTTCCCCATCTGTCTATTCTCTATTCAGCTCTTCTGTCTACTGATCTCTGTCTGTCTGTGTCTCTGCCTTCCAGCGTCTGTGTCTCATTCATCTTGTCAAGTCTTGCTTGTAGGGAGAAGGTGGAGAGTGTGTACCTCTTCATGCTGATGTCTGTCTGTCTGTCTGTTTGTCTGTCTGTCCATCTGTCAGTCTGTCTAGACCAGTGTTTCCCAAACTTTTTTTCTGGGGACCCACTTTTTAAAAATGACAGACCATCGCGACCCATTTCACCACCAATATTGTTTTAGGCCACAGGTTCTCCAACTTTTCTATGCCTTCCCCAACCATACATTGCTATAGCCTAGGATCTAGATAGATAGATCCTGCTTTGAACACGGTTGTGTTGCATTTTGAGCACCATCAGCGTGAAAAGTTGGAAATGACTACTGAAAAGATTGGGGAAATTCTCTGATGTTGCGCAGTCGTCATTCGTCAGCATTAGTAAGCTGTTCCTGTATTTCTAAAAAAAAATGTTGTAGGCTACGTAGCGTTGCAGACAAATGGGTCCATAACACTGTGGACGTCAATTCCGATGTAAACAGCAAATAACTCAAGTCGTTATATGTTCTATTATATTATATTGTATAGTCGTTATGTCAGAACAAGAGGCTTTTGCGCAATAGCCGGACGAATGCGCCTTTACTTTGGAGTTAGCGAGGTAGAAAACGAGAGGAATAGTGTTTAAAATGTCCATTTAAATTGTAGCCTAATATAATGTACTGTTGTGCATTTTAAATAGAAATAAGAATGTGAGGAGGTTGCTAACTTTAAAGATTGCATCTAAAATCGAAACTATCTACATGCAAATTGAATAGCCTTATGTCCGGTCTATGGATGTCTGCTTTAGTTGACAGCATGGTCACTAGATTTTAATCGGTAAAGTTATCTGTGGTATCTGATGTTATCTGTTAATGTTCGTGCAAATAGGCGGATTCATGTCCCTTGTAGTTTGCAACTGTGAGGTACATGGCATGCGCCCCACAGAACGGTTTCATTTTGAGAGTAGTAGAAATCCATGCTCTGGCACCCCCTCTGCGATGCGTTCGTCCCCCAGTTTCATGCGCCAGTTTCATGAGCTTTTATGACAAAACCGTGACTGTGGTAGTTAACAAACTACATCCTAATAGAAAACTGTTAGTTTTCCTGGTATCAAATGACAAATGGTATCAGTTAGGCCTATAACACAACATAAATTGTGTTGGCGACCCAAATAAAATCTCCTGCGACCTACCCGTGGGTCGCGACCAGGGTAACACTGGTCTAGACAAGTCTGCTAGTCTCTCTTCCAATATGCTGAAGCTTATAGACTTGCATGGAATCTTCGTGCTGTCTGTTTGTTTGTTTGTTTATTTGTTTGTTTGTTTGTCAGGTAGTCAGTCTATCAGCTTGTCTGTCTCTCTCTTTGATGATCTGACAGAAGGTGTGTGTGTGTGTGTCTGTCTCTTTCACAGGAGGAAGGTGGAGATCATGCACACACACAGCCTCTTCACGCTGCTGGGGGAGCGGCTGATGATGCACACCAACACCGTCTCCGTCACCACCTACAACACCCTCTACGAGGTTTGTCACCCCAACAACACATCACATGCAATACAACCAGTGGTTAAAGGGCCTGTATGCAGTTTTTTTTTTTATCGTAAAGGTAGTTAGAAATATCATCTGAATGTGGAGAAACCATCATTTCAAAAGCATCTATGCTTGCTGTTGCCCAGATATCCTCTAAACTTGGTTAGCATGCAAACCAGTGTGTGCCTCTTGAAATACTACTTTGCACCACTTGTGGCACTGTGTTAAGTACAGTGCAAGTAAATAGAAAAGTGCCATTGCAAATTTAATGGTGCATTTGAGACAAATCGAAAGTACACATAGCGCTTTTAACAATAAGGGGATGGGATAGTCCCTTAATGATTAGGCTGTTACTAATTAGCATTCTTATCATTAATACAGAATGTTAGATTTACAAGACGTTTTGGATGGGTTTTTTTTATCCGGTATTTGTTCCACAGAGATTGCATTCCTCCGTAGCTTGAGAGCTGAGTATAACTGATAGCAGTGCACTGTGGAGCTGACCGCAGTACCACCATGCCTCTTAACACTGGTCATTACTGTGGTTACACTTGAAGCTATTCACCAGAGGGAAGAGAATGCCATGCACGTACTGAGCCTTTTCATGCTTCACGCTCCTCAGATATGGAGCCTTTCACTGGGCTCTGACTCAGTGTGACTCTGTGTTAATGGCGGGAATGTTCTCCAGGCGCCAGCATGTCTGAATGACTGAAATGTTTCGCATTGCAGATTCTCACGGAGCAGGTCTGCACTCAGGTGGTCCACAAGCCCCATCCGGAGCCAGACTCCAGTGTCAAGATACAAAACCCGAGTAAGATCCATCTCCCAGCAGCCAACACAGCGTCTGGCCTTCACAAACTCTTTAAGAAACTGTCTTTGTAGTGAGTTGTATGAGTGACTGAGATCATATAACATTGCCTAATGTGTGTGTGTGTTTGTGTGTGTGTGTGTGTGTGTGTGTGTGTGTGTGTAGTGATTCTGAAGGTGGTGGCCACACTGCTGAAGAACTCCACCCCGAGTTCAGACCTGATGGAGGTGCGGCGTCTCTTCCTGTCCGACATGATCAAGCTGTTCAGCAACAGCAGAGAGAACAGACGGTGAGTTCTGTTCCTGTCACACACACTCACACTCTAGCTCACTCAGACTAATGCAGAACATCTACATACATTCAAATGTATGCAGTGAACAAACACACACACACACACACAGACACACACGCAAATCACGTACACGAAAAACACACGCTCATCCTTGTTAGATGACACTAGTACAAGTGCAGATACAAACACACACACACACACACACACACTCACACACTCACCACCTCACTCCACCATCCCCCATGATGCTCCCTTTTGTGTCTGTGAAAGGCATGAAGAGCGTAGAGTGGCTCCTGTTTTCTCATTAGCGCCGCACAGTAAACCACTCACAGCACTCCTCCCCCCAAACAGCGCCACAGCACCTTGCTGCCACTCAAAGCCACTCACAGCTCCTCGTCGGCCAGATCTGAAGTGCCAGGCCTCGACGGCGGGCATCATTTATGTCAGTGTTGGCAGAGGTGGGCAAAAAAGGGGCACCTCAGCAGGCTTTACACTGCTGTGGCTGCTGTTGCTACCAGCACACGCCTAAGCGTACCCAAATGGATACTATTACTCTATGTCCATCATTCAGTGACATGCTGTATATGTGGTCTTCCCGATAAGTGTCACCTTATGTGGAGAACCTTCTGGTTTGTTCTAATGGGGGGCCTTTGTCTCTTTTCTCTTTTGTTTGTTCTGGATGTGATTTGTGTTGTCCTCCCCAGGTGTCTGCTGCAGTGTTCGGTGTGGCAGGACTGGATGTTCTCGCTGGGCTACATCAACCCCAAGAACCCCGAGGAGCAGAAGATCACCGAGATGGTCTACAACATCTTCCGCATCCTGCTCTACCACGCCATCAAGTACGAGTGGGGCGGCTGGCGCGTGTGGGTGGACACCCTCTCCATCGCCCACTCCAAGGTAAACGCTGACACTTCTCTCTTTCTTCTTTTTCCTCTTTCATGTCTTTCTGTGTATTTCATACTTTCCTCCGTTCCGGCGGTACGTTTAGCCCTTTTCAGAGCTCAGCCGGTGTCCGGATGGGTCCTGTGATGTGTCTGGAGCAAGCGCAGTCACACTTTTTTCACCAATTAGCATAGCAATCAGCAGAGCCCCCTGCTCGCTGGAGGACATGATGGAAGCTAACCTTGCCAATGACAAAACACCATATTAAAGTCCAGACTCACTGAGGGGATAAAAATGCGGATCACAACCTTCTTCACCCTCACTATGCACAGACAGCCCATTTACATGTCACTAGACACCCCATTCAAAAACAGTGGACTCTCTCTGCATGGCAATGTTTGGCTATGGAACATCACTTCACATAATGATGTCAATCACATCTGTTGGCCATTCTAATGAGTAATATCTGAATGTTCATCATATATATCATCTATATACAGTACATGGCCTTTAAAGCCAAATGCATACGTTGATGATGAATTGGCCAACTTGGTTGTTAAGTCTGCCTCTCTCTCCCTGTGTTAGGTGACTTATGAGGCCCACAAGGAGTACCTGGCTAAGATGTACGAGGAGTACCAGCGTCAGGAGGAGGAGAACATCAAGAAAGGCAAGAAGGGCTCGGTGAGCACCATCTCGGGCCTGTCAGCCGCGCCCGCGGCCACCGTCAACGGCACCATGGAGATCCGTGAGCTGGACGACACGTCGCAGACGCAGACGCCTGAGAGCGAGGCCGACTACAGCGAGAACGCCGACTCGTCCCGCAACCTGCTGGCCGAGTGCAAGGGGGTGGAGGGTCCGGCGGGAGGGGAGGCGACGACCGCAGCGGTGGCGGCGGCGGTTGGGGCTGTAGCAGGCCCCGCTGGCGTACGGGTGGAGGTGCACGACCTGCTGGTGGACATCAAGGCGGAGAAGGTGGAGGCCACGGAGGTGAAGCTGGACGACCTGGACCTCTCTCCGGAGGTGCTGGGCGTCAGTGGGGTCAGCATGAGTGGAGGAGGCAACGGCGGGGTCAATGTTGGGGTCAGCGCGATGGAGAACGGGCCTCTCGTGGAGGTCGACTCCCTGCTGGACTCCAGCTACTGCGCCAGCATACACAAGCTCAATGGCAGCCTGGCGCCCAAGGAGCACGAGCTGGCCGGCATCCACGCAGGCACCAACAGCAGCAACAGCCTGGACGACGGCTCTAATCTGGGGCCGCTCATCACGCTGGCCGACGAGAAGGACATGCCCAGCGTGCCCAGCAACAACGGCTTCCTCTTCCCCAAGGGCGACGAGAAGCTGCTGCCCTCGTTGGCATCGCCGAGCCCCACCACCGAGCCCCTGGTGCTGCCCCCAGTGGTGGGCACTGACCAGGCGTCCAGCGCCAGCGACGACCTCAGCCTGCTGGCGCACATGACCACTTGCGGCTCGGACCTGGGCCAGGCGACGTCGTCGACGGCAGCGGTGGCGACGACGCCCGGGGGAGCGGCCGGCGGGCTGCCCGAGGACGGACAGTTCAAGCTCCAGAACTCGCTGGTGGACATCAGCACGCTGGCGGAGGCGGAGGCCCGGGCCTCGGCGCGAGCCCTGGAGAGTGGAGAGGGGGCAGAAGGCGCCTCGGCGGCGGCGGCAGGCCTGGAGGGAGACGCGGCGGCCGCAAAGGCGACCGGAGACGCCGCTAGCACCACCTCGGACACGGAGAGGTCGGACGACGGCAAGGACAAGGAGATGAAGAAGATCCAGACCACGGCCACAACTCAGGTGAGGCCCCTCACAGTCCTCCGTCTCATCTGGTTCCACTTCCAGTAGAAACACCTGGCTTCGTCTTAGTTTTATTGCATAATGGCAGATGTACCATCAACATCGGATAATGGCCAATACAGATGGTCTATGACTTGTATGGTCAAGTTCTGCATAATAGTGTCTTTTATGGTGTGGTTTAATCTGGATCTTTCCCTCCGCTGTGTAGGCCATGCATGGGCGCACGGCCAGTCAGATGGAGAGGGACCTGCGGGTGGACCTGGGCTTCCGTGGGATGCCCATGACGGAGGAGCAGCGGCGGCAGTTCAGCCCGGGCCCACGCACCACCATGTTCCGCATCCCCGAGTTCAAGTGGTCACCCATGCACCAGAGGCTGCTGACCGACCTGCTCTTCGCCCTGGAGACAGACGTGCACGCCTGGAGGAGGTGAGAAATCCAATAGGGGGCGCTATCTCAACAAACTCTGGACTTTTGCACAGATTAGGCCATCTTACGTTTTAAAAGGCTCTTTTAGACAATCATAAAAGGTGAAGTTTAGTAAAAGATACCTTAATTTAGTCCAGGCATAGTTCAGATGTCAATATGTCCATCTGGAATAATGTGATTAAGCCTATTTTAATAATGACACCTTTCAAATTAGTACTTAGCCATATTCTTGACCATAGCTACTGCTATTGTCTTTTTAAAACTAAGAAAAGGCTTCATTGCTTTGATGTTAAAATGCAAATGAAATGGGAAGTGCAGTTGGCATAATTGCAAAACATAATTACTGTTGATAAGCTATTGCCTGCCTGGAGACATTTCATGCTAATAAATACATTTCATATTTTGTTCTTTTATCAGCAGTCAGACACTTTGTTTGCAAAAACATGTTAGTAACTGAAGCAAATGAACAGTAGCAAATGAACAGTGTTTGATATTTTAGGCTAATTTAAAATAATCTGTGTGATTTCATGAACTATATCTGTATAATACTCGTTCAGCGCTTCTACTCTAGCTGACTGTTTACTTCCTGTCTGCTTTGCAGCCATTCCACCAAATCCGTCATGGACTTTGTGAACAGCAATGAGAACATCATTTTTGTACACAACACTATCCACTTGATCTCTCAGATGGTGGATAACATTATCATCGCCTGCGGGGGCATCCTGCCTCTGCTCTCTGCAGCCACGTCGCCCTCTGTAAGTGGCTAGCTAGTGCCCTCTGCTGGCTGGAAGGGCAGGTTGAGCCCAGGTGGTGGGGAAAGCAAGGAGATTTTAGTACTGTTTTCTGAGACAGGAACTGCTCAGGGGATGAACAGCAGCAGCTTTAGGTTTTCTGTATGTTTTTTAATAAAATGAATTTATTCTAGCTTGTTATTATTTCTGTAAATAGTGGTAGGGGAAATAAAAAGGAACAGAATATATGACTTAGCATCAGACGCACATGGAAGAAGGGTCTGCTGCAGAATTTCCTTTGACTCTCTATAACTAATCTGTCTCCATACCTTTGTTTTCATAATCTGAAGTAACTGAATTGGGTGAGCCCATTTTTTTCAGTCCAAGTTAATGAATGCCACTGGGGTGTAGTGGACGTATTTAATTAGCTGTGTTTATCAAAGCAGAATAATCAAATCGTTAAACACTTTATGTAATGTTCCACCCAAGTTCTCCACATAGAGGTCCAGCACCCGCAGTGGCATTGCATTCACAACTGGCTTGTGTTTCTCTGCATCTTCTCTAACACTTCTGTTGACCCTTAGTTTACTCACAACTAAACCGTTGCAGCCTACAGAGGAGACAGTTCTAATCTGTACCTATCTGCTTATTTGATTTTAATACCCTTTTCTTTTTGTTCTTTTTTTCTTGTCTGTATTCTTCTGTTTGCTGTCTTCTCTCGTCCTCTTCCGTCTCTTTTTGTCTTGTGCATGTACAGAGTTCTAAGGTTAGTGCGAACGCTGTAAGTCCCCGTTTCTTTACCTTTTTTATAACATCTTTATCAATATCCTGTTTGCCTTGTGTTTTTACCCTATTAGTGCTTTCCACTCTGAGTTCAGTAATACCAACTAACGTTCCCTTGTCATTTCTAAAGTAGCGTTGAATAATGATGATGTAATTGGTACTTTCCCAGTAGACCTCAAACTATTTTTTTGAAACCATTGAATGGCAGTGGATTTTTTTTATCTAAGCCTAGCAATCTCTATTCACCAGGAAATAGTCTAGAAGGTTCCGGCAGATTCTTCCTGCTAATGACATGAATCTGTAATATACTATGACAAGAAAATCAATGCAGACACAAGCCAGGAACAGGGATAAAAAGCCCACAACCCCACAGACCCAACCAGATTGCCAGTCAAAACTACCATTCTGTGCTTCGACTCACATGCATGGTGTCGCAATACAAATGAATCCAGACCCTGACTATCTTGAAGTCCAGCCCTGTCCACAACATGACATACAGTAGCTCAATATAAAGATAGAGTGAACACATTGAAATATTTATATTTACTCTACTCTTCATTGACACGGCAGAAGGAGTCAGGCTCCTCAAAGGGGGCTAAGGGTGGCGAGGTGACCCCAGTGCCAGGGGGCACAGGTCCAAAGGGAGAGGTGGGTAGCTGTAGCTGCCGGGGAAGTGTCCATTGGGGAGGGTGAGAGGGAGCACGGCTAACTGGTCACAAATCACTGTCCACACCGTTGCGTGTGTCATGTCCTGCCCACTGGTTCACTAAATCACCCCCCCCCCCTCCCCCCTCCCTCCTTCCTCACCCCTTGGCCTCTCCAGGGCCCCAGATTTGTGTGGGATCTAACTGTAATTCCATATCACCCCTGGATGTTGTGGATTTATACTGATAGTTTATTTAGCAGTTCTGTTTATACGGCCATTGCTATATATTTACCTGAAGGGGACCCTTGTCCACCACCCCACTCTCTTCACTGTCCTGCATGGTACAGTGCACATGTGCGTTCACAGTGTGTGTGTGTGTGTGTGTACATATAGGTTTGACACAGAAATTGTTAGAGTGCACCTCCATAAGATGTCATTTTCTATACACTTGTATATGAAAAATGAAAATAGCATTTTTATAACTGGCTCCTTAAAGGCATAAAGAGCTTTATACCTTTATACGCTTAAACACCAATTTCACTTGTGAAATAGTTATGCTTTGACACCTCTGCTGTGGTTAAAATGTTGCAACATTGTGCCTGCACGTGTGTGTGTGTGTGTGTGTGTGTGTGTGTGTGTGTATGTGTATGTGTGAGCGTCTGAGAGGCTTATTAAAGTGTTTCTGCCCGGTTGTATGTGTGTGTGTGTTTGTGCGTGTGTTTGTATGTGTATGTGTGAGTGTCTGAGAGGCTTATTAAAGTGTTTCTGCCCGGTTGTGTGTGTGTGTGTGTGTGTGTGTGTGTGTGTGTGTGTGTGTGTGTGTGTGTGTGTGTGTGTGTGTGTGTGAGTGTCTGAGAGGCTTATTAAAGTGTTTCTGCCCGGTTGTGTGTGTGTGTGTGTGTGAGCGTCTGAGAGGCTTATTAAAGTGTTTCTGCCCGGTTGTGTGTATGTGGGCAGACGGAGCTGGAGAACGTGGAGGCCACGCAGGGCATGTCTTCAGAGACGGCCGTCACCTTCCTGACCCGCCTGATGGCTATGGTGGACGTGCTGGTGTTCGCCAGCTCCCTCAACTTCAGCGAGATCGAGGCTGAGAAGAACATGTCCTCCGGCGGTCTGATGAGACAGTGCCTCAGGCTGGGTGCGTGCTAAATCTCTGTCTGCGCTCTGTGTGTGTGTGTGTGTGTGTGTGTGTGTTTGTGTGAGAAAGAGAAAAAAGGAATATTATGAATATAAATTTGTGCTAAACAATGTCTCGATATATTTGTGTATAACATAAAGTTACTGTATATGTGTTTGCACTTCAATGTATTAAAAATGTTATGGTTCATACAAGCCTCGTGTGTTTTGATATGGTCTCTGTTACAAAAGGCATTCCTACATGACCTGTTTCTCCATGCGCTCCATGTGTTGGCAGTGTGCTGTGTAGCGGTCAGAAATTGCCTGGACTGCAGACAGAGGCAGAGGGATCGCGGCAATACCTCTCTGCCCATCAGCAAGACCCAGGAAAGCCTGCAGAGCGCAGCCTCAGCCAGCAAGGTCAGACAGACAGACAGACAGACAGACAGACATGTACCCAACACTCACAGACACATCTTCACCACCACTAGACATACCTGAAACATTAATATCTCAACCCAGACTTCTCGTCACTGAAAGTTTTCACACCTTCTCTGTAGTCTTTGGTACTTGGTATTGGGTTGTATCCAAAGCATACTTATAAAACTTAGAGATTGTTTTTTCTTCCACGTTTTCAATATTACTATAAACCACCGATATAAACTACTAGAACATACTGTAAACAGAAAACTCTCCCAGTCCTTTGGTTAAACTGCTGTCCTGACGTCATTTGGCGTGTGCTGGTGTGAGTTGGTTAGTTGGTGCTGACGGGAGGATATGTGCCATGTCGATGTCTCTCTGGTTCAGAGTACCGTTACCATAGCGAACGTGCCCTGTCACCTCTCTCCTATTAAGGATCCCGACCGCCTGCTGCAGGACGTGGACATCAACCGCTTGAGAGCCGTCGTCTTCCGAGACGTAGTGAGTGGATGTTGCTTTCGTTTGTATGCATGTGTTTGTTTTTTATTGTGTGTGTGTGTATGTGTGTGTGTGCCAAAGAGATATTTTCACCTAATGGGTTTCTGAAGGCACGAAGGGCTGCATACTTCTTACTGTAGTATTTAAAAAAAAAAGTTAAGCACCAATTTTACTTGTGAAATAGCTATGATTTGGCACCTCTGCAAGCCGTCTTCTTTTGAGACTTGGAGGGTGGATGTTGCTGTCGTTTGCATGCGTGTGTGAGATTTTCACCTAATGGGCTCCTGAAGGGTTGCATACTTTCTAGAATTTTTTAAAAAGTTCAGCACCAATTTCACTTGTGAAATAGTTCTGTTTTGGCACCTCTGCTGTGGGTAAAGTGTGTGTGTGTGTGTGTGTGTGTGTGTGTGTGTGTGTGTGTGTGTGTGTGTGTGTGTGCGCGTGTAATTGTATTTGTGTGGTTGCCATAATACTTTCCATCACCTGAATGTCAAGGTCAGATTTGTATCATTAGCTTTGCTCTGACCTCCGCCTGCTGTTTGTGTGTGTCCAGGATGACAGTAAACAGGCCCAGTTCCTGGCTCTGGCCGTGGTTTACTTCATCTCGGTGCTGATGGTATCCAAGTACCGGGACATCCTGGAGCCGCAGCGGGAGATTGGCAGGTCCAGCAGCTTATCGGGGAGGAGCATCCGGCAAGAGATCAATTCGCCCACCAGCACAGGTGATCCACCAGCTGTTTTGCTCATCCTGGAAAAAAGAAAAAATGCCGCAGCCTCTCTGACCTCACAGGGGACAAGACAAAAATCAAGTTAGATAGTTAATAATAATAAGTCACCGGATCGTTATCACAGAGACATCTTTATCACTGAGACATCGTTGTCTCAGTTCGTTATCACTGAGACATCGTTATCACTGAGACATCGTTATCACTGAGACGTCGTTACATCGTTATCACTGAGACATCGTTATCACTGAGACAGACATCGTTATCACTGAGGAGACATCATTATCACAGAGACATCGTTATCACAGAGACATCGTTATCACTGAGACATCGTTATCACAGACATTGTTATCACTGAGACATCGTTACATCGTTATCTCTAGGATATTATCACTCTACTGTTTTTAACGCATAACTGTGTGGTTGCTATAGCCACTGCAATGCCCTTGACTCTGGAGGGTGATCCGTCTCACACACCCCTCACATGTACACACACACACACACACACTCACTCACACACTCACCCCCTCACATTCCCCTTCACAGCCCTGAAGTGGATTTACTCTCTCTCCCCTCTGTCTATTTGTTATGAGGTAATCCCTGTGGGTTTGGCACACACTGGGAAGAATGTCTCCCCTGATGGCAGTTAGCCAACTCCTAACACGGATCTGGCCCTCACCAAGCCCGGCATCCAAACCAGATCCACTCCAGAGCTGGGTGGGTTAGCGCAGTGCTAATGCTAACGCTAACGCTAATAATGCTTCATCATAATGCAGCACTGCAGCTCGCTCTTGCCACCGCTGCAGGATAGTGGGGGGGGGGGGGGGGGACAAAGCCTGCAGAGAGAGCAGGGAATAATGACAATGTACTGCATAAACATTATAGAGAACAGAGAGAAAGGGCGAAATGATGGGGGAGATCTAGAGGAAGAGATGTCGGAGCATTTTGCACTATTTACCCTTTGAGTTTGACACACAGGTGAACCCACAGTAGGTGGTCTGGCACATGAGCTGCGCATGAATGATGTAAAAAGAGCAAGAGTGTGAAGAGTGATGACAGAAGCTGGAAGGAGCGAGAAGATTCTAGAATACTGGGTAGTCCTGGCTGGGTCAGTTCTCTGTGTTAGGTATTGACCACCCAAGCTAATGAACCAGCCTAGCAGCCTATTATGCAGAGACAGTTTTAAAAGGTACAATCAAATCACACAAAAAAAACAAACACACGTTGGTGACATGATGGAGTACTTGCAGAATGTGCACATGCGTGTACTGTGTTTCTACATGCAACGGTGATTTGCACACTTGTGTATCTGGGTATTACATGTACAGCGTGTGTGCCTACTAGCATGCCTCTGTGTAACTGAAATGCTTCTCCATAGATGGGGGACTGAGGGAGCGCCACACCCCTCTGGACGAGCTCCCTGTGGAGGGGTCCCTCCCTCACACCGACTCCGGCATCGGGGACGACCATGTCTCCGGTGCCCTCAACGGCACAGACCTGGGCGGAGACCAAGGCATCGGTGGCCTGGTTGGTGGCATGGGTGGCGGTGTCAGCAGCATCATGGGCGGCGGGCCGGACGTCATGAGCGAGCTGCTGGGCACGCTCTCCTCGGAGGTGCACAAGTCCCGCGAGAGCCTGCTGGAGTCGCCGCCGTCGGTCAGCTCCTCGTCTGTGGAGGTGATCAAGCCGGCCTCATCCATCTCCAGCATCAGCCAGTCCAACAAGGGCATCAACGTCAGGGAGATCCTCAAGAGCCTGGTGGCTGCGCCTGTGGAGGGGGCTGATGCCGGACCGGAGCCCCAGGCCTACCACCCCGACCCGGCCCTCAAGAGCCAGGCCCAGGCCATGCTCCCCATGCAGTTCCACTCCTTCGACAGGTGAGGGCGCCACTCAGTGGACAATCTCCCCCTTGTCTCAAAGTCTGGATCACCTCAGTGGATGACATGCCTGGGCTGGTTGATTAGTGATATTTTGGGTGGTGGTTGGGTCCTCCACCTAAATGCTAAATTCTAAGAATTTTGAAATCTTCTTCACTCTCAGTTGCACACAGGCCTTTGGAAACATCAGTATTACAAAACAGAATGCATTACAGGGTGAAAAAAAAACAGTACCATTTTAGCAATTGAAATTGTACATTTTGATGCCACTTAAATACATCCAATCTATCCTTACATCATGTTTTAATAATTACAAGCTATGCCTTTAATAACTATAATACATCATAAACATGATTACTGTAAACACTAGTACACTGTAAATAGTGCTCCATCCTGTCTTTCACTACTAAAAATGACACTCTTATCATACATTGGATGGAAGGGCTCAGACCATGCACTGGCCTAACTGACAGCTGAAGTGTTCCAATGGTAACTTCATGTTCCCATGGCCTTGTGCACGTTGCCCCTACAGGAGTGTGGTGGTCCCGGTGAAGAAGCCTCCTCCTGGCAGCCTGGCCGTGAACACGGTGGGCACGCCCACCACCAGCGGTGCCGCCACTCCCGGCAGCACGCCCAACATCTTCGCCGCCGCCACGGCCACGCCTAAAAGCATGATCAACACGACAGGTGAGCTGGGTGGAATACACACACCATACACTCAACTTGTTATCGCTCTCTTTTTCTTCACAGTGATGTTTTAGCTGTATGCTGCTGTGACATTTTCAATTTGTTGTATTAGTTTTTAATCTCATCCCAGTGTTATCTATTTTTTTCTATTTATTTTCCAAACTGTTAAGCACTGTACTGTACATATAGCAATAAATGCTTTGACTTTTGACTATGGACAACGTTCGTTAAATATTGAAAGAGAGGGACACACACACATACACAGACACACACACACCTATACACACAAATGACCTCTAGGAGGCTCTCTTTAGCTATAATATCATGCCTTCCTGGTTGTGCATGACACAGCAGATTCTGTCTGACAGGAAGTGTGCTCCCACTCCCAGGGAAACAGCGCTAATCCAGATGGAGATGCATTGGACACTGCAGTCACAGCACAGCTCCCCACATCTCACTAGGACTCACTATCAGTCACCACACACCTGGCCTCGGTGGCCCGCGCAAAATAGCATGCTTTTGAAATGGACACAATTCCTTGTGTAAAAATGCAGAACTGTGCTAAATCGTTGCTCTGCATAGCTGGTGTCACCAAACTGAGGCTGTTGTGATTAATTGGGCCAAATGTGGGGTGTGTAAAAGCTTAATTACCCACCCTGTCTTAGCTTCCCATTTACATTAAAGAGCTGCTTCAGCAGAAATATCTCAAAAACTTTTGAATAAGAAACTCTGCTAGCTATTTCCACAACTCCACTATACTGCAGACATTTTATGGGATGTATGTAGTACAATAAATTTGGCATAGGGGTTAGTCATATATTACATTAAATACATATCACATGTACATAAATATAGTATTCTTTATCTATCCTCTTTTCATCTATAGTATTACTAATTTTGCTAATATTCAACTTAAGACTATCAATTTAAGACTTCAAAAACATAGTAGAGAATAAACATAGAAAGTAAATTCAGTGCCAGCGTAGCTGAGTTAATTAGTAATTAGTTTTTTAATTACTATTTGTAGTAGTAGGTATGCGACTGCCACATCAGTATGCCTTATATATCTCAGGCATAGTAGGCTGAAGTGATGTCCTTGATTTCTTCTGACTCTCTCTCTCTCTCTCTCTCTCTCTCTCTCTCTCTCTCTCTGTGCTTCTGGCCCTCCAGGTGCCACAGACTCTGCCTCCTCCTCCTCCTCCTCTTCCTCCAGCTTTGTGAACGGGGCCACCAGTAAAAACCTGCCGGCGGTCCAGACCGTGGCCCCCATGCCTGAGGACACAGTGGAGAACATGAGGTAGGTGCCGTGTAGTTTCTCCCCCCTCTTCACCATCCGCACCCTCCTCTTCCTCTCAGGATCTTCACACTCTCCTCTTTTCCATCCACCTTTTTCTCTTTCCACCCCTCCATCTCTCCGTTCCTCTTTCATCCATCTGGTCCACTCTTTTTGACTGTGTGCACAGTAGTGTGTTTATCCCTTTGTTCTCTTGTCACTTACTTTCAGTCTCTTCCTCTCCTCCTCATGAGATTTTTCTTATCCCTGTTTTCCTCCACCTTGCATTCTCCATCCACCTAAACCTCCCGCTCTTCCCTCTGCTCTCACTTGCTCTCTGACCGTAATCCTAACCATACTCAACGCACTGACCCTTAAATGTAATAGAAATATCTGTACGAAAACATCTCAGACTTGCACTGAAAGCAAATAAACATAAATAATGATGAGCTGTACTTTAATTGCATGATGCTGGATTGAAGGTGGTCTGTTTTTTTTAGTCATGCAGTACTGGAAGTTTATGTATTGGTATGGTTGTTCGAGACGAACCTTAGAGTCCAGACACACCTTCAACAAGTCTCTCTCTGAGGCCACTTCTCCCACCTTTCCTTAAGGCGCACTTTCACTCATGCATACTAACCACCAAAGCTCTGATGGATTCCATAACATGCTAAAGACTGTAATTTATGATCCTGTCCCGTTTGTATTGCAGTGCCTTTTGCGAGGTGGATCAGTGTCCACTCCGAACCGGGCTGACCCAACCAGAACTCAAATCCCTTAGCTCCCTGGCAGGATTCCAGGCAGCCCCCAGAGATGCAGGACAGTTCCTTAGGCAAGGAAGCTTCCATTGGTTGCCCCCCTCCCTCCCAAACATCCTCTCCTACCTGCCAGCTAGATTGTGTAGCTCTTTGTCTCTTTCTGTCTCTCTCTCTCTCTCTCTCTCTCTCTCTCTCTCGCTCTATCTCTATCTCTCTCTCTACTCTCTCTCTCTCTGTCAGCCATTATCCTCTCTTCATTTCCCATCCTCACTCTTTCCTCTCCTCCTGCTCGATATCTCTGTGCACACACACACAGACACACACACAGACACACACACACACAGACACACACACACACACAGACACACACACACACACAGACACACACACACACACACAGACACACACACACACACACACACACATAGACACTCATACACAGACACACACACACACACACACAATAGTTGTAGTGCACTAAAAGGCTTTACAAGTGGTTACCATGGGACAACCCCCTCTTAGCGCATTAGCCTGTCATCACTGATGGATTGATGGGAACTGATTCACTCCTCCCACAGAGTAGCACACAGTCAGTCAGTTTCCTGACAGTTAACCACAATTTATACATTACTTTGTACATTTGCTGTAGCCTTGTGGTTGATATGTGGGTGCAGCCTATACTTGAGTATATTTTCTTCTCTCAAAGAAAGTACGATCAAGATATTTCTTTATAACCCTTCAGTAAAATAAAGTGTAAAAGTGAGCTTCAGTTCACACTGACACATGCTGACATGGGATAAGGACATCGCCATAGATTACCCATAAACATTGGTAACAGGTAACATTTAACATCATTGTTTGTTTGGTAATCAAAGCTTTAGATTAGGCCTATAGAGTGCTGTGAGGAGAGCGATTTTAATGTTAATGTAAGAGTCTCTTTCCCTTTTTACCTTGCTCCTGCCCAAATTGACAGTATTTTGTTTTGTAGTGTTGAAAAAAAGCATGGTTAATACAGAAGAGATGTCAGTAGATGAATTTCTTTTACAAAGTGATAAAATACTGTCAGGCAGTATACATGTAGTCACATATGAGTAATAGTTGCCATATTGCTTGTAGTTTTTTTCTTTATTATAGCAACACCAGCAATTCTGTTGTTTCTCTAAAAATGCTGTAATCACGAATTAATAAGGTGATGCCCCAGAGAGGGATGGCCTATCTTGCCTGTAGAGTTAGTGGTGCTTTGGGGGGAATGGGTTGAACCAGAGTGCTCCATAACACCTGTAACAGCATCTCAACTCTCTGCCCGTCACTTACTAACACGGACGCCCTCTCAGGCTGCTGGGTGACCGAGTCTCACTGTGTGTCTGTTGTGTATGGTCTGACCACCACTGCTGACCGCTGCTAACCCTGTTCCCTTCCTCTCCTCTCATTGGTACTCATACCGCCTGTCTATCTCCCATCTCTTTTCTTTTTTTGTCTTTCTATCTTTCCATCTCTCTCTTTCTTTCCTTTTTTGGTCACATTTCTTCCTTTCTTTTCTCTTGTCCTCTCCTCCACCTGTGCCCGTCCCACAGCATCACCACCAAGCTGGAGCGGGCGCTGGAGAAGGTGGCGCCGCTGCTGCGCGAGATCTTCGTGGACTTTGCACCCTTCCTGTCCCGCACCCTTCTGGGCAGCCATGGGCAGGAGTTGCTCATAGAAGGTACAGGTGCTGTATTGTGCTTCCTTTTTTTCTTCCCCCTTCCTCTTCGTCCTCCTCCTCCTCGTCCTCCACCTCCTCCTCGTCCTCCTCACCGGTGTCTGTGTGGTGGAGTCTTCGTCCTCGCCACGTCACTGTCTGCCGCGTGTCTGTGTGTGTGTGTGTGTGTGTGTGTGTGTGTGTGTGTGTGTGTGTGTGTCTGCCACTGGCTGCCTCATGCCCGCATGGACCGCGCACAGGTACCGTAATCGATGTCATCAGTTGCAGTGCATGCTGGGACAGTTTTATGGCAGGAAATGTGGTAGTGTGGGGATACGGTAGTGTGAGGGTATTTGAAGATATCAAAAAAAGAAATCAAAATGTTCAGGGTGTTGTGTGAGTCAGTTAAGGCTGCAGTGTATCGGTAGAGCACAGACAGAATCACCCCCACTGCTTCTATGTGTCTGTCAGTCTGTTGTTCTGTCCCAGACACTGGAGGCCTCTGACTTCCTCTCTCTCGCTCTCTCTCTCTCTCTCTGTCTCTATCTCTGTCTCTATCTCACTGTCTCTCTCTCTCGCTTCCTCTTGTACTTTCTCTTCTCTCTGTTTACCTGTTTGCTTGTCAGTCAGAGGGCTGCTGTGGCTGTGCTCTTGTACTGGTCAATCTCCTGTGCTGCTAACATCAGTCCTGCGTTTTAAGTGTCTTGTCTTTCCCTATATGTTTGTGTGGGTATGAGAGAGATAGAGAGAATGAAATAGAGAGTGTGTGTGTGTGAGTGGGAGAAAGATAGAGATACAGTGTGCGTGTGTGTGTGTGTGTGTGTGTGTGTGTGTGTGTGTGTGTGTGTGTGTGTGTGTGTGTGTGTGTGTGTGTGTGTGTGTGTGTGTGTGTGTGTGTGTGTGTGTGTGTGTGTGTGTGTGTGTGTGTGTGTGTGTGAAAGAGAGAGAGAGAGAGAGATAAGAGAGAGTGTGTGTGTGTGTGAGAGAGAGAGAGAGAGATCACTGTCCTACTCTGCTCACTCTTTGACCCTGCTCTGCTCTGTGTAGGTCTGGTGTGTATGAAGTCCAGCACATCCGTAGTGGAGCTGGTCATGCTGCTCTGCTCACAGGTAAGCTCATGTGAACACAGCCCAGCACAGCACAGCACAGCACAGCACATCCCAGCACAGCACAGCACAGCACAGCCCAGCACAGCACCCCCCAGTCTACCCCACACTACCTCTGCACCCATCTCAACAGCCCTAATAGCATCAAGGAGATTATTTTAGGGATGTGCAGTGGTTGCTTCCAATTAGTCGATGATTAACTCCTCTGAGGCCCATAGTCAACAGATTGTTCTCATGCTAACAGTGATGCACAAACGAGGGCTGAGGAAACTGGCAAGGAAATATTCTTATACTTAAAGAACACTGAAAGACATGAATCAGAAAAAAAGTCTAAGTCTTTGTAACATTGACATTTTGGGTGATTTGGTACAAGCTGTATAAATAAGGACCGTAAGTACCGTGGGTCTATCGCCAAATGAGTAAGAAACACTCTCTGAATACAAAATTAAAATCAATATAACCAAACTGTCAGGGAGACAAAAAAAAGACCAGTTTGCAGGATGTAAAATCAATAAAAGGCAGGAATTAGCCCATAGTGAAAGTGCTAATAAAATAAGAGTCATGGGATGCTGTGATCAGAGACCCCATTGTCATCTGCACCAAGGTCTATTTCCTCTCACTCAGCTGGAAGTGAAAATCTCTAACACACATAGGAGACTCTCTGGCCCGCCAGACATTTCCTTCTCCATTTCAGAAAACAAAAGCCGCTCGACACACAAGATTGCAGTCTGGTACTACCTGCCAGTCGGACTCTTTGTGGGGTTTGTAAAGCCTGCTGTATGTTGGTGCCCTGGTTGTCTTTGCAGTGAAACACCCTCAGCTGTTCAAACAGTGCACACGCCAGTTGTGGGCAGATACCCCACCCATCCACTAGTACTGAGCGGAGTACACACAGTTACACCCACCAAGCTCAATAGAGGAGGCGAGGGGTGGGGGTGTGGGTAGGAAGTTTGCAAGGACCGTACTGCCTAGTAATTCTCCACAAGTAATAAACCAAGTTTCAAGATTATTGTCATGTACTGATAAATAATCCCTTTATCAGTAATGGAAAGCTCAAAAACCAGCCAGTACTTAACCGTAACAATATATCCTCTAGTTTAGTTTTTTTGTTTCGTTGTGTGATTTGTTTTGGCTCTGATACAAATACCTCCCCACACAACTGAATCATCTTCACACACATCTTTAAACTCTTTTTACACAGCTTCCCATTTGAATGGCATTATAATGGCTTGATGTATAATTTCTATAAATTATTAACGTGAGAATTCATCGAGCTCTATATCCACAAAGCCTCACATGCAGATGTGATTTTTATTTTTTATATATATATATATATATATATATATATATATATATATATATATACATACAGTATATATAAATACCTTTTTCCCCTTCTGTTTGATCCATCCTCGTTACGCTGGACAACAATGCCTTCTCCTTTGTGCTCATCTTTTTGCCCATCTCAGCCATCCACATCAGAGAGTGTCCACAAGCACACAAAACCCAGTGTGTGTATGCGGACGTGTGTCCTGCTAAGACACATCAAACGCCATTTTCGGCCCTTTTCCTCTGTTCTCTATGTGATTCTCCTCTTTACCCTGATGGGTCAGTGAAGGTCCAGTCCTCCTTGCATCTGGACTCCTAGTTTTCCTTCTTCTGTACTCGCTCTTTTTTCTCTTGTCTTTGTTCATTTCGGTATGGAGTTGAAAAGCCATGAAAGGACTGAGAAAGAGAAAGAGCAATGAGGTCTCTCTCCCTCTCTCTCTCTCCCTCTCTCTGCTGCACACCCTGTGCTTTGTGGAGCTGTTTCATCTCTTTCTCCTCTCCACTCCTCTCTTCGACTCATCCCTCCATCA
This sequence comes from Alosa pseudoharengus, assembly GCF_046254945.1. Classification (NCBI taxonomy): domain Eukaryota; kingdom Metazoa; phylum Chordata; class Actinopteri; order Clupeiformes; family Clupeidae; genus Alosa; species Alosa pseudoharengus. Next base: position 15,783,178 of record NW_027468870.1, on the reverse strand, counting down.
GCCAGGGGTAGCGTTACAGCGCCTTTAGGCTGGGTCTCCATTAGTGGCTCCAGGGAGGAAACTTTAGCCCAAATATTGATTGGCAGGAAGGCAGAGGGTAACTAGAGCTGCCTTCACTGTGTCCTGCAGCACTAAGTAGAAGGACAGGCTTGTTTCCATTATACTGTAGCTAATGTAACCGGCAGGATCTCGGGGAGGCAATTGGATAAATAAATTATTTGATTTTGAGTCAACAACTATGGCACAAATGCTTACCGTTTCCTGATTATTGATTTAGAGAGCAGCCAGTAATGTGAGAGCATATGTTTATTTCAGGAGTGGCAGAATTCAATACAAAAGAATGCTGGTCTGGCCTTCATCGAGCTCATCAACGAAGGAAGGTAACCAAACAATCCCCTTAATGGCACTAAAGTCACTACTTCTCTTTAAAAGTCAAGTGTTTCTTGTATTACTCTGTATTACATGTTGGGGGGGGGGGGAGACATTAAAATATTATTTGCAGGCTCAGCATTCCTCAGATAAAGCATCCTTGTGCTTCACTGTCTATGTGTGTCTTCTGGTCAGGCTGCTGTGTCATGCCATGAAGGACCACATTGTGCGGGTGGCCAACGAGGCGGAGTTCATACTGAACCGTCAGAGAGCAGAGGATGTCCACAAGCATGCCGAGTTTGAGGTGAGAACACCGCAACATCAGCAGCCTATGGCCACCATCCTGCAAACTGGGCCACAGGCTAGTTCCTATCCCTACTGGACGTGGGTCATTCTCTAAAAATCTCTCTGTACTGTATCTCCCCTGTTGTGCCCGCGTCCTGTTCCCGCAGTCCAACTGTGCCCAGTATGCGGCAGACAGGAGGGAGGAGGAGAAGATGTGTGATCACCTGATCAGCGCTGCCAAACACAGGGATCACGTGACGGCCAATCAGCTCAAGCAGAAGATCCTCAACATTCTCACCAACAAGCATGGAGCCTGGGGCACTATGTCTCAGAGGTGAGGGAGGGGAAGGGTAGATAATGATGTCAAAGATTGCATAATTGCTAAAAAAAAAAAACAAGCTTGCTAAATTGCTATTTTAGCAATTGCTCTAAATTGCTAAATGAATAAATACGCATTTAATATGTTAAAACATGAATCAATAGTTTAAGGTTAAATGTTGTTCGTTCTTCATTCTCTCTCTGTACTTCTACTGTTGGAATTGATTTTCTATGGGTATATTATTTTGCCCGTATGAATCTGAGAGTCTGATAATCTGTCGATGTGTCTTGGTAGTGTACTCCATGATTTCTGGCGTCTGGACTACTGGGAGGATGACTTGCGGAGGAGGCGGAGATTTGTACGGAATGCGTTTGGCTCCACCCACCCTGATGTCCCCCTCAAGGATTTGGCAGAATATGGTGAGTGCTGTGAAGTCCACTGGGCACTTTAGATATTTAGTTTGTGGCCTTACAAAATCAGAATGGTCCCTATTGAGTTACTGATTGACAGTTATCATAGTTATTGTGGTCAAGTTTTAAAAAGCACTCCAAACTCATATCATACAGTAGGAGCATATTCAAAACATTTTGTTTTCTTACAAGCCTGGGTTGATTGCATAATTAACTTTGGTAGTGCACATTTAGGTTAATATCAGAGGCGGACAGAGTACACAGCTTCATTACTTGAGTAAAAGTACAGATACCCTTTGCTAAATTTTACTCAAGTACAAGTAAAAGTACAACAGTCAGATGTCTACTTAAGTAAAAGTACTGAAGTACTTGTTTTTAAAAGTACTTGAGTATCAAGAGTACAAGAGTAGCCTACATTTTCTAAATATTGCATTACTACTGCCACAGTGCTTACAATTATGTATAGAAACGTCCTACATGGAGTTATGAAAAATGTTAATGTTAATACCTTGGAGAATGAAAAAGGAATTGGAGTAAAATCAAGTCATTTTCATTTTTTTACCATGTTGCCAGGGATGGGCAGTATTTCTAATACATGTATTTAAAATACGTTTTTCAAATACAAAATGCTATTTTGTAATTGAAACACTTGAAGCGAAAACTATCATTAACTTGTTCATAAAATTTAAATTGTCTGGCGAGGTGGGGCCACAGGTTGGCACATTCCCGGGATGGACCTGCTGCGTCTTCATCCATTGTTTCGTCCATGGTTTCGTCTCTTATCTAAATCTGACTATGGAGTTGACTTTGGCGGAAAGCTGAAGGTGATTGCTGATAGGCTGTCCCAATCAGTGGCGCCTGCACAATCCAATCACGTTTGAGAGGGAAACAACAAATTGAGGGTTTCCGAGATTTCTCTTTTTTCCTTTTTTTTTATAAGTAGTAACGGGTACTCACGGTTATGGATAGAAATGTAGTGGAGTAAAGAGTACAATATTTGCCTCTCAAATGTACTTGAGTAAAGTCATGAGTACTCCCCAAAAATGATACTCGAGTAAAGTACAGATCCCTCAAAAAAACATTTACTCAAGTACTGTACTCAAGTAAATATACTCCGTTACTGTCCGACTCTGGTTAATATGACGCATGGTTGAAATCACAGCGAAATGCAGTGAACACAGGGAAAATATCAATTTATCTATCTCTGTCCTCTAGGAATCAATCAGAAACGATTTAGAAATTTGTCTGAATGAAATTGGCTTTTGCTATAGTTCATCTGTGATGAGGTGTGTGTGTGTGTACATGTGTGTGTTTGTGGTGCAGGCACCGACGAGGAGGAGGGCGAGAAATCCAAGAAGGCATTCCGCAGCCAGTCGGTGGTGGCGCAGAACCCCGAGACGGAGCTCATGTTGGAGGGAGATGACGACGCCGTGAGCCTGCTGCAGGAGAAGGAGATCGACAACCTCGCAGGTAACCCAGCAACTCCCACTACCAGGCAGCCCTCTCATTCAAAACAGTCACCGCCATGAAAGCAAATAGCAGGTTCATTTGTTTTAAACTTGCTCTTGTTATCTACAGTGAGGCTTGCCTCCCATGTTCACACAGGCATAAGGCAAGCATAATGTCCCAACATCTCCCTTAACATGTCACAACAAAGTCTTCTTGAAGCCATTTACTTTGCATACTACATGAAAAGCTTTTTCATATGGTTATTAATGGTATTGGGTTGACATACACTTTTCAATTTTAACTTAACAAATTATTTCTTAAATAAAAGTATTGGGTTCTGTCATTGTGCAATATGGTTCCTTTATGCATTTATTGTGTCTTAGTCAACCATGGTTTTCACAGCAAAACTGTTTATTTCATTTTTAGCAAGTTTTCGCCCAAGATTATTTACTTCAAGAGGCAAGTTGTCCTTAAAAAACATTAATGGAGACACTAACCAAGAGGTCCCTGATCAACGCTTATAATATCTTAAATATTTGTAACACTTAATTTAGAACAAGTCTCTGATTTTTTTATGTTGATTTATCAAACATTTAACAGTGTTCAATCTTTTGTGGCAGTAATGAACTGTAAAAGCAATCTATGATTTGACGAGATTAACAGTTGCAGTTATATGGCATATTTTACTCTAACAACTCTGTAGTACTGTAGACCACGATCGTCCACCCCAGTGTGTTCTAGGTGAGGTTCACTGACCGGTTCTCATTGCTCATACAGGCCCCGTGGTGTTGAGCACACCTGCCCAGCTGGTGGCTCCAGTGGTGGTGGCTCGTGGGACTCTCTCCATCACCACCACTGAGATCTACTTTGAGGTGGACGAGGATGACTCCGCATTTAAAAAGATTGATGCAAAAGTAAGCATTTGTGTGTGTGTGTGTGTGTGTGTGTCACTACACTTTTTATTATGTTCAAATGCATGTATATGTAAGGGATAACGGCCGCCGAGGTGTCCTGTTATATACGGAATTAATGGACGAGGGGGAGAGGCAAAGAACTCCCCGACGTGTAGCGAAGGCTGTTATTCCGCTTACTGTATCACCCGGTTGCCACTATAGGCAATAGTCATGCCTTTAACACGCAAAGGAAACAAGCGGTTCCGTTTAAAAATAAGTCGACTTGTACATTCTTTGGCCCTATAACAGCAATCGCATGGACAGTTAGCTTGTTTACAGTTGATTAAATTTTTGCGAAGTCTGCTTTCAGGCTCAACCGTCCTACTATGGTTGTTATAGTTACCATTCATAAGCATTGATATGGAACGGTGGTTCATAGGTGTCCTGTTATTCAGAATTAATAGCCACCCCACCAGCCAATCAGAAAAGAGTATTTCTTCTCTCCAGGTGATAAGCATGCATATTACACAATTTCAGAGGAAAGTATATTAAGAAAACCTTCAGAGCATCACAATGTACCAAAATGCTCTCTCTGAACCAAAAGTAGCCTCTCTGAACTTTTGTAATATTATGGTATTTCAACAAAGTCTATGAAGAAAACCTCCAGAGCATCATAATGTGCTATGAGGGTTTTGATTTTGACCAAGCTTTTTCTTTCAGAACCACTCTACAAATAAAATGGATGAATGCATTACCTTGTATTGTTTCCAAGCCATAAGGAGTAGGTTGTTTGTTTGTTGAGCAGTATGTTTACCATTTGTTATGTTTTTCCGTATCGTTTTCCAAGATTAGCAGCTTTAGAGTGCCTTTAGAAATGTCTGCCATTTCTTGTGGTAAATAGTGTAGGCTTATCTTGTGCCAGACAGCAGAATAGTGATTTATATCCTCCACTCCGTCTTCAAGGCAGACTTCTCTTGAAGCATATCTCCTCAGTGAGCTTATTGGCATTAAAATAAACTCCTGGGCTCTCTATTGAATTATGATAGTAATGTAACTTCAGTCCAATAAGACAAATAACTCCGTACATAACACCCACCCATGTTACACTGAGTCCTTCACTGTCCAACCAGTGCACTGTGTGTCGCGTCATCCTAACCCACAAATGCCAAACTGATCAGCTCATGGGTGCGCTGGGATGCAGGCATCCAGCCATGCCACCCACTGCTGCTGTTTGCCCTGGAGCCTTACCGAGGCAGCCCCACCAACACACAGCAGTGATGGAGAGTAAAGAGCACTCGGGCTCCTCGTGTGTGTGTGTGTGTGTGTGTGCGTGTGTGTTTGTGCGCGAGAAAGGATGTCTTGGGGATCTATAGCTATAGACTAATGCATTTAGATCAGGGTTCCCACGGATCATGGAATTTCTGGAAAGTCCTTTTTGGGGCATAGTCATGGAATCTCAGGGAATTTTGTTGTAGCAGTTTAAAATTGACTTGCCAAAATACATTAATAGTCTGATGAAGAGCGTTTAGCTCGAAACGTTACACACGGGTGAAAATCAATAAAAATTCCTGATGGGAGCAAGTGTGCGGACAATCCACTCTTTGATAGCCTAGCACTTTTTGTCCAGCACCTGCCTTGGATGTGCGCACCAACATACTACTTTTCAAAATACATTAATACAAATATATTTCCACACAGAATTGGTGTATATCTGGTAATTCGCTTTACTGCTTGCTTGAGTAGCCCAACTGTGTTGCCAATGCCTTATTCATCTCCCGCTCTAAAAAAGTGAAAGATTCTTGAACGCTACGCAGGTGCTCTGAAATCATTCATCAGTAGGCCTGCTGTATATTGTACTATTCATTATATAGCAAAACATGGAAATTCAGGTTTTTTTGTCAGGAAAAGTCATTCAGAGCATGTTTACACTTAATGCATTAATTTTCTGAAACTTCAGAAGATCTGAAAGTTCAATGAAAAGGTCTGCTGTGTCTGTCAGGTGCTGGCCTATTCCGAGGGTCTCCATGGGAAGTGGATGTTCAGTGAAATCCGGGCAGTCTTCTCCAGACGTTACTTGCTCCAGAACACCGGCCTGGAGGTCTTCATGGCCAACAGAAGTAAGATCGCTGCGTTCTAATGCTGTTTCAGTTTTTGTGATTAATCATTTATTAAGTCGAAAAGTACAAAGAACACAAGGCAAAACTATTTACAACAGGGAGAGTAAACTCATGAGATCATACTCCAGCAAAGCCATTATGAAAGAGAGTTTTGAGACAATTCTTTTGATACAATATCTCAGGAAGTATTGATTCTAACTGTATAGCGTTCCAGTAATATGATGTTTTTAGTCAGAAAGTCAGTTGGAGTTTATGGGTAGTTGGTCTAATGCTGTTTCTCACAGAATGGCTCAGTTGAACCACACTGCCATAGAGACTCAATTCTCTGGTACATGTGGTGATTTTTATTCAATTGGTGTCTCCTAGCTTCCGTCATGTTCAACTTCCCTGATCAGGCAACAGTGAAGAAAGTGGTGTACAGTTTGCCACGCGTGGGAGTTGGCACCAGCTATGGCTTGCCTCAGGCAAGGTAAGACCGTAATGGACGTTGGTTCACCATGCATGACTTAACATGGCCTGGATTGCTATGTTGGACATCTATGAGTGCAAGAAGTTGTGGTCTAAAATCCACACCATGTTCCTGAAATGGTACATTCTAACAAAGTGGAATGTAACAGGAGTACAGTCCCTGCTAAAAAGGGCATGCCTGCTTAACTAATGGTCACTTTGGCAAACAAAGCTGGTCTGTTTGAGTGGGGTTTCTGTGTGCTGTAAATGGTCCACCACTGACCACAGTATCTGCCCCCTCAGGCGGATCTCTCTGGCCACTCCACGGCAGCTCTTCAAGTCTTCCAACATGACGCAGCGATGGCAGAGGAGGGAGATCTCCAACTTTGAGTACCTCATGTTCCTCAACACCATCGCAGGTGGGTTACCACTGAACAGGCACACATTCCTGATACGACTGAGCCTTTTTTCATGAAAGGAGTGCATGTCATAGCATGTCATGTGCAGCTGAGAGCAGTTTAATCAAAATTCGAACTGCTGTTGTTATTTTGTTCTGCGTTTGGATTTTATTCAGGGAGGACGTACAATGACTTGAACCAGTATCCCGTGTTCCCCTGGGTGCTCACCAACTACGAGTCCGAGGAGCTGGACCTCACCCTCCCCGGGAACTTCCGAGATCTCTCAAAGGTAAATCAAAATCAGGCTGGCCACCGAACTAAAGACATAAAGATGATGAAATAGTGTGTACCTTAAGGGCAGAGGAAATGGCTTCTTGAAAAACTAATTACAGTTGAGCATATAGTTTGGTCAAGCAAATGCTAGGTTGGTGTGCAAATGATGTGTGGGATTTTGTGTGGCTGCTCTTCTGACTTGTCACACTCCCCTCTTCCTGTCTGGCCACCTCAGCCAATCGGAGCCCTGAATCCAAAGCGTGCAGCGTTCTACGCAGAGCGCTACGAGAACTGGGATGAAGACGGAACCTCCCCTCACCATTACGACCTGCTCTACTCCACGTCCGCCGGCACGCTCTCCTGGCTCGTTAGGATAGTGAGTACAGCCCACTCACCACTCATGATGACCGACAATACACACTGTCACCAAGAGGGGTCGCCAAAACTCACCTATCTTGTCTGACTCTGTTTCTGCTGTAGGAACCCTTTACCACCTTCTTCCTCAGTGGCAATGACAAGAAGTTTGACCACGCTGACCGCACCTTCTCTGGCATCGCACGCTCTTGGAGGAACTGTCAGCGAGACACCTCTGATGTGAAGGTGAGGGTTGACAGAGCACAATGTATTCAGTGTATATTATAGGCCAATCCTATGGAGGCCCCAAAGGGACATGTGCAGCTGTGGTTTGACTTAGGTCAGTGGAATACTTCATGAAAAATACACTTCACTATTAGTAGTAGTATACCTGTATTTAATTTTCAGAAAGTTTGTGGACTGAATGAAAGCTACAGATAATTGCTGACGTTGTGGTTGCTGTGTCTTCACAGGAGCTGATCCCTGAGTTCTACTACCTCCCAGAGATGTTCGTCAACAGCAATGGCTACAGCCTGGGCATGAGGGACGACAGGGTGATGGTGTGTGACGTGGATCTGCCCGCATGGGCTAAGAAGCCCGAAGACTTTGTCCGAATCAACAGGATGGTGAGGGAACTTCTCATGACTTATTTGTTGGAGATATTTGGTTTTGATTAATTTAATTCCCTTCAGATCACTTTGTATTTCAGACTTTGTCCAGGGCGTCCTATTCAAATTATGTTATAATTCTACTGTAAGATGATAAATCACTACTTTCAAGATATATACTGTATTGCTGTAAATACTATGTTGTACATTTGTACAGTTGTGTGTTTGATTGTAGAGTGTACATAGTGTATGTCGTGTACATCTGTTACCGACTCATGATATCTGTTCCCCTGTTTTCTCCCAGGCTCTGGAGAGTGAGTTTGTGTCCTGTCAGCTGCACCAGTGGATTGACCTCATCTTCGGTTACAAACAGCGTGGCCCAGAGGCCGTTCGTGGCCTTAACGTGTTCCACTACCTGTCCTACGAGGGGTCAGTGAGCCCCGACACCATTACTGACCCACTGCTCAGAGAGGTGCGTACTGGACCAGACAGGAGGGCAGATAACATACAGTAGGATTGGATCAGACATCCTTAGTAACACTAACAGTTGGATTCGGTTTTAAATGTTAACAAAAATGTTTATATTCAAAATCAAGTCTTTCAAGATAACAAAAATGTATTTAGAATGTATTTTATATGAGATATATCCTATACTTAACCATGCATTGATTATGTTGACGTTTCTCCACTTCCCTTTCTATCTCTCTCTCTCTCTCTCTCTCTCTCTCTGTCTCTCACTCTGTCTTCTCTGTTCTCTCTTGTGTCCTTTTCCAGACCATGGAGGTTCAGATCCAGACCTTTGGTCAGGTGCCGTCTCAGCTGCTCATCGAGCCCCACCCACCGCGCAGCTCCGCCATGCACCTGGTGAGACCGCCGGCACACGTCTCTCCGATGGTGCTGTCCTGCCGTCACAATGACACACAGACAGACATTCAAAACGACACACAGACAGACATTCAGAACCACACACAGACAGACATTTACAGCACTGTGCATGAAGGGTTCACAGCCGGTCACTACTGATTTGTATTAGGGGTGGGACAAAATATTGAATATCACAATATCGTATCAGCAGATGCCTGTGATTCGTTATCAATACCTAGCCCCAAATACCAAACTGACATAGTCATTACTACTTCATGATTTCCCGTGGTGGCGCGTATCAAATGAATGAGGGTAAGCTTGCAGTTGTATGAACTCTTACACTTTGCTGTACATCAAATGCCTCATTTTGCCAATTCAAGGCTATTTTTTTCTCCTTCATTAATACAGATATTGTGATGAATCACAGATTATTTTTCTATTTATGTATTGTGAATCACAGAATTGTGATATTACCGTTATCATTCGTGTGTGAGTCACACCCCTAATTTGTATTTGTACACAGGCTGTGTGTCGTAAATCTTCCACTTGCACTATGCAGATGTTCCAGTGATTATGCAGATGTTTTTTCAGTCACTTTGGCAAGGAGACAGAGGCGCACACACACTGGCCTTGCCAGGAAGCAAATGTGTCGTCCCCCGTTCGCTGAGCTCGTAGAGCTCATTCAGCATCTTAATGGCCCCTCTGACTGGCAGCCAAAAGAGGACAAGTGGCATCCGTCAGTGCACTAGAACTACATGGTGCCTTGTTATTCTGGCGGGTGTGTGTCTAAATGGCTTAAAATGAATCTGACCCAGGTCACTTGGTCCCGAGCATCACGTCCACCTAGGGTCACCTTCCCCCCCACCCACCAACCCCTCTCCCACCCCCGAACCCCGCCTTTCCTTACCGAAGCCCCAGTGCCTGCAGCCTTCCACTGTGTTTTTACCTCGTAGCTCCGCACTAATGTACCTCTCTCCGTCCTGTCCTCTTCTCCTTGTCTCTCCATCCTCATCCTCCTCCCTCTCTCTTCCTTTTCTCCTTTCCCTCTCTATCCCTGTGTCTTATCCCCCCTTCCCTCTGGGTTCCATCCCCTCCTCTCTACTCCCCATTCACCCTCCCCTTCCCTCCCTTCCCTACCTCTTGCTGCCTTCTATCTCTCTTTCTCTCTCTCTCTCTCTCTCTCTTTCTTTCTCTCCCTCTCTCTCTTTTCTTTTCTCTCTTCTGCTCATCAGTGTTTCCTTCCCCAGAGTCCGCTGATGTTCAAGGACCAGATGCAGCAGGACGTCATCATGGTGCTCAAGTTCCCGTCCAACTCGCCGGTCACGCACGTGGCCGCCAACACGCTGCCGCACCTCAGCATCCCCGCCGCCGTCACCGTCACCTGCAGCCGCCTGTTCGCCGTCAACCGCTGGCACAACACAGTCGGTAAGCCCCGGCACCGCACACATACAATAGGGCATCACGTGGCACAGTGAAACCCTATCAAGTCAGGGAGGCCCCTTTCATCTCATTCCAAAGCCACTCATATAGGTATTTTCCACCGACAGAACACCGGCTCCATTCCCATTCGCGAACCAGCATTTGAACCAGCGGCGCATTCGACCAAACAAAACACGGTTCGGAACGTGGCCCTTTGGTTCAGAGCTTGAACCAGAAAATAGTTGTTTTTTCCTGCGAACAGGAGTGGGCGTGTCACTTTACCGTTCAGAGGGGAGAAGGCTAAAAGCGTTTTCCGTCCATAACTGTTGCCATGAGTAAACAAAACTAGTCTAGCATTACACTGCAGGCGTTGACTAGCATTTTAAACAAATAATTTCTGCCGGGGCAACTCTCCATATCATTCTCCCGTTTATGCATCTCATTAACTTTTGTTTTGCATGCAACACCCATTGTTTATGACACATCCTTGGTTCGGTTCAAAACTGGTAGAAAAGTGGGCTGGTTCACTAGATAGCACCCAGGTTCAAAGAATTCTGAACGGAACCGGTTCAAGAACAGGTTTGCTGTTGGTGGAAAAACACCTATAGAGAATTTAAAGCTGGGTAAGCAAGAGTCCTACCAAGTTCATGAGTGATTTGAGTCCTTGTCTAACTGTAAGTCATGGTCATGGGATATGTATTTCTGTGTCCTCAATCATGTCTGTCTAGAGTAATTATTAGTAATGGTGGCCATGTCCAGTCTAGTAAATGAAAATGCTGTGCCTGACAGAATGTAATTTGTTTGTTTGTCTGTGTGTTTGTGTATTTGTGTGTATGTCTTCAAGGACTACGAGGAGCTCCAGGATACTCTTTAGAACAGGCTCATCATCTTCCCATTGAGATGGACCCCCTGATTGGTGAGTAAAAGATTTGAGGAAACATGCAAAAAAAGGAATGGGGGAGAGAAAGAAAAGATGAAGAAGAAACCCAAAAGCTGGAAAAGAAAGAAGAAAAAACAACGAAAGTACCAAAAGCACAATAAACATGTTGTATGTATGATCACGTGATGCAAATTTGTTCTGGTGTATTTCTATAGCAAACAACTCTGGGATAAACAAGAGGCAGATCACAGACCTGGTGGACCAGAGTATCCAGATCAACACGCACTGCTTCGTGGTGACCGCTGATAATCGCTACATCCTGGTGTGTGGCTTCTGGGACAAGAGCTTCCGAGTTTACTCCACAGAAACCGGTACAGTCACATTAGATTGTTCTTCTGAGTTTACTCCACAGAAACCGGTACAGTCACACTGTATTGTTGCATTTGTACTGGTATATTATTATAACAAGATTCAAAACTTAATTTTTTTATTACGATAATACATGTCATAATCAAATCATGTGAATATCCAAACATTAATTGCCCTGACATATATCTATGACCTATGAAAGCCATAGGTCAAACATTTGTAACTAAGTAACTTTAGTAATGAACACAAACAAACAGTGTAAGAATAACTTTTAGTTCCTTTTAACCTGTGTGTGTGTGCTCACCCAGATAGTGTCTGGCCACTGGAACACACTGTGTGTGTGTGTTTTTGATATCCACTCTTCCTCTTTCTCTGTCGCCAGGCAAACTCACCCAGATCGTGTTTGGCCACTGGGATGTGGTCACCTGCCTGGCCCGCTCCGAGTCCTACATCGGCGGGGACTGTTACATTGTGTCAGGCTCCAGAGACGCCACTCTGCTGCTCTGGTACTGGAGTGGTCGGCACCACATCATCGGAGACAACCCCAACAACAGTGAGTCCCTCCTCCAGCCATGTATTACCATGTGTCACGTAGCTGCTGTAACAAAGTTCCTGTATAGCATACATGGGCAACATACGGCCCGCGGGCCACATCCGGCCCGTGGGCTTTCCCTGACCATTAAATGGACATAAATACTGGACATAGATTAAATATTGCTGTTTTTCCTTTGTCTCCCTCTCATATTTTTATCTGTTCTTACGACTAGTAAACAAAACCATATGATTTACTTAATGTTATACAAGAACAGGCTAAGAACAGAATAGAATTGAACAGAATTGAGTTCAGACTTGAGTTCGGTATTTTGGGTCCGGCCCTCCTCAACAGTCCCAGTTTGTCATGTGGCCCCTTGGGGAAATTAGTTGCCCACCCCTGCTGTATAGGATTAATAAAGTATCAATTAGTCAATCATTATTGGCACGTGATTGATGGATTGATTGCTGTCTCATGTATAGCCTACAGTATGTGATGTAGTGTATGGTTCGACATCTTTACTATATATGTCCTACAGTATATCATCTATTATAGGTTTCTGTATGTATCCTGTATCATGTAGGTTCCCTGGAGGATGTCTATGTGCATGTTTGTTGCATGCTTTCATGCATAATATCTTTAATGTTTATGGTGTAAAATAGTTGTCCACAAACATGTATCTACCACACACAGTGTCAACAGCAATGTCATCAATGATTTGAATACAAATAAACAACACGAGTACAGCTTGTGAACTTGACTGACAGTTGTTTGTGCTGATGTGTTTGTAGGTGACTACCCGGCCCCTCGCGCCGTCCTCACGGGTCATGACCACGAGGTGGTGTGTGTGTCCGTCTGTGCTGAGCTGGGTCTCGTCATCAGCGGAGCTAAAGGTCTGTTACACCACAAACTAGGACGAGACTGTCTATAGGCTTACGTACTCGAAGTTAACTACAGGTCATATGCTGACCTTAGAGAGATGAGGTGTTGACATTCATTTGCGGACCTGATACCATACACTTGGTTCATGTTGGATGTTATTGTGTTGTATATTGTTACAGTGTTGCATTATGGTCAGTGATTGCATTATATATTTAAGTTGGTTGTTTACCGGTGGACTTACATCGCAACATCACTGTATACTATGTTTGAGGTATTAAGTGGATATCATGCAGTAATGTAGTTGTTGGTTGTAGCCTATTCTAACATTGAATGTACACAAGTGAATGTATGAAGATCAGTCCTGTTGTTTTCTAATGCTGGGTGTGTGTGTGTGCGTGTGCGTGTGCGTGTGTGTGTGTGCGTGCGTGCGTGCGTGCGTGCGTGCGTGTGTGTGTTGTTAACAGAGGGGCCGTGTCTGGTGCACACCATCACAGGGGACCTGCTTCGGGCCCTAGAGGGCCCAGAGAACTGCCTGCGGCCACGTCTCATCTCCGTGTCCAGTGAGGGCCACTGCATCATTTACTATGACAGGGGTCAGTTCTGCAACTTCAGCATCAATGGCAAGCTGCTGGCCCAGATGGACATTAACGACTCCACACGGGTAAGACCTTGGAGGATAGATGGAGATGTTGTAACGAACAAGCAGTGCAGGTGCGTGTGTGTGTGTGTGTGTGTGTGTGTGTGTGTGTGTGTGTGTGTGTGTTTGTGTGTGTGTGTGTGTGTGTGTTTGTGTGTGTGTGTGTGAATGAATGAAAAACATGCCTTGTTTAGAGTGGATTTACTGAGAAAAAGGACATGAGCATGATTATTCATGTGAGTGTGTGAGCAATTATCTGTGTATGTGGGAAAAAGAGAAGTGGGAACAGCTTTGTGTTTGTCAGTGTGTTGACCAACTGTCTGGCACTCTGGTCCTCTCTTGCTCTCTTGTAGGCCATCCTGCTGAGCAGTGACGGTCAGAACCTAGTGACCGGAGGTGATAACGGCGTGGTGGAGGTGTGGCAGGCCTGTGATTTTAAGCAGCTTTACATCTATCCTGGCTGTGATGCCGGAATTAGGGCTATGGACTTGTCCCATGACCAGAGGTATACAAGCTCCCACACACTTTTACTTCACTTCCTGTATTTATGGGTTGTGTCATTTCATTGTGCAACTTTTGAGCCGCTTGAAAGTTCCTACACAACTTCTCTGGAGAGATAACAATTGTACTGTTGCACTGACATACTTGTCGTGTATTGTTTTTGTCTGGGTGTTATGGGAGTGTGTGGTTGTCTTGTTGTCTGTTGTCTGTCTATCTGACTGTGCTGTATGGTGCAAGGTGAATTTCCGAAAGGATCCATAAATATCTATCTAGAATTCTATACACTAGCACTCAGCTAGTAGATGTTATAGTAATGATGTACCGGTAGTGCAGCTGTCTGCTGATGCCATCTCATGCCTTTGGTCTTTCCACAGGACTCTGATCACTGGCATGGCGTCCGGGAGTATCGTAGCGTTCAACATTGATTTCAACCGGTGGCACTACGAGCACCAGAACAGGTACTGACGTCAGCGAGGAGGAGGAGGAGGAGGAGCGGGCAGGAAGAGCAGGCTGGAGGAGGTGAACGAATGGCACGCGCTGGGCCCCATCTCAGCAGCCTGGGAGCCAATCAGAGGGACTGTGAGTGACATTTGTAAGCCCCCCCACCCCTCTAAGCACTGAGCGGTTGGGGTGGGGGGGGGGGGGGGGGGTCGATCAAAAAAATATAATAAAAAGAAAAACTGTGACTTCTCTACACGTTAAACACACCTGAGCCCCAGTGGTGATGGGGAGGGTCCCACTCATATCAGGATTAACCCCGCTGCCCCCCTCCCCCAAACTGTGAAAACGAACACGAACAAGTTCAGCGACGAGCATCACAGAATACACTGCATACAGCAAGCTGAAGTCGAGGGCCAGTCGCGCTCTCCCTCTGGCCCAGCACCCTCGGTGGGAAAGGGATGCTTTTAAACCCGCGGCGCGGCGGCAAGAAATATACGGTGAAAAAAATACAACGAAAGAATCATGTCCGTGTCGGTTGCCGTGGTTTCCAATTTTTTTTTTTTTTTTTTTTGTGGCGGGTTGGGTTGTCGGAGGAATGAGAGTAGTGCAAATGAACAAACAGACAAAGGAAAGCAAACCAAACAAAAAAAAAAGAATTAACTGATCAACCGCTCCCTAAACTGCAATTCTGTAGTTGCTTACGATGGGGAGGAAACTACAGAATCTTAATCTCCACCTCTCTCCCCATGATGGATGACACATCACCTTTAATTTATTAACTTGCTGTATGTACATTAATGTGTAATAATGATAATAATAAATGACCATGATGTAATATGAGAGCTGCCAAAAAAAAAAGGGGAGGAAATGCATTACCTGAAATCTAGACTGACTTTCCTCTTTGTATATTTGGTAACTGTATTGTCATATATGTATATATTGTGTTGGTTAGGAGAGCAAGGCATGCGAGGTGGGCTTGGGGGGAAAGGAAGGAAGGTTACCCTCTCTCTCACACACACACACACACATACTACACACTACACAAGGATATTTGTTGATTATTTAAGAGAAACTAATCTATGTAAGAATTTTTTTTATATGTTTGTTTTTTTTTGTGTTGCCACCCCACACCAATGACACATCTATTATTTATTAGTGTTCTGATTTCTGCTTCTCTGCCTTGTCTCTGGGGGCTGTCCTGTCAAGGACGGGGTCGTGCATCGATGTTTGTATTTAAAATGATATTGAAAACCATGTAATGATCGATTTCAACAGCCACACACACTACTGTAAGCAATATCATGACTTTGTAGCTTTGAAAATGTACCCTGGGTGATCGCCGACAAACCTGTGGAAAGATGGATCAGACAAGAAGATGAGCAACAGGCTTTTGGGTAACACACCGACACACACACACACACACACACACACGAACACATGCACATGCACATGCGCATACGTATAGAACAGTTTGACATCCAAAAAAAATAAGAAAAAGAAAAGAAAATATTTTTGGATTTACAGTATGAAACCTAATGCTATTGTATCCATGTTTTATTGCAGAAATGTAAATTATGACATAAGTTAAAAAAGAAGGAAAGAAAAGAAATAAATTATGCAAAGAACGTGTGAGAACTTGCCTTTTCATTGGCCATACGTTTGCATATGATTTGAACTGAGCAACAGAGTTGCATGCCAGACAAGTGATTTTGTCAGTACTGTATATTTGATTTCATTTATACGGTTTTAGAATTCTATTTTTATTCATTTGTTCTTTTTGTTTCTTTACCAAAATGGACATCACCTGAGTCCCATCAAAATATCTTGTTTTGTTTTCATGTGCTGCTTTTCACGTTCCTCACTTGTTGAGACTTTTCACTCTCCTCACTTGTTGAGAACACTGTTAATTCCCTGATTACTTTCGATTACCTCCTGTTTTGTTGAAAATGACGAGGAAGGTCCACGTTGTTGTTGCATAATGGTGCGACTTGAAAAAGCCAGTAATCCTTGGAAAGTGTCTCTATACAAATTGTTGAACCGCTGATTCATGCCAATATATAAAGATCAATAACTGTAAATTAAAATGGTTTCCTTTTTGTCGTATTTATAATAAAACAAACAAAACAAAATCTGTATAGTGAGTTGTCCTTTGTCTAGTCAGTGACAAATCCACATAGGAAGTTACAGTTCCTTTTTTATGTATGACGAATTCTGTGCGAAACATCTCTGAGTAATTTTCAATTAGTCATGTGTGACCACTTGCTTCAACAGGAGCATGCCTTTAACCTCATAGTTAAAGGAGCCAGAAACTATTGCATTGTTATTGAGGTCATTACTGCACCGGTACCTGCAAGTGAGATGAGCCTGCTGAGAAATTAATTAGGAAGTAGGAATTCAATGCTTGTTCAAAGCAGGTGGTTTATACTGATGAGTTCTTAAACCTTGTCATGTTATGTTAACCTGGAGATTCCAGGCCCAAATCCGATGAGATTGGTGCCCCACAATGCAAGGGACATAAGTATATTTGGATGGATGTGGTGTTGGGTTTGTATTGCAATGTAGTTGTATTTCCTGTTTGACATTTTATATACTTTTTTGTTATACAGTTTATTGGCTACAGCCTTCAGTTGCAAAGATTCCACATGCAACTATCAATCCAATTGAGCGTCAATAATGAGCTTGCAAGATAGTGCTGTCAATTCCAATTTACTAGGAGTGTATGGTGCAAAAATGCTATCATTGACTAACCATTTCAACATTTATTGCAACAATAAACCTATGTTTTGTCCATATATAAATAAAAAACAAATGAAATAGATTACAGTTTAAACATTCAAAGTATTACACCTCCTTTAAAATGAAAACATGGGATATACAATTACAAATAAACATACATTTATACATTCCAATACCATGCACGCAAAATATGTTTATCACAATGATCATGTCTAAATTTGTTTTTGTACCACACAAAACTAAACTTTTTGAGAACATCAATAAGTTGTTTTTTTAAGCAGTAATACATTTCTATATAAAACCTCACTTGAAGTGAGAACAGGTCCTTCTTTGAACATGAGGGCATGCAAGTCCTCGTTACTCCACCCCATCGTGCAATGGGTTCATAACAGTCGTCGTCGCTCCCTGGAAGAGCGGATTTTGGGTCTGAAAAAGAACACAGCTCAACTCAGCAGCAGAACCACATATATGAAGAATTTGGTTCCAAAATGCTATATCCTCCAATCAAAACAGTACAACTGAAATTGTATTGATATTACCTGAAATACACAATTAAAAAACATGACTTATTAATGTTGTAATTAATATTTGTGGCATTTTGGAACCAAATTCTTCATATACTACATAATTGAATAGTGTCTGAACAGCAATATGGTGCAAAGATTATTCAGTTGATGTAGTCTATTTATGCAAATGACTGTAGCTGATGTTTATGGTGTTACAAAAATACGAAGTGCGAATCATTTGGGTTAGGGGTTAGTTATTTAAAGCTGCACTACTTTGAGTCTCGTCTATGGCTGTGAGGGCGGGTGCTGCTTACATGTTTCCAGTCAGTCTGCTCCTGGGCACGCAGAAAACTGCGGTATTCTCGCAGGTCGTACAGCTCGACCAGTAGCCGGTACACGATGATTATCACAATACCGATCACCACGATGCCTGTTACGGAACTCCCGATGATGACCGAGGTCTTATCAACTGACCCTGCAGGGTGAGTGTGAGAGGGAGACATTTGTATGAGTATGTGAGGTCTGTATATGAAAGGAAACAATATTATACCATATCTGTTTAATTTGTTACCAAAAATGGTGTTGTGGCTCTTACTGGGCAGGTCTGCGTGGTGTATCTTGATGTTTCCATCATTTGTTACTTCAATATAGAAGGTTAATCCCTCGAGAACACAGTCATATTCCTGTGGGCCCGCCATCTTCACTGTAGTCAGACCATGGCAGGCCTTATCACAGTCCACTCCTGGGTATTTTGAGTCATGTACTGCACACAGTGTGCAGTACCTAAAATTATGCAGAGACACACAATCATCATCATCATCATCATCATCATCATCATAGCTTATCTCAGTCTAGCTCCTTCTTCCTCTTTGCAGGTCATATTGCTCTCTACAGAGAGAGAGAGAGAGAGAGAGAGAGAGAGAGAGAGAGAGAGAGAGAGAGAGAGAGAGCGAGAGAGAGACATGCAGACACCATAGACAGAGGTATGCACACACATTCGATGTATTTCATACACAGATGCGATGTACGTCTCACACAAATAGAAGTAACACAAAAAAAACACACACACACACACATAAACTCACTCCCACTACGAGAGACAATCACCCAACACTAACACATTACACTTACTGATATATTGTGCCACATGGTTCTTCGACCTTGTGACAGTACTTCCCAGTCATTCCCTCGTTGCAGATGCAGTGGTCACAAGGACACTGGCCATGTCCACTGCATGTCGTGCCGCCCTCTTTCCAACAGTCCCGTTCTTTCTCAGGAGGACAGTGACACTTTTCACCACTGTATCCGACATCACACATACATGTGCTACAGTTACACGATCCCTTCCCTGCAAAACACACAGAGGTGAGTCAGAGCACATGCAACTCACTCACTCACTCATGTACCACTAGAGGGAGCTGCACATACTGGTTATTTTGTGGTCAGTGCTCGGACATCTTGCACTGGTTATTTTGTGGTCAGTGCTCGGACATCTTGCGCTGGTGTCAAGCACTACACACATTTTGAATGCTTTGTTTTCTCTTTTTAACATTTTGTTTTGGAGCCTTGAGAACAAACAAAAACAGCTTTGCCCTACACCATGGACTAATCTTGGCTTAAATACAATTTGCACTATTTTGCTCAAATGTAAGGCTCATGCCTCAAATCTCCTACTTACCATTGCACATTTTGTTGTTGGCCTGGGGACAGCTGTTGTCGTCACATTCACAGAATGGGCCACGGTACTGGTTATGGCAGGCACATTTCCCACACTCGCAGTGCCCATGGCCGTTGCATATGTCCGAGTTGTTGGTCTGACGACAGAGCGCGGACATGGCCTTTATGGAGTCAAAGTCATCGATCAGCTGGCACTCACACATCTGGCCAAGATGCTTATCATCACAGCTGCACAGACCAAGGAAATAAACAACAGCAGTCAGCCAGCAGCAGAAAGAAACACAGAAAGTATTTTTAGCATCACTCCAATGTACAATAGCAGACAGGGGCATGTCTCTGGAAATTTTTGCAAAACTGTGTCTCCACACAGTGTAGAATTGATACAAATAATCTCTTCTTGTTATCTTAATTCTCAAATATCCCCTTAATTAAAAATATAAAATGAAAACGCAGAATGATTTTGTTAGATCACTGCAGGGCATCATTTTTGTAAAGCTGGCATTCACTGTGATAGCGAGTAACCTTTGAAATGATTGCTGTGGTAACAGAAGGTTGCTATGCATCTCTACGGCCCCATCTCAAAAAGTAGGCCATGTCTACAGGAAGCATGCAGATGTGGCAACGATGCAGCGTCTGTGGTACCTGCACATTCCACAGTGAAACGTTCCGTTGTAGTTGCAGTGAGAGGAGTTCTCCTGGCGGTCCTCGCAGTCACAGTCACAGATAGTCTCCACATAGACAGTGAGGACGGCATTAATGCCCTGCACTTTGATGCTTATCGGGGCATTCTTTGTTAGGCAGTCTGTGGCATTCAAACGCACGGTGAACTCCACCTACGTACAAAACAAGATACACATCAGCCAGTTATTACTGTCTGCCGGTGTTTGTGATGACACAGAATCTCCTTTTTCTTGACCTTGTTTTAGAAAGTCCATGATACAGCACAATTACCATTGCAATTGTATACAGAGTTCATGTGACATATTTCCATTATTTTACACTGGCGTGTGTGTGTGTGTGTGTGTGTGTGTGTGTGTGTGTGGTTATGTTTGTGTGTGTGTGTGTGTGTGTGTGTGTGTGTGTGTGTGTGTGTGTGTGTGTGTGTGTGTGTGTGTGTGTGTGTGTGTGGTTATGTTTGTGTGTGTGGTTATGTTTGTGTATGCAAGTGTGTGTGTGTGTGTGTGTGCGTCAGACCT
Organism: Alosa pseudoharengus; assembly: GCF_046254945.1. Lineage (NCBI taxonomy): Eukaryota > Metazoa > Chordata > Actinopteri > Clupeiformes > Clupeidae > Alosa > Alosa pseudoharengus. The sequence continues at coordinate 15,762,616 of NW_027468870.1, read as the reverse complement.
GCTGGTTCAGTTTGATTCCATTGCACTCCCCCCGGGTGCTCCAGTTGCTCTCTTTCCCTCCTTCACAGGATGACCGGTAGGAGATGGACAGGCCTGCAGGAGCCTGCTCATGCTCAAACACTATGGAGGCGGACAGATTCTACACACACACACACACACACACACACACACACACACACACACACACACAACAAGTTGAAAAGCCCACCCGTGCATACAGATACAGTAACTACTGATTGAATGACATTTAATTTTCCACATCAAATTTTGTGCATGTTACAGAGCCAAAGACATAAAGCTGTATACACTATATTGTTAGTACACAATTACACACTCACTTAGACACACACACACACACACACACACACACACACACACACACACACACGCACACACACTCACTCTATATGCATCTGAGATGAGTTCCACCACATTACTGGAGTCGTTCTTTAGCACCCCCACTACGGAGTGAGGGATCAGCTCACTCAGTGCCTGAGAGAAGAAGACAGAGAACACAGAGAGAAAAAGAGAGAGGGAGGGATGAGAAGACGGTTTAAAGAGTGAGGTGTGGATGATGGCCTATCTGTTTTCACAGGAAAGGGGAGAAGAGCAAGAAGAGGCACCATGTATGCCATGGACACCAGTGGTTCTCAAAGTGTGGGGCGGGCCCCACTAGTGGGGAATAGAGACATGACAGGTGGGGCGTGATGAACAGGAGGAAATGTTTTTTTTTGTGCTTATTATCTTTAATAATGCCTTTCTTACAGTAGATTCATAGATTCAAAATGTAAAAGTCAAAAACAGACCGGCATATGAATTAAAATAACATCTGATCTAGCAGACTGAGTCGGGAAATGTAACGTGGAACCAAAATGCAAAAGAAAAAATCAGGTGGGGCTTGAAAATTCCTCCAAAGTGGGGAATGACAGAAAAAGTTTGAGAACCACTGATGTACGCCAACAGACCATCTTTACATCATACTACAGTAAGCGAGGGTAGAGTTTATGCATGGTGTTGAAGGTCACAGTCTCATTAGATAATCTTTCATCACAGGTGAACTGGGTATCTCACCAAACACAGAGCTGACATTCATTTCATTATGAAGGTTTGTGATGAAATATAAATAGAATATAAATTGTGTGTGTGTGTGTAGGCGGGGAGCATGTTAGCAGACCTTGTATGCAGGGTAGATTTCCTCAGTCACAGCAAAGATGAGCTGCATATTGTTACTCTGAAGAACCGTCGAGAGATGACCTATAGAAGGATAATCCTACACAAACACAAATTTGTGTCCATATGCATATGTTAGAATATATCCAAATATTTAAATACCTACATGATAGACACTGATACAGACAAACATTAATAGATTAATAAGCACAATTCTTTATCATAATTCATGTGATAGACTAAATACTGTTTGGGAGTACCATATTATCGAAAAGATATTATCTATATTGTAGCGATTGATCAAATCAGGCACATTTTTGGTGATAATGATGTTTATTCACCCGAGCGATTAAATGCCAGGATTGTATACCCTGGCACAGAGCAACAGGTAAAAGGTTCCCACCCCGTGGTCCTTTCCGGATCCCACCCCGACTCTCTCTCCCACTCACTTCCTGTCATTCTCCACTATCCTGTCAATTAAAGGCATAAAAGCCCAACAAAGTTATACTTTAAAATCAATTCATAAATCTCGGTTAATATGCGGGAAATGACGGGTATTGAACATACATATGAAAACCTTTTGCCCAGAATTCAACCTTTGACAGCAGATTTGGTACAAATCCAATGTTAAGTATCCGTGTGAGTGCCTTGTCCTAGGCTTAGCCTGACAGCCTGGGGCCACATCATCTCACCTGGAGCGTGCCCTCATAGGCAGACTTGCTATCCAGGTGGCACTGCCCATCATGGGGGCGGTAGATTCCAGCCAGTCGTCCATCTCCCGCCATGTGGAAGGTGTCGTCGGACGTGTAGACCAGAATGCTGGTGACGTTTCTCCATCCAATCTCATTCTTGAGAGAGAGGAGAAACCGAGAAGGGTTCTAGAAGTGTCCTCAACTGTGATATTTATTGTGATTGCTGTGATTTTTTAAACTCCATACCCGGCAGACGGCAGCCTGCATGATGGCGTCCAGCCCAGCCTCTGGCGAGTCCAGGTTACCGGAGATGTTCTGCTTGCTAACCTCCTCCTTGAACCTCTTGGCCTGGTTGGTCAGAGGGAGAATGTTCCGGAAGCTGAAGGCTGGCTGACACTTTTCCAGGCGACTGGGACATGGGTTGGCCAGTCGGGAGTGCTGCTGGCTCACGTACGGCAGTGCCACCTTATCCACAAATGAGCCAAACCCTTGGAAACAATAGGAAAGTCTTTGAAAGAACAACATAATAGAGACACTCATACTCAAATTCATAAATATGGTTAAAACATAGTTGGCATAAAACATGGCTAAAGACACAAAGCTAATTCAGTCTATTTCATTGAAAGGTTGTTTAATATGCAGGAGTGTACAGCTTCTGTTTTAGCTATATTTGAATGCTTTTTCCACAGTAAAAAAAAACTTGTATGGTTTAAAGTACACTACATAGAGTGTGTCTCGGTGCCTGTGGTTTCTCTCACCTATGTGCCTGTCTGAGGTGAAAGAATGTAGAGTGGTGAGGATGTCCTGTCCCAAGTTCTTGATTTTGTCCAGATCATCCTTCATGGAGAAGCTGAGGTCCATCAGGTAATACAGGTCTATTGGGTAGCCCTCAGCCCGCTGGAATAACACTTTAAATTCTTCAGGCTGACCTGTCAAGAGCAGGAAGTGGCAAGAAGGAAATTATATTTTCTCTGGTGCACCTTAGATTGGACACGTCTAAAACTGTTACTTTTTTATGTATGATTAATTTGTTGTTAATGTGAAGAGGTGTGTGTGAAATACACGCTGTGGTTCTGACCTATCCGCAGTTTGACCTCAATGGACTGAGGCTTCAGCTGGATCACATCGTCTTTTTCACTGCTCAGCGGTTTGTCCATCCGGAACTCCATCTCTGATTTAGGGTTGATCACATTTTCACATTTCCTGCTTCTCAGTGACTCGGGCGAATCACATCGCCGTTCATTTGACTCTCCAGACTTGAGGAAGACCTAAGAGGCACAGACAGTTCAGTTAAAGTTGCAGTAGGCAAGTCTGACAGATTGAGGGGGCTTAGCCAAAATGTTGAATGTTTACAACTCTCATGCCCCTCTCCCACTACCACCGAGCACCCTCTCATCGAGTTTGTGCTCGTCAGTGCGCACCAGACTGCACCAGACTGTGACTGACAGTCAGATCTCACACAGCCCTGCTCTGATTGGACCCGACGAACCGGGAGCTGTGGATTTTTGCAAAACAAATAACAGGCTCTAGGTGAAGGTAGAAGTACGGGGTTTTTTTCTAAAACCGGCTGATTTATGTTGTTCTATCGGAGCATAGTGTCGGTTTCAGTGAATATGATCAAAAAAATCTTGCCAACTGCAGCTTTAATCCAGCACAGAGCAAGCACTGTGAAGCGTGCACTAGTGATGCACTCAGTGGGTGCACCACATTTGTCTTGAATTAGATAATACATTTTTTTGGGTTAGGGTCAATAATACTTTTGAAAAAAGTATTTAAGAGGTGCCCAGCATGGCTATTAATAACAGATCTCACCTTCTGTTTACACCATGCGCAGCCAGGACTTCTCAAACATTTTGAACATGTAGGCTGTGGTTGGCAAGTCTGCCAAATACCTAGAATTACACACACACGCACACACAAACACAGACATAGACACGCGCACACACACGCACACACAAACACAGACATAGACACAGTGAACAAGCGCTGCAGGCAGGCTCGGACTGGTAATCTGTACAACCGGGCAAATGCGGTGGGCCGGTCCACATGTGGGCCGGTGACCTCCGGGATTTTTTTTTTTTTTTTTTTTTTTAAGTTATTTAGCCTATTTGCTGCCCGTCATGTATGCCTAGGCCTAGGCTATAAATGCAGTTGCATCCATTTGGCTTGGGGGGTGACAGGTCAATCATTTCGGCCTCTTCATGACAGGTTCAGTGTGTGTTACGATCGCGCCCCCCTGCCCCACCCCTCAAGTGGATTTGTCCAAGCAGCCGCTAGGTTTGTGGGGAAATATACAAGTCCACAACTCCTCGAAATATAGCCTACGAGTGCATGGTAGCCTTGGCTGTATAAGTGCTCTCCGCTGGCTGGTGTTCACATCATCGCAGCTTAACCGTAAACAGCAATCAGAGGTCTAGTTTTATTCCATAAATATATTGTTTTTATAGACGTTAGTTGCACGCGCCACCAAGAGCTTCCATTTACTGTAGGCTACTGCGGTTCTGTCAACATAAAAAAAATACGGGTAGCCTACAATTTTCGCACAACTTGGTGGTAAAGTGTAGCACAGGTTAAAGAAAACCAGGGCTGCCAACTTTTCAAAAAACCTTGGAGTGAGATTTGGTGGGGCCAACCAAAATTTTGCTGCGTACATTTTTGTTTGGCTCATTCAGCATTATACCGTACAGTAAAAAAACGTACATCAGTGGTTCTCAGGTGTAGGGACCAGGCATGGACGGATTATGAGCTTTCGGGCCCCTGGGCCCAGATGTATTAAGGGCTCCCCACTAATTGTCGCATATGTGGAAGGGGGGTTTGGGGGTACTCCCCCAGATTTTTTTTTATTTGTTTAATGTGATTTCCTGTATTCTAGTGCATTTTGGGGATGGGCAATACTAAATTCAATCAGATTCATAGCCTACATCCTGATGTGTTGATATTGAGGCAATGATTCCATGCAAAGGCTTGGGCTTCAGGCCCCCCTGACACCTTGGGCCCCTGGGTCTGGGCCCGGAAGGCCCGTGCAGTAATCCATCCCTGGGACCAGGGTCCCAGAGTTATATGAACATTGGTATCAAAGGGATAGCCTACTACTAGGACCATGGGCGTCGGAGGCATTGTGAAAGTGGGTTGGATATTTCAGCGGGGGGTATGGGGGTCCTCCCCCAGAAATTTTTTTTTGGACTAGATGCATTTTCCTGAATTCTGGTACATTTTAACAGGTTATTTAGATACTTCTATATAACAAAATAAAGCCAGCCTACGAAATTAATAAAAAGTAAATCATGCATAATTTAAAAATAACTCAATAGGCTACTTGGCTACGCAATAAGGTTTCCATTACAGCACCGCGGACGTTCAATGAACGCATGAAAGCGGATGGTTTGTTTGAAATCCCGACACTCTTTCAACTACATGGAACGTAATAGTGATCATCAAATACCTCCCCAGATTTCAGTGCCCATCAGTCCCAACATTTAACAATATAATCAAACAGTCCAAAAGTAAATTAAATATCAAACTAAACCGAAAATGTCATGCTTTTGAAGGCCTACCAGTATGCCGCTCCAAGAAACGCATGTCTCAAAATAAAACTCGCATAAGAAATAAAGGGCTGTCTCGAATACAACCCTGCCCCTAAAGGCCTGTACTTTGTCTTAAGACCCCGGCCATAATTTGAGGATTTACTGTATCTAAGTAGACAAACTGGCTTCAGATATCCAACAGAGTGAATAGAGATTGTGCAGTCTTAGCTGTGGTTAGTGACGTGATGCTGTTAATGGGGAGTTTTACATAGCCTAGCGTAAACCTATAGGTTATTATTTATTTGGCGTACCTATAAGGCTTTTTACCTTATCAAAAGTGAGGGGGACGACTGATCTCTTCAACACTGCGGGGGGTTTGGCGTTTGTCACTGTGTGTGTGTGACCGAAGCGGAATGGGAGAATGCGTGTAACAACAAAAAAAAAAGTTTATGAGCGATTTACGCGCAAATGGGAGAAAAAGTGTGTGTGTGTGGGGGGGGGGGGTCCAAACTAACAATTTTAAAAAGTGGGTGGGTGTTTTGTAAGAATTTAAGAAATGTTTGTATATTTTAACTTTTAAATGCATCAATCAGGTGCACTTTCAAAATAAATTCAGAGGTCAGACTTGCTTATTTTTATGGAAATATTTGTGCTGTAGCCTAAGCTATTTTGCACTTCAGAATTATAACCATGCACACACAGGTGGAATAGTTATAGTGATATTGTAATAAGTTCACAACCACAAAAACATATGCTACATTTCACAGTTCAGAAATGTTCAAAAATGTTTGTACATTTCAGCACTCCATGAAATTATGCAGAAGTGGTCACCTGTGTTATTCAGCTAGTTTATTTAAGATAATATATTGGTCATTGTAATGGCCATAGCCTATAGCCTACATGCTATTCCTTTTTCAGGATGTACCCATATCTGCATGATGTGAATGTTTGCATATGGCTTATGTCAGGCTTTATATCAATATTTGTGTCTCGTTATTTGATTTTCTTCATATTTTTGTATTAATGTCACTAGGAAGCATGCCAATATAAATATATTCATTTATCTGTAATGGGATTGGCTGGAACCTGACAATATAAGAACCATGATAGTGGGATAATCTATGGCTGAGCAATTTACAAAAATGTATGTAAGCCTACTGACAAATAGTTTACATTAGAATACATTATAATTTCGCCCCAATGAGGCTATGTAGAAATGTGTTGCAATTTCAAAACCGGATTACTCAGGAACCACTTATTGCACAGAGGCATGCTTTATATCCTCGTATTCGGTAGGTTTGCTGTTTATTGTGAAATAGGGTTTTCCACGTGTTGTGTGAAGGGTTAGTGAAATATTAAACCGAGAGTAATGGGTAAATGCAAATATGATTAGCCTAAATTGCACGTCGGTTCAATGTTAATTCTCTCGCGAACCATTTATCACAGAAACTTGGCGCTAATATCATTGGAAAGCTTAGATTCCGAACGTTCACATGATGTGTGATATCATATGTATAGGTTTACCTATACATATGACCTACCAGGTTGACACAGCGTGAAAAATACTCAATAATACTCAAAGCATACCTGAAGCCGGGGAAATGCGGGGGGGATGCGCCTGGGATGGCTTCTGAAGTAGCATCGCAAATGAGAGAACATTTTGAAAATTCCACAGACAGGGGGTGCTCTTGAACCCTCTCACCGTCTCTGAAAGCATAACCGTGGCTCAACAGGTAGATCTATAGATAGGCTAAACTCATTTTTCAGGCATCTGACCGACCGGGTTGACACTTCAGCGTGAGAAATCGGGGGTGTGGCGTGTGAGCGTGTGAAACTAATCAAATGCGTGTGTCTCACGGCCAATGCGTGAGAGTTGGCACCTATGTTTTGAAAACCCATTCATTTTTGGAGCTGATCCTACTCAAACGGAACTTCAAAGTATTTCCCATATAGTATAACCTTTTAGCTCACAACGACAGTGAAAGTGAAACTTGGAAAGTGGAAGTCTCTCCACCGAGTGTTACATTAGATGCACAATCAATCGCGAGTTGATGCAGGTAAAAAGTATCAACTGGTAGGTTAGTAACGAAGGTAGCCTAATTTTGCAAAATGACGGCACACAAACTTGGGCAAAAACGTTTAGTATAGGCCTACACTTGTGATAGCCTACAGTTAATGTGAATCGCGGACTATAACCAAAGTAGTCTAAAGGAGATTTGCACCAAATAAAGGCTGTGGTTGTGTTTCTACAACATGTTGGCAAAACGTAATTTCTGTCAACTATCTATGACGATGTCCATGTTCAGTAGCCTATATTTTTCATATAGTCAAGCAGTGATGTGGTTTAATGCATGGGGTAACATGACGTGAGACAGACAGAAGATGAGCCCTTCAGTAGCCTTGAATCCTGTCCCTCTCAAATCACTTTTTTTTTTAAATCCCGGAGAGACACCCCCGGGTTATTGTGATTAGGCTATAGGTCCAAATCTAAATGTTTGGGTTCAGTTTATGAAGTGTTGCTACAGCATAAGTGTGTTTGTTATTTATGGGGGGAATCTGGGGGGGATTTTTTTTTTTTTTTGGGGGGGGGGGGGTTCCAGGAGAAAATTGCCAGGGCCGAATTTTGTTCCCAGTCCGACCCTGAAAGCTTTGTGTTTTAAAGTTTTTAGCAGTGATTAATTAACAGAGACACACTCACACACACACACCACCACCACACCACACCACAAGTACCCATATTAGGTCAATATTTGTCAGTTTTCTTATTCAAATCATGATTGACATTGAAATGGGATTCATTTTGATATGATGAGGTGGGGGTATAAAGTAGTTCTTTTTACGATGTCATCGATCTAAACCAATGGGATTTTTTTCGTCGGCCATTGACCACGAAAAACCACCAGTCCTCTTTCATTCCTCAGAGATAACAAAGATCCTCAGCTTCACAGAGAAAGAAGCCTCCAATCCACCAAGCGGGTTCTAGCTCCATTACAGTAGGGCCTTGCATCCCCTGATCGAGCCTCGCCAGCTTCTCTCCCATCTCGGCTCTCATCCGAAAGCAAGAGCAAAGCAAGAGCAAAAGCAGGTTTTCGAAAAGATGAGCACTACAGGTGTGTACCCGAACCCTGTGGGAGCACTGTGCATTTACACCAACTGGAAACGTCCCCTACGCAAAACTGAACTGCACTTCCCCTGCTATGAGGCCCAGGCAGTATAGGCTGTGTGCGTTATCAAAGCAGAGGCCCTCGCTATTGGACAGAGTTCGGACAGATAGCCGCCGGTGATCCTTATCTCCCTGCACTGGCCAACCCAGTTATGGAAGTCGGATTTCAGGCTGATGCCTTGGCAGCTTGCCAGCACGCAGAGACAGGGGTGCCGCTGGTGGGGGGGGGGGGGGGGGGTTAGGATTCTAAGGGCCCAGCACTGACAGGGGGCCCCCAAAGAGCCCCCCACCCCAATAATATAATATTATATATTATTGGGGGGGGGGCCCAGAATTAGGCCCAAATTTTCTAGCAGCGGAGCAGCAGAGATCTCCTAACACAGGTGCCAGCCTCAATATGGCACCCAGCACCCGCAAGCAGGCATCTAACTGCCTGGCCCCTGAACGAGGTGACACTTCTGAGAACTGGGCTATACACCTCAGTCACTGAGGTGATTGTGCACCATCTACACTGTCTCTATACTCTGTTAAATGGCAGGTGTTTACCAATTAGTGTACCAATAATGATTGTGACCCACTTTACTGTGAGGTACACCTGAGGCCTCACATGCTCCACTAACCAGGGACACCAGCTAACTACTCCAAAAGCAATGTGACTGCATCTTGGGCAGCCTGGAAATCTCTATTGAACAGATCTGCTTAAGCGCGAGCTGGGCTTCAGATGACACCTTCGCCCACTTCTACAGCCTGGACATCTTTAGTAGCCTACGTCAGTAGCCTGCTCTGTGCTTTCAGCTTCGCGCCAGTGAGTGTTCCTCCTGCGCCAGCAAGCTACATGGCTACACGACGGCAACACACTAGTTGGCTACTCGTCAGTATTCTGCTTGTGCTGTGTTGTTGGCTTCTGCTTACAACTACCAACCATGTGTACGCCACACCCTGGTGGTGAGTCTCATTTGTGGACACTTTGTCCATCATGGCCACTGTGGTATACACATTCCCATTGGTTACCGTTGAGTGAACTCAGTGGACTGATAGAGAAGGTATGGATATCACTTGGGTTCTCTGAAGGAGAGCATGAGACGTTAATCCTCTTCTGCCACATCAGCACTCTGCACCTGATTTAATTAACAACTTTACAATGTAAATAAGGACTGGTTGTTCACGATGCGCCTATATACGGGCAATGGCCTCACAGAAAAAATCCTTAACACGGGTGGTTAGAGATTGGTTCAGATTGATGACGTCATCTGATAATGACTTCCCATTGGTTAACATTTCATGTTCTCCTTCAGATAACTGTAGCCTATTCCTAACCATACAATTTCCCAAGTTATGATATACAACTCACCCAGTGTGTCATTCGGTCCCAAGCAACAAAGAATAGCAATCACCATGAACCATGTCTGCTGCATTCTTCTTGGTGAAAAGGACAGAGGGTTGTGGGAATGCTACAGAAAGAGAAAGTAGGTTAAAGTTAGGAAAAGGTTAAGGTTAAAGAATAAAGACTACAGACTACAGTATGTCATTTTTAGATGGGCTACAGTATGTCATTTTTGTTGTCAAAAACGAAAAGTCAAGGGTCAAGAAGGCATGTTAAAAACAGTGATATCATATTATTGATCACTTCACACACTTTTTCCTCTTTTTCATCTGTTACAAGTCTTGCCAAGGACAAAATATGTAGCCTATAGAAGACACTAAAATAGTTCCCTTCCGCTTGTGCGTCGTGCCCAACAATGCCCCGGCCTTAGCTGTTCTAAAATCAGTGTAACCTATGGGCTCTCGGGGCTTATTGCTTAAGTCATTGGTGTGTTCTGTGTAGTTCTTGGTTGAGCTCCTGATTAGAATCCCCACCATGCATTACACTGGTGTCTTCTTTTAGTTGGGAACTGAAATGTAGGAAGGTCATATTAAAGACCACAAGTGGTAGCACAAAGGGTAAAGTAGATAATTTGATATTGTTATTGATATCATTGGTATTATTCTTTTTGCTTTTTAGCTGTACATTTTAACTATTTTAATGCTCATATTCTGTAAGTGGCTTTGGACTTAGCATCTGCTAAGTAACCATAACCATAACCATAAAGAGGAATTTGCCTGCCCTGGTATTGCCCTGGCTCTGAGTTATGAAGAATGTGGTCATTTTACACAAAACCGCTGGCAGAAATAATAGCTGAGAAACAGCTTCCCGGAAGTTGAGCTGTATGTCCAACACATGTAACCACTGATCAGCTGCCTACTACTTTTTATTAGACTGCTGTTAAAAGCTTCATGACCCCAGAGGTCAACTAAACAGCAACTGTTACACAGTTTTAGCACAAGCCGACATGCATAGCATCTACCACAGAACTTGTACAGTAGTTCATAGTAAAATCCTAGGTTTCTTAAAACATGTCATACAACACATGGCTGGCTCATTTCATGTCAGTACATTTCAGAGATTAGATGTTTGATGATTACATGTTTAAAAAGAACACTCTCTTGTAAAAAAAACAGCAGTGACAGGATTAAGATGAGACGGTTGATATGTTGAACCACCACCTGTATCTTGGAAACCAAATACAATCTTTCTCATGTGACCTTCTGTGGAAGAAAGACCCATGTGGAGGCAAAGCATTTTTTCGTCAAAGCTAAAACCTTTTTTTTATGTCAAATTTATTTTTGCAGAAAAATATTATCAGTCTTACATCAAAAGTGATTTATTTAAGGTAAGCGATATAAAAATGTTGATGACCAGACAAAGTGGATGTGAATGAGCAAAAGTATAGCCCTGGGTTGCTAAGCACTTTAAGACAGAACCTTGGTGATGGTTTATGAAGTTTTATATATAATGTATATAACTGTTTGGTACAATGCTACAGTAGCCTACATAAAATAAACAGCATTATATTTCCTATTTAGATGTTGTAGAACAGCTGTCATGTAACTTAAACAGAAGAAAAAGGAATAGGAGCTCCACAATCATGTGCTAGTAGAACTAGTTTTGTGTTCCCCTTTGTGGATGACAGAGTCTGTCATCTTCTCTGTACTGACATAGCACTGATGTCATTGGTTGCAGAGTACAGATATTTGTGACGTGTGCTCAGAACTGTACACAATAAGCTGTGTTGGTTGGGTATTGTATCAACACCAATACAATTGACAGAATTGTTAATAATTATATTATATGTTAAAATACACTTTGGTTAGCTACTATTTTCTTAGATTGATAAACAAGTCAGTTGAGCAACAATACGCTCACTTCTTTAAATTATTATTATTATTATGCCAATTTTGTTGTCTATTTAAGTTGGGTTTCAATTGATAATAAACTTCTGTTGTATGAATACGTTTTATTGTATGTACAGAAGACACTAATACAGTTCCCTATTTAGTTGTCAACTGTTCAGATGTCATTGTCACAACAGAAAATGCACATCACTTTTAAATGAGAAGAACTTGTCACTAATGCTTTCAATCTAAAGGCTGCAAATGCCTCTGTTGTCTATGGCTGCTGTGCAACAAGAGCTAAATCCACAGCTCGCCTTCAGCCTCTGACCTAAGCAAGACAAGTGATGGTGTGAGGCCTCTTCAATTCACACACTGACACCACAACTTTCTTAAACATCATCTTTCTTCTCAAGCCCAAGCACAATAACAGTACATACAGTATATGTACAGTATAACTCTGGGTTGCTAAGCACTGTGGGGCAAATTGAGAATTTTTTTAAAAATAACTATTTGCTACAGTAAATAAAATAGACTGTTATATTTCCTATTTAGATGTTGCATAACAGCTGTCATGTAACATACACAGAAAAAAAACTAACAAGGGCTCCACAATCAGGTGCTACCAGACCTGGTTTTGTGTTCCTCCTGGTGGATGATGTAGAGTCTGTCATTTTCTCTGCATATATGGCATATGATTACTGATGTCATTGGTTACAAAGTAGAGATATTTGTAACATTTGTGTTCGTGCTCAGAACTGTACACAAATAAGTTGAGTATTGGTTGGATATTGCATCAACACCAACACAATTGACAGAATTATTAATAATTATTGTATACATTAAAATACAGTTTGGTTAGCTACTATTTTCATAGATTGATAAACAAGCTTTTTTATTATTTATTTATTTATTTTGTTGTCTGTTTGAGTTGGGTTTCAATTGATAACACACATCCTGAACTTCTGTTGTATGCATACGTTTTATTCCTGTCTCATATTAATTTCCCTCTCCCCTACATGTTAAGTGGTAAAACTCTTCATAAGCGGTTGTTCATGTAGGCCTCGGTGCATTCAATTTGAAAATTCTGGTTAAAACGCTTACACCACAAGTTTCCATAGCAGCAGCCGAACTGTCGACAACACTTTCTTTCCACAGCAGCAGCTTGACAACAAAAACTACACACAGCCTTTTGTACTTACATGTTGCCTTGAGTTAACTGTCTGTTTTATCTATCAGGTTTGTTTCTGCTGTGTATTCCTCTCATTCACAGGCCTTTTGAGATCAGATAGACTACAGGAGAAGATTTGATTCCTTCAATATTCCACGCTCAGACCTGTTGTGGTAGGGGAGAACCGGCACAATTGTAACACTTTTTTATTTTTCCAATTCAAACTCGATTTACACAAAGACGATAGACTTGAGAGTTGTGAAATTTGACCAGAAGAGTCGTACATGTCTACTCCATGAAAGTTGAAACAGAATTTAAAAAAGATATTATAGTTTGTCAATAATTTAACTTAACAGCCATAAAAAAGTGCGGTACAGTTGTAACAGTAGCGTCATGAATGTAACAGTGCTAAAATCGTGAATCCTATAACATATTTTAACACAAAACAGTGCTGGGTTAAACAAAACCATCTGTTTTCATATAAAATCAAGAAAAAAAGTCCAAATGTATGACTGTTAAAGCTAATTTATTGCATTATTGATTAGCCATTGCAGACCATATTACGGTGTTATGCTAGCTCACAATAACCTTTAAATATGCTTATTTTGGCCATATCCACAGTTGATAAAACCAGTAAATATAGTTGATAAACTGCTTATTTCTTACATGTCTGAAGCATTTGGTCCAACAGTGATATTTCAAGTTGCTGTGTTAACTTTAATTGGGTGATGGCGGCACAAGAATCATAATCCATAACTCGCAATGAGAATGTTCGCGCATGCGCGATAAAATCAGTTCATTTTGCCATAGAGACTGGTGTTACAACTGACCCGCACAGGTCATGTTTTTATTTTCATTTAATTGCATGTGCTGTGACTACATAAATCAAATGGCACTCATGTTAACTTGAAACAGAGGGACTGAAGATATGAATGACAAGTCCACACGCTCAAATTTCACAAAGCAAACTTAAACAAACAGTTGCGGTTAAAAATAAATAAAAAATCTTGAATTTTGCACCTTTTTGCTTAATATCTCTGGTCGTATTTATAGTAGACCATTCATATTTGGATGGCTGTAATCGGTGATGCCAGTAACGCGTTACTTAGTAACGCGTTAGTCTATTTTTACCACTTTTTTCAGTAACGAGTAATCTAACGCGCTACTATTTACAAACCAGTAATCAGATTAAAGTTACTTATCTAGGTTACTGTGCGTTACTATTTTTGTCATTTTCCTTAATAAAAAGATATATTCTTTGCTTTCTTCTTGTCTTGGGGATTAATGTCATGTAGGCTATGCTCACGTTTTCAGCATGAGGACAATTCACGTGCAGCGACACAAACGAAAACAACAATGGAGGGAGAGAGAGAGATGCACATTTCATCAGTCATTACTTTGAGTTTGTGTCAGCCAAACATGACAACATAAAGGTACATTGTACATTCTGTGCTGGCGACAAAGTGCTGTCTAGCTAGACATCCCAAGTCTCCCGAAGTTTTGGGAGTCTCCCACATATTGATAGCGGCTTCCTGACGCCCGCAAATTACATAAAATCTCCCGGAACCTAGAGCGAACAAGAGCACGCAAGCCAGACCGGACTTCAAATCAAAGATTCTAGAATCTTTGCTTCAAATCGCGTGTGCATAGCTTAATGCGCACATCGGAGAGGGAGAGAGAGAGGTGGTGCGTTTGTGCCTGAAGCGCATCCAAGACAGAGAGCATCCTGGTCTGTTTTGCTAAATCAACCAATCCGTTTTCAGTGTAAGTGCTTATATCTCTTTTCTCCCAAACATAATTAATCAGTTCAGTCAGTGTATCCAGGAACAGAAGGGTCATGCAGCGTCAGTGCCCCTCAAAAAGGAAGATTTAAGACCCATTTCACATCAGACTACACAAAAGTGTACCCAATTGTCTAAAAAGATTAAAACATAATGATAATCTTGCACACTGCACTGTTTGTAACAGCAACTTTAGCATTGCTCACGGCGGGTTAAATGATTGCAAAAGACTTGTTGAGGTGAGTTTAACAATGTAATTTCATTTGCATATTACTCAGGCCTATAGGCTACAAGATGGCTAGTTGCCAAGGCTACATGAAAAAAAATCTACATATTTTACTATAACAATTTATATCAATAGGCCTTCCTTATTTGGTGTACTTAGACATTATTGAACAAAAATCTGAATTTCAGTATCTAAGTAGGTTAGGTTGGGATGTCTGCTATACATTGCTGTTAAAATGCACTTCCAGTATAGTGAGTATTGGAAAAACCGGTTATCATTTTTATGTTGAGGCGTTGGGGGTGTTGTCGGCAGCTGCTGAAAGTAACTAATAAAGTAACTTGTAATCTAACATAGTTACTTTTAAAATCAAGTAATCAGTAAAGTAACTAAGTTACTTTTTAAAGGAGTAATCAGTAATCAGTAATCAGATTACTTTTTCAAGGTAACTGTGGCAACACTGGCTGTAATATTATACATAATTACATGATATGTGTCTGTTTAGTTTCCGTATACACCATATCTTGAGAATAAAACACTGTTACATTTGTACCGCTGTTACAATTGTACCAGTTCTCCCCTACTGTGGGTTGGTCAGAAAATTAACTAAAAAAAATGGTTTCTAAATTTTGTGTCCGAGTTTCTTAACATTAGCGCTGATTTATTTTTTAAATCAGATTATTATTTCACTTGGTCCTGTGTCTACACGATACACACACACCACACCACGCAACATAACAGATATTGTATTCTAGCCCCTTACATTATCTTAAAACAAACCTTTTAACATGGTTGGTTTACATTTATTATTGTACACAGTATACACTGACTAAAAGCAATTTTGGTTCTCATATGTAGCTTCTAGACCAGGGGTGTCAAACATACGGCCCGCGGGCCGGATGCGGCCCGCTAGATGGTTTAATTCGGCCCAGACTTGTAGAGAATACATTTCTGACGATGTCAAAAAAAAAAAAATCTCTAGCCCATTCCTGTGAGGAGTTATGAATTTTCAAAGAAATAACCGAAATGCTCAATTCAGCCGCTAGGCGCAGCCAAAAAACAAACAAAAAAGTTCGGAGTTGACTGGTCCTGTGCTGTCAGTTTGGCTACATTGTCGGGAGAAAAGCAGGCGTTGCGACAAAATTCAGAGGCAAAGTGCAGCCTGCAAACGGAGGACAAGATGTTTGGGCATTTTATTGTATTTTGCACCAGGAAGTGTTGTAAAACACTAAACTTGGATCATGTTAAAGTGTGGTTGTGCAAACTGTAAATTTAATCAGGTCGCGAGGTCTGACTTACCGTCAGTTTGACTGTTTTCTTAGTGATAATGGCATTCTGTCTGGCTTACCATACCACGCTGTAGTGCGGTGGTTAAGCCGAGGTGCCGTACTCAAGCGTTTCTTTGAACTACGAGAGGAAATTGGACAGTTCTTGGAGAAAAAAGGCAGACCAGTAGCAATTTAAATGCCCGGAATGGGTGCAGGATCTGGCCTTTATGGTGGATAGCCTATTACACAGCACCACCACCTAGCCTACACAATTATTTGATCTGATGTAACCTAATCGTATCAGTTGATCGTATTGCATGCACTGCTAACTTATGTTTGTTAAATTCATTTTATTTTTCATACATTTGCATATTTACATTTTTAAGGCAGGATGTTAACTTTCTTCATAGCTCCCACTTGAGTTTAGTGTGGTGAGTTGGTTCAGGTGGTCAGATGTAAAAATGTAGGCCTATCCACTCAACTATAAAAATAAACCAGTTGTTTATGAGAGTGAAATGCATTTTATTTCAATTTCATTGGCCTCTCTGGATAAATGTGTAATAATCTAATATATCCCTTGTGATTATGTAGGCTACAAATGTAGGCTGAAGGGTAAAGCATAGCCTACTGAAAAAAACTAAGCTGTGGATGTTTTGGATGTTTTGCAATTATTTCACTGGTCCGGCCCACTTGAGATCAGATGGGCTGTATGTGGCCCCTGAAACAAAATGAGTTTGACACCCCTGTTCTAGACTGTTTAAAGACTGAAAAAAAATCAAACCACGAAACAGGAAGGAAGTATGACTTGTGCTAGACATGTGTGCAAAGGCTAAACCACAGGCTGTGTCACTGGCGCTATAGATGGAGCCTTTGATAACCCATCGTTCAGAATGCACCGTTATTTTGTTAAATATGCACACAATACATTAATCAGACCAGAATGTTGTACACCTTCCTTAATGAATGCACAAAAAAGTCACATCAGTCTGTGTATATCTTCCAAATATTTGTGTTTGGATATCTGTAGACTTTCCTCTTTTGCGGCTAAACAAAGACAGAATATATTCTTACTTTCATAATATGATATTTGTTAATAAATCATAAACTGTACTGTATCAATGAATTACACTGTATTACCAAATGAACTACTTTACCATTTTTACAAGATCATAAACACATAACTACTTAATACAGATTTTTTACATTTGCGCGCGCGCGCACACACACACACACACACACACAAACACATACCCATGAAAAGTCACTTACATGTTATGTTAAACATAATATGTAAATTATAATAATATAATCGTAATGTTAAACTTTAGCTATAATTTGAATTAAATAATAATTAATTCTACATAGTATGTCGCTAACTACTGACAGAAAAATGCCTGACTCACCGTCACCGTGGCCTGTTTTACTGTGATACGAATATGAGCCGTAAAAAGAAAGAACTACCAAAGCGCCATGCTCACCGCAGCACAGCTCTTGCTGTTGATGACTGGCTCAGTTCTGAAAATAAGGGAAATTGTGGTGTTAGGGGGCTGGGACTAAACGCACAGTTAATCACCACTAAAATGTATTAGTTATCAAACAAAATATACTTCATACACTTGAGCTTTGACCTGTTACGTTAATTTTTTTTGGAATGAATCCACTCCCTGTGACATAACAGTAGCACACACTGTATGTACCATGATAAAACTGAACCGAAAGACACAACCATGGCTGCCTTTACTTTGTTGCCTGCACGTCCCATTGTCAGAACAGGAGGTGATACCAGACACCATATCAACATAATTCTGTAAACCTCAGGCCACGTTCAAATGTGTGAGTTTTGACAAAGCACTCGACCTGGTGCTGCAGAGGAAGGGCAGCACTCCTATAATGGACTCTTACTGTAGATATGGCTGTGAAACGATACTTCATGGAATTCCCTATTGCCACTATTCAATTCAAAACACCTTCTGTCTTGAAAATGCGGGTAATAGGCTATTGGCAATCATAATGTGTAGACATGAGTGTGATTGAGTGTGAAACAGAAATATAGGTAACACTTTATTTTAAGGTTCACATGTTAGCCACCAATACATACCTAATTAATACCTGTATTAGTGACTTGTAAGGCATGTGTTAGGCAACATTAACCATTTGTTAGGTGTGTATTCACAAATTTCTTGTTCATGACGAATTAGGCCTTTATTATTGATATAATCTTAATAATGACCTTGTAAGCCTTGATCTCTACTAATTAGTAGTAAGTACCAAAATAGAATATGCATAACCTACTTGTATACTGTCTGAATAAATCCCAAATAGTAGGAGAACAGTTGTAGAATAAGCAAGTGTATGTGTTCTGACTCCTGTCAGTAAATGCGAGGGATTTAGTTTCACCTGGTGGTGGTTTATGTTACTGCAGCTTTATTTACCAGGCACTTTCAGTGTGCAAGCATGGTTAAGTGCTCCTCCACAAAGTTTGTTGTCTGAGCCTTGGAGTGGAACCAACAGTGAGTTTTTCATGTAATTTGTTATTTTAGTTGTTTAATGATACTGTAATGTCCAAGGTGGTGTTCCAGACATTTATTTTAAGTTATAAAACCGTGTCAACTAGGCTATTGCTAATCTCGAGTTAGCAAGCGTTAGCAGGATGCTATTTAAACTGCTAGGTCATTGTCAAGCCTCGCTCAGGCTATAAGCTATGTTTGTGTGTGAACCATTGTTAAATCTTACTTACCTGCTACTTACCTGTGTGAACATAAGCTACTGGGAGAATGATGTGTTAGTTTAAGTAATAGTGTGTAGCCTACTTACCTGATTTATAACCTGAAAAGTGTGTACAGTGTTGTGGCACATATTTTATTTTTATGGTAACATTGTGTAAATTTCATTGTGTTGCAGTTTTACAAAAAAGAAGATTTCAGTAAAGCACTCAAACTGGATTCAAGCCTACTGGGTCTTTCTTGTTAGCTATCTGTCTACATATACAGCTCACGTATTAGCCAGGACAGAATAGTAAAATGTTGACCACTCAGCGGGAAAAGGCAGTTGAACAGCTGTGAACAGCACGCAAGAACATCCCAAGATGAACGGCAGCGGCCACGAGGAGCGTCAGTCTCAGCTGGAGACGAGGTCTCGAGTCTCAGCTTCACACAAGTCCTCTAGAGCATCAACCCGGACATCTGTCAGTGCAGCTGCGACAAGGGCCAGAGCTAAGGCTGAAGCGGCAAAAATTAAAGTATCCTTTGCAGAAAAGGAGGCAGCCATGATGAAGAAAAAGGCTTCAATAGAGGCAAGTCTTCATGTGTTAAAACAAGAGAAAGAAGCTACTGCAGCATCAAAGGAAGCAGCTATATTCGAAGAAGCAGCGGCAGCGCTCATACTAACAGATATCGACTCTCTTGGTGAGTTACAGGATTTAGCTCTTGAAGATCCAATGAAACGCACCAAAGACTATGTAGAAACGCAGCCGTTTGATACAGATGCTCCACAAGAGCTTCAAGGTGCTATGCCACTGCCACGAACTGTGAATACCCAACCCTCTAGCAATAAGGCACAAGATTCACTGTATGAGTCCGTTATGGAGGAAAATGAACGCAGACTTATTACTGGTGACTGCTATGGTCCTCCCCCTGCCCCAAAGGTATTTCTGCCAAAGCAGAAATATTCACCGGTTACTCCTGACACTAAAAAGAAAAACACAACAGCTACCCCTCCAGCCTCTCACTCTGAGCGGTGTTACAAATACTCACCCCCAACACCTCAAACCAATGTCTTAGCCCAGTATCTTATGAGAAAAGAGATGGTGAGCTCTGGACTCCTTGCCTTTGATAATAGCCCAGAAAATTACTGGGCATGGAAAGCCTCTTTCCTAGCAGCCACAAAGGAGCTAAACCTATCTGAGCAGGAAGAGCTCAACCTACTGATCAAATGGCTGGGGCCCAAGTCATCCGCTCAAGCCATGCGGATAAGGTCAGTGCATGTCAATAATCCTAGAGCAGGTGTTTTTATGGTCTGGGAGCGCTTGGAGGAAACTTACGGAAGTCCAGAGGTGATCGAAAATGCTTTAATGAAAAAACTAGATACCTTCCCAGTTATCACTAACAAAGACACACACAAGCTCAGAGAGTTAGGTGACTTGTTAAAGGAGCTACAAGCTGCAAAGGCAGAGGGATGCTTGCCTGGACTCATGTATCTAGACACGGCTAGAGGTGTGAATCCTATCGCTGAAAAGCTTCCCTTCACACTGCGAGAACGCTGGATCACACAGGGATCCAGATATAAGGAGCGTTATTGTGTACCTTTCCCACCATTCACCTTTTTTGTTGACTTTGTATGTTCCCAAGCTAAGACCCGCAACGACCCCAGTTTTGCATTTAACCTTTCCTCTACCCCCAGTCAATTAAAGTTTGAAAGAGAACAAAAGCAAAAATCAGCTGTAACAGTTAGGAAAACTGATGTCACTGGCACAGTTAGTGCACCTCAGGGTGGCACAGCTGTGAAGAAAAATGAACCGGACAAAGAATGTCCTATACATAACAAACCTCACCCGCTGTCAAAATGCCGTGGGTTCAGAGGAAAACATCTTGATGAGAGGAAAACTTACTTAAAGGAGAATTCGATCTGCTTTCGATGTTGTGCCAGCACCAAGCACATAGCTAAAGATTGCAAGATCACGCTTAAATGCACAGAGTGTGAAAGTGACAAACATACCTCAGCGATGCATCCTGGTCCAGCTCTATGGTCGTCTGGTGGGCAGGCTGGACACTCACCTGGGAATGAGCAAAGCGGGGAGAGTGAAGGTCTTGCGCCCCCTATAGTCACTTCCAAGTGCACTGAGATATGTGGCGACGCCCCCCGGCCCAGATCCTGTTCAAAAATCTGCTTGGTCAAGGTTTCCCACGCCGACCATCCAAGTAAGTCTCACAGAGTGTACGCAGTGCTTGATGACCAAAGCAATCGGTCTTTAGTGAAATCAGAATTCTTCAGTCTATTGGACATTAACAGCAGTGCATCCCCCTACACTCTAAAAACATGCTCTGGCCCAGTGGAGACTGCCGGGAGGAAGGCAAGTAACATCATTCTGGAATCACTTGATGGGAAAATCAAAGTCACACTTCCCACCTTGTTGGAGTGTAATTACCTGCCTGACGACCGATCAGAGATCCCAACTCCTGAGTGCACCAAATATTTTCCTCACCTCGGACCAGTGGCTGATAAGATCCCTCCACTTGACACCAGTGCTCCCATCCTGCTGCTGCTAGGCAGGGATATTTTGAGCTTACACAAGGTACGGGCGCAGCGTAATGGGCCTCACAACTCACCTTATGCTCAGCGTCTTGACCTTGGCTGGGTCATAGTGGGGGAGTTATGCTTAGGTGGCGCTCACAAGACAGAGGAAGTCAATGCCTATAAGACACATGTCCTTCAAAACGGACGCTCCTCCTTCCTTAAACCATGCACTAATAGCATCCACATAAAGGAGAGGCCCAAAGGCCCGACTCAGTGCAGTCTTTAAATGCCGTCACAATGCGAGGAGATCTTCCAAGAGACATGTAGGGATGGTCTCGGAGAAAGTGTGTTTCAGAAAACGGCAAAAGATGATAAACCAGCCATGTCGGTGGATGACAATGATTTTCTGAGGATAATGGAAAAGGAAGTGTATATGGACAATGAAAACCATTGGGTGGCACCGCTACCTTTTCGTTCGCCTCGTAAGCCTCTTCCAAATAACAGAGAACAGGCCTCCCAGAGACTCCTCTCTCTCCAGCGCTCATTCAGAAGGAGACCCGACATGAAACAGCACTTCTTTGACTTTATGCAGAAGGTCATTGACAACCACCAGGCAGAGCAAGCACCACAACCACAGCCAGGGCAGGAGTGTTGGTATTTGCCGACCTTTGGGGTATACCACCCCCAGAAGCCTGGGAAAATAAGAGTTGTTTTTGATTCCAGCGCTGAGTACAAGGGAATGTCATTGAATGATATGCTTCTCAGCGGACCCAACCTTAACAACACCCTTATTGGTGTTCTACTAAGGTTTAGGAGAGAGCAAATTGCTGTCACTGCCGACGTAGAACAGATGTTCTATGGATTCAAGGTCAGAGAGGACCACCGCCATTTCCTTCGGTTTCTGTGGTACAGAGATAATGATCCAGATAAGGAGATCGATCATAGACTACTGGATGACTGTGCATGTATTCGGGAACAGCCCGTCACCAGCGGTAGCAACATATGGACTGAGGAAAGCTGCAGAGCAAGGAGAAGCTGAACATGGTAGTGATGCAAAACAGTTTGTCTTCAGAAATTTTTATGTTGATGATGGACTCACCTCAGTGGGCAAGGAGGACGAGGTTATCGATCTCCTGAAGCGAACTAAGGCCATGCTGGCTGAGTCCAACTTAAGACTTCACAAGATAGCTTCAAATAGCCCAAGGGTCATGGAGGCTTTTCCTGTGGAAGAACGAGCAAGTGACTTCAAGGATCTAGATTTGGGAGCAGACCCCTTGCCCCTCCAGAGGAGTTTGGGTTTAAGCTGGGAACTCCAGACTGACAGTTTCACCTTCAGAGTATCAAGAGACATTAAACCATTCACTCGGAGAGGCATGCTGTCCACTGTTAACAGTCTTTATGATCCCCTTGGATTCGCTTCTCCCATCACGGTCCAAGGCAAGGCATTGGTGAGAGACGTTTCCTCAGAACAGTACGAGTGGGACACGCCTCTCCCACCAGAGAAAGAGATGCAGTGGAGAGCATGGACCAACTCTTTAACAGAGCTGGAACAGGTTTGCATTCAGAGAACATACATTCCAGTCTCTATGTCATGTTGTAAATGGATAGAACTATGTGTTTTTGCAGACGCTTCGACTTTGGCAATAGCTGCTGTAGCCTACCTGCGTGCCTTGGATTCTGAAGGAAGATGGCATGTAGGGTATGTTATGGGAAAATCAAAGCTCGCTCCTTACCCCATGCACACCATACCACGCCTGGAGTTGTGCGCAGCAGTCTTGGCGGTCGAGCTGGCAGAAGTGATCCAATCTGAAATAGATATAGAGTTGCAAGCAGTGAAGTTCTTCACAGATAGTCGCATCGTGCTGGGTTACATTCACAACAGTTCACGTAGGTTCTATACCTATGTAGCTAACCGAGTAGCTCGCATTCGAGGCTCTACTGAACCAAAACAGTGGCAGTATGTGTTGACTGACCAAAACCCTGCTGACCAGGGAACCAGGCCGTTTCCAGCAGCTTACCTCTCATCATCCAGTTGGTTGCTTGGCCCCCCTTTTCTTAGTCAGTTAAACACAGGTCAAGACAATGAAGCAGAAATGTTTGAGCTTGTTGACGCAGACAAAGACAAAGAAGTTCGGCCCCAAGTCACCTGTCTTGTAACCAAGGTCGCAGGGCAGTCTCTTGGATCATCAAGATTTGAACGCTTCTCTGCTTGGAAGAGTCTAGTAAGAGGTGTGGCAATTCTCATTCATGTAGTCAAGTCATTCTCAAGAGAGAAGAGTGATGGTTGTAAGGGATGGCATCAATGCAGTCAGCTGCTCAACACAGAGCGTTCCCAAGCGAAGATGGATATCTTCAAAGCTGTGCAGGATGATGTGTATAAAGAGGAGCTGAAATGTTTAACTCAGGGTACCAAAGTGCGCCGCGAAAGTTCCCTTGCTAAGCTGGATCCCTTCATTGACGAGAGCGGATTGATTAGAGTTGGAGGTCGGATACACAGGGCAGATTTGGAAGACCAAGAGAAACATCCTCTCATCCTACCAGCCGGCCATCATGTGACCACTCTCCTGGTCCAACACTACCATGATAAAGTAGCCCACCAAGGTCGCCACTTCACAGAGGGTGCATTGCGCACCGCTGGTGTCTGGATAGTAGGAGGGAGGAGACTCATCTCTAGTATCATATTCAAATGCGTCACCTGTAAGAAATTGAGAGGAAAGAGAGAAGTTCAAAAGATGTCTGATCTGCCGACTGACAGGTTGGCAACGGACCCGCCTTTTACTCATGTAGGGCTTGATGTTTTTGGCCCGTGGACTGTCACCACTCGGCGGACACGAGGTGGAGCTGCTGAGAGCAAGAGGTGGGCCGTCATCTTTGCTTGTTTAAGTACAAGAGCGGTGCATCTTGAAGTGATTGAATCCATGTCGACCTCGAGCTTCATCAACGCCATGAGGCGCTTTCTATCCATACGTGGACCTATCAAACACCTAAGGTCGGATAGAGGCACCAATTTTGTCGGTGCGTGCAGAGAACTTCAAATTAACACGGATGACCCTGAGATCAAGAACTACCTGCAGGAGCAGGGATGTACTTGGACCTTTAATGCTCCCCATTCCTCACATATGGGAGGAGCTTGGGAGAGGCTAATAGGAGTGGCAAGACGCATCCTGGATGGACTGCTAGTGAAGGATGGTGCTACCAGACTGTCTCATGAAGTCCTATCAACCTTGATGGCTGAGGTTATGGCCATTATGAATTCTAGACCGCTGGTCCCAGTCTCTTATGATGCTGAAGTACCTGAAATGCTCTCACCTGCCACTCTGCTCACCCAGAAGGCGAGCGTTACTCCTGCACCCATGGGAGACTTCGAATTGGATCATTCTGCAAGGTACAATGGCGCCAGGTCCAGAGCTTGGCAGACTCCTTCTGGAAGAGGTGGAGATTGGAGTACCTGGCAACACTTCAACCACGGAGGAAGTGGACCTCAGAGAAGCCTGACCTCCAGGAAGGTGACATTGTTTTGATAAGGGACACTCAAGCAAAACGCAACGATTGGCCTCTTGGACGGGTAGTAAAGGCCATTGCAAGCTCGGACAGCAAAGTCCGCAAGGTCGTTGTGAAGACTCTTAGCCAAGGGGTAATTAAGGAGTACCTTAGACCCATTAGCGGTGTTGTCTTACTCATGCCACAGAAGAAAGTGTAAATAGTGGTATAACACATTTATACCAAGCGGGGAGTGTTCTGACTCCTGTCAGTAAATGCGAGGGATTTAGTTTCACCTGGTGGTGGTTTATGTTACTGCAGCTTTATTTACCAGGCACTTTCAGTGTGCAAGCATGGTTAAGTGCTCCTCCACAAAGTTTGTTGTCTGAGCCTTGGAGTGAAACCAACAGTGAGTTTTTCATGTAATTTGTTATTTTAGTTGTTTAATGATACTGTAATGTCCAAGGTGGTGTTCCAGACATTTATTTTAAGTTATAAAACCGTGTCAACTAGGCTATTGCTAATCTCGAGTTAGCAAGCGTTAGCAGGATGCTATTTAAACTGCTAGGTCATTGTCAAGCCTAGCTCAGGCTATAAGCTATGTTTGTGTGTGAACCATTGTTAAATCTTACTTACCTGCTACTTACCTGTGTGAACATAAGCTACTGGGAGAATGATGTGTTAGTTTAAGTAATAGTGTGTAGCCTACTTACCTGATTTATAACCTGAAAAGTGTGTACAGTGTTGTGGCACATATTTTATTTTTATGGTAACATTGTGTAAATTTCATTGTGTTGCAGTTTTACAAAAAAGAAGATTTCAGTAAAGCACTCAAACTGGATTCAAGCCTACTGGGTCTTTCTTGTTAGCTATCTGTCTACATATACAGCTCACGTATTAGCCAGGACAGAATAGTATGGCTCAACCTCATTGCTGCATTTCACTGCCCAGGTTGCTGTGTGAAATAGCACTTAATAACTGGGAGATTGGCTCCCATTCTAAAGTGGAAACTGGTTCCTTGGTAGCACGCACATTGTAGTGTACAACTGTAGGGCCTAGGATGACCATTTTTTCCGTATATTTGCCTCCAGGGGTCATGTTAACCCAGTTCATGTGCACACATGTGCACAAACAGATACACACACACACACACATTCACAGTAATCATACGTATGACCAGGGCCGGCCCGAGGCATAAGCGAACTAAGCGGCTGCTTGGGGCCTCCTGGCCACCAGGGGGCCCCCAATCGAGTTTTTTTTTTTTTTTTTACATAATAAATAACGTAAACAAGTGACATCAATGAATGAATAAATGAAACAATTATCATTCAAATCAAGAAAATTATGATTTCATGATCAATATGCCTGCCTACTGCTACTGTGTCTGCCAGCCTTTGAGTCACGTGCATAAAGTAGACACCTCGGGTGCATATACAATTCGTGCAGACACTGCATCAAGTTCAACAATCGGAAGAGACGGTAATGTTAAGACAAGTCACAAAAAAGGACGTATCTCTCTGGTGCCGAAAACAGAACGAAGAAAATGACAGAGGAGGAGAAAAACGAGCAAGATACAGGTATGTTTTGCATGATTATTTACAGTATGTTTTGTGCTTGAGGTAGCTAGCTAGCTGTCATGATCTAATATAAGCCATCACCAGAGCTAAATCTCCGCCATCAACAGAGAAATGTCTCCCATTAATATATATTTATCTAGATGTATTTCAGATGTCAAGGATATTGGGATTGTTTTGGATGATTGTTATTTAATCATTGCAGGTTCGTCCACTGCAGAGTTGCAGATGCCTAAAAACCAGGAACGAAGTAGGAATAATTATCTATTTTTTGGGACATTTTATTTTTGATTATTAATGTTTGTCTATTTTGTTTTTATTTTGTAGTTGAAAATTGCTCATTTAATGCACATTTGCGGATTTGTTCAGCAAATCTGTTGAAAAACAAGTCATTAAACTGATGTACTTGTTTACAACAAATACAAATGCTGTTGTATTTTGTTATTTGTCAATTCAACTTCAGTAAACCACCCTTAGGGCTTCACTTTGAATATGAATGTTTCAAATAAATCTGTGATTTTAGTACCCTCTAAGATTAAAAGGTGACAGGGTTGGTGTAAATAACAACTATATTAATACATTGGTTTACCAAGCACATGGGGCCAGAAGTCTAGATTGGAGCCCCAAAACATTTTTGGCATGTGAGCAAGGATGGATTACTGAATGAGCCTACCGAGCCCAAGAGGTCAAGGGACCCTGAACCCCAAGTAGTTGTGTGAATTCACTACCAATAAGTCAAAAAGCAAAAGGCTATGAATCTGAACAAATTTAGGTACTGCCCTTCTCCAGCTGACCATCCCAAAAATGCACCAGAATACAGGAAATCACATCTAACCCCCCCCCCCTCCACACACACACACACACACACACACACACCCGTTTGTACCCACATTTGCACAAACAGGGTAGGGGGAGAGGGTCCTTATGCATCTGTGTCCAGGGGGACAGTAGTTCATAATCAGTCGCTGTATTAATACATAACCTCACTGAATTAATTTATAATATGACATTATAGTGTGAAGTTGTCAATTATCGCCAAGCACAGGTGACTGCGTTGTGGGAGGGGGCCCCCAAATCAAATTCTGCTTAGGGCCCCCAAAAGGCTTGGGCCGGCACTGCGTATGACACATACTCACACAGTAGACATATGTACGCTTCCATGCACAGGCACATACGCAGGCACGCACACACACACACACACACACACACACACACACACCCACACACATAACATAAACATAACAAAAACAATCAAGAATTTATCATAATTATGAACAGGCAAGATGGAGGTGGGGTTGTATAAAATGAATTTTACATGTGAAATCTATGAACTAATCATGTTTTGGTACTTGTTGTCTAGCAGATACCAGTGAGAATTGAGTGTGGATAGTGCAATTTAGTGAGACAGTTAGAATCATATAGGCCTTTCAGCGTGATTTCTTTTTGTGGAAAAAATGTGCTGGACTGGGCGGCGGTCATATTTTGTACCGCTCTGCGGTACATCTAGTTAAGATTATATCAATAATAAAGGCCTAATTCGTCATGAACAAGAAATTTGTGAATACACACCTAACAAATGGTTAATGTTGCCTAACACATGCCTTACAAGTCACTAATACAGGTATTAATTAGGTATGTATTGGTGGCTAACATGTGAACCTTAAAATAAAGTGTTACCGAAATATATATATATAGATAGATAGATATATAGATAGATATATATATATAGATAGATAGATAGATAGATAGATAGGAGCACAATATCCAGTCTCTTTTCTGAGATAAACACTGTGATTTCCTTTTTAAAAATAGATTTCACATGACATGCAGTGTGGCACGCCTGCCCTCTTGACAACTCCCTTCTTCCCCCAAAGAGTTCTGTTGCACAACAGCCCCTGCTGACAAGGAGCACAGCGTTACCGGGGCAACAGGAGTTGAGGCAACTCCAGGGCCTGTGACATTGTCTTTGGGTGTTATGTAACAGCACACTCAAAGTGCTGGCTTGCTTTGCCTTTGATTTGCCTGGCTAAAAGAGAGTCGTGCTTTGTCTCCTGTTGGTGGCAGGGTGTGCACTGGCACTAGCAGACTGAAGGAAACTAACAGGATATCCTGGCTGTGATTTTTATCCAGGGAATTTCGGAACTGTACCTGATGCGTAATCTCACCATGTATTTGGCAAAAGCCCTCACCATGCTCACCCTGTGCTCATGGGAAGCAGCAGGGTCCACCGACTGCAGCAACCTGGTGAGATACTTAAAGCCAGAGGATGCCAACTTGGTGAGCAAAGTTTCATTCCTGCAAGTAGTGCGAATGTCTTATCTTTCAGTCATCCAGCCAACCAACACCTTACCTGAGCCAACACCTCAGTGGTATTGGTTCCTGTACTTTGCTAATATTTTTGTATGTGTAGTCTAATTGAGAATGATAATGGTGGTTTTACATTGCATAATAGTCATTGCCATGTTTATGCAGCATGCATGGCTGCCTACAACATGGTCTTACTCTATGATTGTGAAGCATTAGCATATATCTTTTGTTTTGTAGGTCTTTGGTAAGTGGACTGTTGTGATTGCAACAGCAGATGAGGCTCTTCATGGAACTGTGCAGCAGCTCAGAAGCTCCTGGTTTGAAGTTAAACCATTTCCAGATAGCAGTGTTGTCCATTTCCACTGGCGAGAGAGAATGTGAGTGAGTGAGTTAGAGTTAAGTTTAATACTGTATCTGCAAGACCTTGATCCCCCACATAATTTATATCAGTGTAAAAATTGGACATTAATCCTCTTTAAACAGCATGTGGAACAAAGAAACAGATTAATTCGGACCACTGACATTATTCTCAGCACCTTGTTTGGCCTAGGAATTGAGATTGAGAGACAAGTGTCAAGTTTCACTTCCCATGATTAGTTTTTGAGACACTTTTTTAATGGTTTTCAGAGGAAGTGTATGCACATACGGAGCTGAAAATGCCACGGTTTATAAAGACCGCACAGCTCTCGCAAGTGAGTGAAAACTCTCAGTGTTAATTAACCCTTAAAGGTGTAGGTTTTTGAACATTCTAAGTTCCGCAACAATTGAAGGTTCTAAAATTCTATGTTGAATTCATAGACTGTAAAAAATAGGTTGAATTCAATGAACCCAGATATTCTTTAGAACGTTCATTTCTCAACATTCCCATCACACCGGTGTGACGGTACTCCTTTAAGGGTTAAGTGTTACTTCAATGTGTCAAAAACATGGGACATGACAAGTTTTGATATGCTGTTAAATCTTTCTTTTATGCAGTTGAGTCAGAGCAGTACAAGGGTCAATACCTACACACTTGCCCTGACTGTTACTTGACCATTACAAAGGCAGAGATCAATGGTCTGTCTGGCCGCTACTTCGTCTTTGCAAGTGAGTTTTGTATTATCTCAACAGAACTCACGCCTCTAGGCTACTTTTTTACAGGCAATTGTTATGCTGTTTCTGACCAGCTATATTTTAACATTTTACCTTTGTACGAGGAAAAACAACATCATCACATTTTATGAGTGCTAAACAAAATTGTAATAGCTCTCATAATTTGTATTATAGATAGATGCATTCTAACTACTTTATATTGTATGGATTTGTTTGTAATGCATTATAGTTACTGAGTTCATAGAAAGTTCATTATTAGTATTATTATGACCGCCGCGCAGCGAAGCGGCGGTCATATAGGTTTAGTCAGATTTTTTTTTTTTTTTTTTTTTTTTTTTTTTTTTTTTCGCATGCCCAAATTTCTGTCAATGATTCCCGGGACACTGAAAGACCGGGGTACACGAAACTTGGTGGGCATGTAACCCCACATGGATAGCATGGAACCATCGTTTTTCGTTTTGATCTGTAGCCCCCCCGCTGGACTGGACCCCCCGAAAGGAGGGTAGGGCAGACACAGTTTTCTGTGAATATCTCGAAAACCGTAGGGTTTAGGAGGACCATTTTTTTTTTGTATGTTTGCCTCCAGGGGTCATGTTAACCCATTTCATGTGCACACATGTGCACAGATACACACACACACACACATACATTCACAGTAATCATACGTATG
The DNA here is from genome assembly GCF_046254945.1 of Alosa pseudoharengus. Classification (NCBI taxonomy): domain Eukaryota; kingdom Metazoa; phylum Chordata; class Actinopteri; order Clupeiformes; family Clupeidae; genus Alosa; species Alosa pseudoharengus. The sequence goes on along the minus strand of NW_027468870.1, from coordinate 15,732,059 downwards.
ACACATACTCACACAGTAGACATATGTACGCTTGCATGCACAGGCACATACGCAGGCACAAACACAAGCACGCACGCACACACACACACACACACACACTCACACACACACACACACACACACACACACATAACATAAACATAACACAAACAATCAAGAATTTCTCAGAATTATAAACAGGCAAGATGGAGGTGGGGTTGTATAAAATTAATTTTACATGTGAAATCTATGAACTAATCATGTTTTGGTACTTGTTGTCTAGCAGATACCAGTGAGAATTGAGTGTGGATAATGCAATTTAGTGAGACAGTTAGAATCATATAGGCCTTTCAGCGTGATTTCTTTTTGTGGAAAAAATGTGCTGGACTGGGCGGCGGTCATATTTTGTACCGCTCTGCGGTACATCTAGTTATTAATATAGTAATATCTTAATGTATGTGCAGCTATCTTTAGTCTCTCATGCTCAAAACTAAACAGGGTTTAATTGTTTCAGAGCGAGGAGGGAGTTTAACAGACTCTGAACGGCGGAGCTTTGAAATGCAAGCAGAATGTCTGGGCTTTCTTCCAACTTATTTCACCTTCCCTAACACATCAGGTAAGGACTGTTTCTGACAGTCAAATCTGAAGTCAAGGGGAAAATATATTAATTTATCCAAAATATGCACCAGTAGATGTTTGTACAGTACATATCAAAATGAATATTCTTTTTCAGAACTCTGCCCTGAACAGGAGCAACCTGTCAACACAAGATAAAATGAAGAAATCATGAAGTCTTTAGGTGCCATTTGGCCCTATCGGAAAAAATCCATGTAACAGATAGAAAGATATCCATAATCCATGTGACAGATAGAAAGATATTGCACTCTTTCAGAGAGAGACAGAGAAAGAGAGAGAGAAATGTGTAACACTCTCACATATTAATGTGCATAAAGTCGGAAATGTGCATACATTTCCTATATATCCGTTTCTCATGCTGTTAATGTGTTTACTCAGATCGTTTGTGAGAAGAAATAATACAATCTAATAATCTTGTAATCATGCCTGGGATTAATGTCATGCTTGATTGTGCCCTCTCGGCCTTCATAATGCAAGACCTATGAAGCCATTAGTGACCCTGAATGCTTCACCTCTGGCATTCCAGGGATTTACTAACCAGTACTTTGTATCAGCTGAGTGATTTTGTTAAAATAAAAGTGTTGACTAAGCATTAGTTTTAAAGGGCTTTATTTATGATTCTCTCAACAATCATGTTCCTATAATCTGAGATACACAAATCTTATGGAACAAATAAATGAAAAGAATTCAGTCACATTTATAACAAGTTAACATTTCTTTACACAATCTAAAACATCAATGTATGATTTAGTTGCCAGAAGTTCCTATGGAGTGGTTATTCAGTACTTTGCATGTTTTCATGCTTTAAAGACAAATAGCTTAGTTAATAACTAGATGTACCGCAGAGCAGTACAAAATATGACCGCCGCCCAGTCCAGCACATTTTTTCCACAAAAAGAAATCACGCTGAAAGGCCTATATGATTCTAACTGTCTCACTAAATTGCATTGTCCACACTCAATTCTCACTGGTATCTGCTAGACAACAAGTACCAAAACATGATTAGTTCATAGATTTCACATGTATGTGATTGTTTGTGTTATGTTTATGTTATGTGTGTGGGTGTGGGTGTGTGTGTGTGTGTGTGTGTGTGTGTGTGTGTGTGTGCCTGCGTATGTGCCTGTGCATGGAAGCGTACATATGTCTACTGTGTGAGTATGTTTCATACGCAGTGCCGGCCCAAGCCTTTTGGGGGCCCTAAGCAGAATTTGATTTGGGGGCCCCCTCCCACAACGCAGTCACCTGTGCTTGGCGATAATTGACAACTTCACACTATAATGTCATATTATAAATTAATACAGTGAGGTTATGTATTAATACAGCGACTGATTATGAACTACTGTCCCCCTGGACACAGATGCATAAGGACCCTCTCCCCCTACCCTGTTTGTGCAAATGTGGGTACAAACGTGTGTGTGTGTGTGGGGGGGGGGGGGTTAGATGTGATTTCCTGTATTCTGGTGCATTTTTGGGATGGTCAGCTGGAGAAGGGCAGTACCTAAATTTGTTCAGATTCATAGCCTTTTGCTTTTTGACTTATTGGTAGTGAATTCACACAACTACTTGGGGTTCAGGGTCCCTTGACCTCTTGGGATCGGTAGGCTCATTCAGTAATCCATCCTTGCCAAAAATGTTTTGGGGCTCCAATCTAGACTTCTGGCCCCATGTGCTTGGTAAACCAATGTATTAATATAGTTGTTATTTACACCAACCCTGTCACCTTTTAATCTTAGAGGGTACTAAAATCACAGATTTATTTGAAACATTCATATTCTAAGTGAAGCACTAAGGGTGGTTTACTGAAGTTGAATTGACAAATAACAAAATACAACAGCATTTGTATTTGTTGTAAACAAGTACATCAGTTTAATGACTTGTTTTTCAACAGATTTGCTGAACAAATCCGCAAATGTGCATTAAATGAGCAATTTTCAACTACAAAATAAAAACAAAATAGACACATTAATAATCAAAAATAAAATGTCCCAAAAAATAGATAATTATTCCTACTTCGTTCCTGGTTTTTAGGCATCTGCAACTCTGCAGTGGACGAACCTGCAATGATTAAATAAATACATAAATAAATTAAAAAAAAACGATGTTAAATGTGTCGTGTCATATTAACAGGCTATGTAACCATTTGCCATCAAGAAAACCTCACCTTCTGGTAGGTAGAGTTAGGTACAGGTAGAGATGTGCTCCAAAGGACTTCAACAGTGTCTCTGAAAAAAAAAAAAATATTGCATAAGTGCATAGTTGATCGAGCAGAATGAGTTTATTTTGCTATCATTAATTACACTCAAATAACAAGCAATTCCACATGTAACAATTCATATTCTATTGGCAAATGAGGCATAATCAAAAGAGTATACTTAATTGCAGTATGGTGAACGCTTAACATGGTGATCTACTGCAGCCTAAATATTAGGGTAGCACCGCTACATCACTTGCCACTATCTTAATCAAATGTAAATTTATTTTCATCACAGAAGTCTCCCCACCCAACATGGTATATTTTCTCAAACACTACCATCTCTCTCCAAAGATCTTAGAGCAGAGCGCACGTACTGTTCCATCTTTGCCTATGAAGCTGGAACGTTACCGATGCCCAGAGTCGAGCTAGTCAGTGGGTTGGGTTGGGACTGGGAGCCTGTTGTTGCTATAAGACTTACCACTATGTCACATATTATAGAGCAGTAATAAACTATCAACACTTTCAGGTGCGAAATCAGAAACAATCCCTCTGTGGTAAATTTGCCTTCAGCTACGTTTTCATGTAGCTACTGTAGTGCTAATGTCCACTTCAGTCAGCTAGCTAACTTTAATTTACGACATAATAAGCCCACCTAGAGCTAGGGTACATGCTTGATTGAACATCCAAAACAATCCCAATATCCTTGACATCTGAAATACATCTAGATAAATATATATTAATGGGAGACATTTCTCTGTTGATGGCGGAGATTTAGCTCTGGTGATGGCTTATATTAGATCATGACAGCTAGCTAGCTACCTCAAGCACAAAACATACTGTAAATAATCATGCAAAACATACCTGTATCTTGTTCATTTTTCTCCTCCTCTGTCATTTTCTTCGTTCTGTTTTCGGCACCAGAGGGATACGTCCTTTTTTGTGACTTGTCTGAACATTACCGTCTCTTCCGATTGTTGAACTTGATGCAGTGTCTGCACGAATTGTATATGCACCCGAGGTGTCTACTTTATGCGCGTGACTCAAAGGCTGGCAGACACAGTAGCAGTAGGCAGGCATATTGATCATTAAATCATAATTTAATGATAATTGTTTCATTTATTCATTCATTGATGTCACTTGTTTACGTTATTTATTATGTAAAAAAAAGAAAAAGAAACTCGATTGGGGGCCCCCTGGTGGCCAGGAGGCCCCAAGCAGCCGCTTAGTTCGCTTATGCCTCGGGCCGGCCCTGGTCATACATATGATTACTGTGAATGTGTGTGTGTGTGTGTGTATCTGTTTGTGCACATGTGTGCACATGAACTGGGTTAACATGACCCCTGGAGGCAAATATACGGAAAAAATGGTCATCCTAGGTCCTACAGTTCTCAAGATATTCACAGAGAACTGTGTCTGGCCTACCCTCCTTTCGGGGGGTCCAGTCCAGCGGGGGGGCTACAGATCAAAACGAAAAATGACAGTTCCATGCTATCCATGTGGGGGTACATGCCCACCAAGTTTTGTGTACCCCGGTCTTTCAGTGTCCCGGGAATCCTTGTTGGTGTACGTCACTAAATGTACACATAAATTGTTTTATTGTAAGGCCCCCCATGAACGAAAGTACACAAAACGTGGCATGCATTCGGAGGGTGTCATAATGATCCTACACTTTCAATTTCGTGCAGTTTTGACCATGTCAGCCAGAGATATTGTGATGAAAACACCTAATTTTTTGCTTTTTAATTTTTAACTAGATGGCGCTATACATGAAATAAGTGGTAATGGGATGAGTTGACATGGCCCCTTGAGATCAACATACAAAAAAAAAGGTGGACCTCCTAGGCCCTACGGTTCTCGAGATATTCACAGTAAACTGTCTCCGGCCACCTACAGGCCAGTTGGTGTATAGTAACATAAATTAATTTATTGTGTGGCCCCCCATGAACGGAATTCCACGAAACTTGGCGTGCATTCAGAGGGTGTCATAATGATCCTACACTTCCAATTTCATGCAGTTTTGACTATGTTAGGTCACAGATACATGCGATTACAACACCTCATTTTTACTTTTTTGTGTTTAACTAGGTGGCGCTATACATGAAATGAAATGATGGAATGGGTTGACATGGCCCCTTGAGATCAACATACAAAAAAAAAATGGTCCTCCTAAACCTTACGGTTCTCGAGATATTCACAGAAAACTGTGTCTGCCCTACCCTCCTTTCGGGGGGTGCAGTCCAGCGGGGGGGCTACAGATCAAAACGAAAAACAATGGTTCCATGCTATCCATATGGGGTTACATGCCCACCAAGTTTCGTCTACCCCGGTCTTTCAGTGTCCCGGGAATCATTGACGGAAATTTGGACATGCGAAAAAGAAAAAGAAAAAAAAAAAAAAATCTGACTAAACCTATATGACCGCCGCTTCGCTGCGCGGCGGTCATAATAACAACTCACAATATATATATTTTTCATCAAAGAACAATTCCACAATCTACCAGAAGAATATATTTTTAAAGAGCACAGGTACCCAAAATTGTGTCAAGTCATATTTTGGGTAGTTGGAGGAAAGGGCCTCCTGTAAATGCTACTATATTGGGGACTGCTTGCCTGGGATCTCTCACCTGAAACAATAGGATAAGAATGTGTTGCTGGTCATAATGGATGTATGAAAAGGATCTTTACATTACAAATTTATATTTGGATAAATTACAGCTAGTTTGAAATTGGATTGATAATACAACTTTTAAATTATGGAGACTTACGACGAAGATCAGGATTCAAGTAATATTTGCCCCATCTGCAAATATGGAGTTTTCTGTATCATTTCTATATTTTCTTTGATTTGATTCTCTTTGACTTTGAATTTTATTTTTGTTATTCTGTTGCATCTTTTATTTCTTTATGCTACGGTTTATTTCATTTGATTTCCTTTTCAGTTTGTCCTGACTAGGAATACTTGTTGCTCAGATGATATAGTTACAGATTTCCCAATTCCATTATAGGTGCTAAGATAACAGGAGGATCATTTTATATAATCCTCATTTGAGCCTTTCCTGGCTGTGTTGTTATTTTATTTTTATTTTATTTGTTTCCTTGTTCTCATTGGGTTAATTTCTGATGGTCTGTTTGCTTGCTTTAACTGCTGATATATTTTAATTTCATTAGAAAGCAGGTTAAAGTTTCATTTTTATGTTGTTTGTTTGTTGTTTTGTAATGATTTATTTCATACATTTACAAGCTTTGCTCCTAGCCACCCATCACCGGATGATATTTGATGTCTACAAGCAGAACTTTACCATACATTGACGTCCTCCTGTAGTTTGTTTTTGTTATTAGTTTCAGAGACGGATCTGATGGACAAGGGTGTGCCACCGATCCGAAGGGGGATGGTTGATGGTTTTTTAACAATGGTGATGGTGATGTGTGTAAATAGCCTGTTACATTACAGGTTGAGGACTTGGACTCCTCAAGAAACTTTACTTCTCAAGAACACTGTTTAATAGACGAGATGTTTTGTTACCACTGTCATAAGAAATGTTTACATTATTACTAGGAATTCTGTTCTGAGGCATCACAAGCTGGCTTCAGAAGTGTGATGAGACACAACTTATCGAAAGGGGAACAGAACAAAGGGAACTGGAGAAGGAAACATTGAAGAAAAAGAAGAGGAACACAGGGTGTGGGGGAACGCCCCCTATTAATAGAGCCAAGCGCCGCCCTAAGCACATTTTGCACACACATACACATCCTAAACATTGTGCACCACATGAAAGCAACCCATCTGTGATTTTATTCTATTGCATTGTGCACCACAAGAAGAATGGAAACTGGCTTTGGTTGCATTTTCTTAGCTGTTTCTATGGTAGATGATGTCAGTCTTTCTACTGTTGTTGTTTTTATTCTCTTATGATCTGTAACCTCCTTCCACACCCTAAAAAGTCCTTTGTTGTTAATAAGCCGATTCATAATTTATGTAAGCAAGTTTAGATGTTCAAGTCTTTAAGGACTTGAAAAGGGGGAATTGAAGGGAATAATTTTATATGACCATTTCTTGCTCCAGACTGGGTGGAGGCTAAGCACATTTACATTTAGAGGGCATTCTCTTTCTCCCTTTGATCTATTCAATGCAGATGTAGGTGTGAAATGCTCCCCACTGGCTCCTACCATCTGTCCACAATCTGCTCTTTGGGTTAAACAAAGACCTGGGTTAAACCTAGCTGAATTATATGTTTGTGTTATTAACTGTAAATGTATTCATGTTTGGTATCATTTTTATAGTCTCAGTACAAGGAGTATAATGAATTAAGTGTAAGAATGTTTAGAACATCCTGTATAACATTTCTACCTGAGGAGCCTTCCTAATATGTTAAATAGTAAGTGGGTGTGTGTAGGTGTGTCTGGGTGTGGCTGACGGAAACGGCGGGAAGAGATAGCCAATCAGAGGACGTTGTACCTATGATCACCACGTGAACCACACCCTTGCAAATTGAGCATAAAAGGCCAGCCTCTTCTGGTAGTCTTTAGAAGAGAAATGATGAGAACATCTGGTGGAAACCAATGATGGGGTGACCCAAACATGTACCTCTCTCCCTTGAGGGCCACTGGCCCTCATTGAAAAGAATAAAGCCTGGATCCTGATCTTCATCGTCCTGATTGAGTCTCAAGAGAAATATGGTAGTAAAAAATATACTATCAGTTAAAAGGCTTCCTCAAACACCAGGGGAAAAAAAATTCTGACACTTACCAAGCCACTGCTTGCAAACCAGTGAACTTGAGTACAAATGTGTATACAGTGTCTAAACACTGCTACTTCATACAGCTTTTAAGCATGAAGCATGAGTATTTGAGGAACATACATGGTGGAAGAGGGCCTCTCTCATCACCTCCATTAAGGGGCCTTCAGGCACTTCTGAATAGATCAAATGGAATAGAGAAAATGGAATTTGGAACAGCCACTACCACAAAAGTCACGAAAGTTTAAAACCGGTTTGTACTTTTGAACCACTGATGGGCACATAAAGTAATTGTATAGCAGCATAATACATAATAAAGGTATTCTACACATTGTCCAATGCAATACTTTATCCCCAGAACCATTTCATCAGGTATACAGTACAGTACATGCGGCACTGAATGGCCAACTAAAACAAACCTCTTGTGCACTTTGCTGCTGGGGCAACCGTGCGGGACACATACAAAAATGTCACTCTGTGTTACATAAAAGGCTACTCTGAAGATCCCTCCCAGCATTACGTATTCAAATCCATCCCCGTGTTATACAACAACAACACGCCGGACGATATAAAAGCGTTGGACGTCCCAGCTTCTGGACGACTGGTCTCTTGTTAGTGTTCCTTCCCTGGAGTAGAGCGGAGGCTACAGCATGGCTCTCTTGTGGACTATCTCCCTGTGCGGACTCCTCTCTCTGACACTCTCTGCGTCTCCTGAGTGCGACGAGCTGGTCAAGCCTCTAGTGCTGACCGATTCATCTGCAGTAAGTTATGGGCTGGGGGTGGGGGGGGGGGGTGGTTCAAAAGCATGTTGAATTGTTCTGTTATCTAAAGGCAGAGGGTGCAGAATCAATGTATGCCTTTTCATTTGTAAAATGATCATTGTGAAAGAGCATGGGTAGCAATTTGATATTTTACAATGTATGTCTTACGCAGTTTAAATATTCATGATTTTTTCATTTTTACACACTCTTTCTCTCTGTTTGTCTGTGTGTGTGTGTGTGTGTGTGTGTGTGTGTGATCTAAAAGATTCATGGGAAGTGGATTGTTCTTGCTGCTCTGGGTGAGGGCACCATGCAAAAGTACCTGGGAGACATGACCAGCTCCTGGTTTGAAATCACCCCCACAAGCCAAGAGGGAAAGGTTCTGACACGATGGGGTGATAGAGTGTACGTTTGAACGCATCATCACTTCGTCAGTAGCAAAATATGAGAAATATAAATTCACAAGGATGATGAAGACAGATGATTGATTAAGATACAGTCATACTAACCTAGATCTTTATTGCTATAATAATGTTATGATGCAGATGGCATATAAATATATACAATTTGTCTGTTTTCTTAGGAATGGGAAATGTCTACTTGGCAGTTTGGATGCCACAGTCTCAGGCAATAAAGCCAGCATGATTTGTAAGTATCCACTGCAGATTTTGGATTTTAATGTAATTGAAATGAATGTCTTAATGCTAACACTTAATAATATATAATGAAATTAATTTAAAAAAAAACTGTTGGCAATTACTTTCTCTGCACTGCGATGTATCAATTGTCAGTTTTCTAAGCCATGAATACGTCAACCCCTTTATGTACCGACATCACTATGCAACACAGGATTAGAAAATATTTAAAATTGAATATGGATAATGTTTGGTAGATGTAAAGTCTTAAAAAAACATTCCAATTCTTTGCTTAACAGTCGAGGGTGTGCTTCACGAGGGAGAATATTTGCAGAGTTGCCCTGACTGTCTTGTGTTCATGGACAACTCACGTGAGAACGACGTCTCGTCCAGATACTTATTCCTCTCCAGTAAGATCCCTGCGTTGTGGCACTCCTCCTCGACCCCATTTCAGTGCTGATACTAACTGCTGCTATTTCCTGAATGTTGACATTGCTTATCTTTTCACCGTCTCTTAGAGAAGGAGGGTGATTTGAAAGAATCCGAGCTGGAGACTTTGAAGAAGCAAGCCGAATGCCTGAATATAGCGCAGGAAACCTACACGTATGGAACAACAGGTTTGTGTCAATTGTCATGATCATCGTCATTTTCATAAATGATAAATGAAACACATCTGTCAGCTGAAGTTGTACTTTGAGGTGTCCTAACATTCATGCTTTCTTCTGCAGATCTCTGCCCCTATGAAAAGGTGTCTACCCTGCAGTAGATAAAGGACATCTACAGTGTGAAAAACAACATATATTGTTTAGACACATCAGTGGATCTTGATGCTCACCTTCTAATGTAGCCATCCTATACTGCTTGCCTGTGTGTGTGTGTGTGTGTGTGTGTGTGTGTGTGTGTCTGTCTGTGTGTGTGACTGTATGTCAGCCATATTTCTTTTGAAATATTCCTGTAAATGAATGAGCACTGTGGTGTTGAACATGTCTTTGTTCTTTTATGAGACAGACACAATGTTATGGACCTATAATGCTGGGCACGCACACCTAGTTGTTTCACAAATGCACAGCCAATGGTGGAATGATACTTTGACAGAATGGTCAAATCTGTCCACAATCTACAGTATACACATAATTTTCAACAACAAAAGCAAGTATTGATGAACAGATGTGTAATACTCAGTTTTAGAGAACCATGTGATGTAAGACACTATGCACGTTATACAGTATGTAATAAATGCACACATGGAATCAAGAGTGTTTTTGTTAATTATTTTAATAAACCTCTTTTGAACAGCGGTGTTAAGTCAAACAGTGCCTCCTGCACAATGCACTTGATGAAATGCATTTCCATGAAGGCCAAAGGCTTCAAACATCCTCACAATAGGCCAAAGCCTCCGCATTCACTCTATGAGAGACACTGAGATGCTATAGTTACTACAACAGCTTGATTCAGTCACAGACCTATGGAAGGATGAGTAACGTTGACCAAAGTCCTTTGTCTGTCCGACAGTATCAGTGTATCAACATCATTTCGAGCGTCACCGGCATTGCCTTCCTGTTGAAACTTTGCACGGCTTTCTGACTCGCTTCTGAAGTGCGCATCAATCCTGCGGTGGCATCCGGCTTTGGCCAGTCTTCTGTCTGCTCCCTGTGGTCACACCCGTGAGAACACGTGACGCTTGCACTTGCCACCCAGCATAACACAATCTCCCTGAAGGTCATCACGGACAGCTGAGCGCTTCCCTTCCAAATGGGACTCGATCAATGTTGATGTTATTGTGCTTGCTTGGGCTTATGACAACTACATGTATACACTGATAAACATTTAAAACCGTTTGCTTTTTATGTGCTCTGGTTAAGATAAAGAAATAGATTGTGGATACTAAAATAATCAGAATAATACTATGTACATAGAATAGAAAATGCTCCCACCTCAATGATACACATAGGTAGGTTAAATATTGCGTGTGGCAAGTCGTTTAATCTTTCAAAAGTGACCATTTCTGTTTGGAGACAGCAGAAGAAATGGGTGTCCATGGAACACTTAACTGATTCCCAAGCCTCTATTGCCTAAAGTCAACTAATATCTAATACTGAGCACTTTATTGGTATGAGTTGGATTTTCACATATATTTTTGGTTAAATGACAGTTAAGGACAAAAAGATGATCAAAAAAGTAAAGGTTTGTGAATGAAGAATCAGGTAGTTGTTCAGTCTGCAATAAAGTAGTCATTTGAAGTACTCATCATTCAACATGACTATACGTGATCAGACTCAGTACTGCTGGGTGTGAGCTTGGTTTGGACACGTTCCAGAAGATTCCATAGATCTATAAGTGTGTTAAGTGGAATAAGTAAACCAAGTCAGTGATGAACAAGAATATAAAAAAAGGGCAATAACTCTCTCAGACCCACACAAGCACATTTCCCAATCACCACATAACTCTCCATTTCTCTGAGTGTGGTTTATGGAATGTAAGTTTCTCACAAAAAGTCTCAAAGTCACTCGTTTCTCTCCGGTTTCCCCTCATCACCCGAGTCCTCGTACACCCCATCCACCCTTTCTCTCCACTAGGTCTTCTCACCACGCTCCACAGGAGGGAGAGCTGGGAGAGTAGACTCCTGTCGGATGACCGCTGGGGTGTAGTCTCCGGACTCTGGTGTGATGGCGGGGCTGGAGCTGGGGGTGGGACTGGGTCAGGGAAGAGGTGGGAGCGGTGGTGGCTACTGGGCGGCTCTGTGGTCTGGTTGGTCTGGTGGCAGGTCAGGTCAGGTCAGGTCTGGTCTGGACCTCCTTACATCCTGGTGGCATCTTCGTCGGAGAACCGGCCCCTCCTTATCAAGAGTGGGGGTCTGGGGGAGGAGACAAGGAGTACAGGTTCAATCATCGGGTTCGCTGGAATATGTGTGTGTGCGTGTGTGTGTGTGTGTGTGTGTGTGTGTGTGTGTGTGTGTGTGTGTGTGTGTGTGTGTGTGGAGGTGTGTCTATGTCATTCTTTCTCTGTCTCAGATCTCTCTCTTTCTCTCTCACACACACACACACACACACACACACACACACACACACACACACACACACACACACACACACACACACACACACACAGTGAGAGAGAGCACTCATGCTATGTGTGTTTGTCTTTGCACATGTGCATAATGCACGTGTCTGCATGTGCATGTGTGCAGGACCTGCATGTGTGTGCCACTTGTATGCGTGCTTTGCTGAGTGTTGGCAAAAAAGAGTTGATAGCTTAAGCAAAGCTCCAAAACACTGGGCTTGAATCCTGCATCGGTCTGTAAATATCAGCACACAAACACACACACACACATACACAAACACACACACACACACACACCCACACGCACACACACACACACATCACACTGACTGCCAAGGAGTTGCTATAGCAACATGCCCTACCTTATCCAGTACATGCCCGGGTGCTGGTAGTAGTCTAAAGAGCCTGACCTCTGGATAGCGAACTCCTGGTCAAGCTGAACACAGAGAAATCAAACAAAGTGCATGTGTTACTCCGGAAGTAGAGAGCCTCCGCCCGAAATCTGATCACAATGCTCACACTGTCCACTAACAATCCAGCAGACCAGCACGCTGAAAGCCACGCATGTCGTCAATCAGAGTCTATTGAGACTATTTACAGTCTTTATAAGAGGGTCTGGCACCAAAACAAGGCCTGGCCTCAATAAGTCCACTGTAATTGATGGAGATCAGACAGAGAGACAAAAGGCGGAACACTAGAGTCATGGAAACATGGTGGACACAGTCGCTGCTTTTGTTAGGAGAGCAAAAGAGCTCCATTCCTGCCCAGTAACCGGGCAAACTCTGTTCCGCAGAGTGGACAAAGGGTTATGGGGGGGGGGGGGGTTAGAAGGGCAGGATGGGAGATATTTTAGGAAGACTTGCATAATGCTAGCATTTTCGACAAGTAATAATAATGATGACACCATATTCTGAAGCAACTGCATCAGATATTTACATTTTCAAAGGAACATTTACATTTCATACTGCATGATAAACAAAAACAACTTAGTAAATCATCTACTGTGATCATTAAAAGAGTTGTGAGCAGTTTTCATTGTGAACAAAGAGATAAAATGACCCCCAATATTTTGCTCATAGACTAAATCCACTCATTGGGAAGTCTACCTAATTCAACTCTTCAGCTGAATCTAATGTATTTGTGTGTGTTGAGTGTGTATTAGTAGTTGCAGCTCTTACCGTGCTGTTGGGTTTGGGGCTGGTGTTAAAGTGCTTCTTGATCTTCCCTGCTACAGACAGCTGGTGCTCATTCTCAGACAGACCATCATCCTGGGGATAAATGAATATCTGTTTACTTCACTTGTTTTCAGGGGCTGTCTATTGTTACAGTGTGAGATGACAGTGTCTGAAATGACTGATATTAAAGGGTGGGATGGATATGACAAATACCACAGCACAGGCTGGTGCATTTAAATGGCAAATATGCAATGGAGATGCATGGAAATCAACATGAGAAACTAATACCCATTATTATCAGACTGGTCTGGGTCGACATGTGGACACATAACCCTGTTTTACTTGTGCTTATATAACATTTTAATCTAACTCATAATTATAATTAAAACAAATGAAATGGAGGGCCGTTTTGAATGTGTTATATAAACGAGGGTACAAACGAGGGAGGTGGAATGAAAGCTGTTTTTGGGACACTTACATTGACCCACGGATGTTCTAGCACTTGCAGGGCTGTGTACCTCTGATCCACCTCTACCTGCAGCATGGAGGTGATCAACTCCTGTGTGTGGAGAGAGAGAGAGAGAGAGAGAGAGAGAGAGAGAGAGAGAGAGATTATTAGTGACATTGCTATTGTTGTTTTGTTGTTGTTTTTATCATTCATTCATTTTGTTTTATTAATCTTTTAACAGATACTGCACGTGTCTATCTGTATTTGAAATATGTTCTCTTTGGGAGAAAGTCCGTGTAAATGACGCACTCTCGTTTGATCTAGAAACACATAACACATCTATATAGCACATAATTACAGATACTACAACTGACCTTTGCTGAGTCTGAGACGTTATCCCAGTATGGGAGGGGGAATTCTAGCTGTCCCAAGAGGATGTGGTCAAACAGTGTCTCCTGGTCATCATTGCTTCTGTAATAGAGGTGATCGTGTTATTACAACATTCACCAGTAGGGGGCACTGCTGTACAGTATCAAGGACGGAAAGAGAAAAAAAGAAAAGTGTTTCATAACAGCTCACACTGCTGCAATGTAATTAAAATCTAAAATTTAATGATGTACTTAGCATGAGATTACTCAGTGAATGACTTTATTTATCTGACTGAGGCTAAGGAAATCGTGCAAACAATACTCACCCACGGAAAGGAGGAAACCCACACAACAAAATGTATGTGATGACTCCTGCTGCCCAAATGTCCACCTTAAGGCCATATCTGTAGAAGAGGCAAGCAAAGGGACAGGTCAGAAACCTGCAAGGAGTCACAGAACAGCTACACATAGCATTGATTCTACAGTACAAGGAATGACTTGTCACTCTTTGCTTCAACTGACCCGGTCTCTGCTATGATCTCCGGTGCTACATAAGTCGGGGTGCCACACACAGTGTAGAGCGGTCCGTCCACCACCGTGGCCAGGCCGAAGTCGCCCAGCTTCAGAGACTTAGTCCCATCCTGTCGCTCGTAAACCTGCAGCGAGGGAGAGATGAGAAAAAGCATGAGAAGAGAGCCTTCACCTCCTATTACTCTAGACTAGCACGGCCAATATGTGAGATGAGATCTGAGAGATACACATAAAAGCATAAACTGAAGGTAATCGAGTTCAGCACTGTTTGGATGAGTATTGTCCACAAAACATGAAATGGAGCATTTCAGGTTAAACACTTCATTATGTAATCCCCAAAGATGTAAATAAACTACTTCAATCATATTCAGTACCTAAATAACAAAAAAACAGGCCGGAACTGGGACAATGGCACATAAACCCAGTGCATTCAAATATTGGCAGCCAAAAGCTCTCATCTCACAGACAAATCAAACACTCAAGGATAAGAGCGACTGCTGATGTTTGTGTGTGTGTGTGTGTATGTGTGTGTGTGTGTGTGTGTGTGTGTGTGTGTGTGTGTGTGTGTGTGTGTATGTGTGTGTGTGTGTGTGTGTGTGTGTGTGTGTGTATGTGTGTGTGTGTGTGTGTGTGTGTGTGTGTGTGTGTGTGTGTGTATGTGTGTGTGTGTGTGTGTGTGTGTGTGTGTGTGTGTGTGTGTGTGTGTGTTTGTGTGTGTGTGTGTAAGTGTTGCGCAGCCGCTCTAGGATTAGACACAGACCAGCTTTGTTTGCTGTTACATAAGGTGTGTAGCAATGCGTTAAACACAACTAAAAAGGAGAAAGCCCAGGATCCTGAGGGTATCAGTGTGGCTTTATGGAGAAAGGCATGCTTCCAGCCACAAGCAATTATCTTTAGTGCACACAAGTGAGCGAGAGAGGGAGAGAGAGCGAGTGCATGAGATCGCCAACAGCAGAGGCAATTTGGCCCTCCGCCCGTACGTCTGAGGAAGGGAAACGTTGATTAAATTTGACCAGGAGAAGAGCAAGAGGTAGCAGGCAGGGAAGTGATACTACAGACACACACACACACACACACACACACATACATACATACACACACACACACACACCCATGGGGTCGTGAGGCAGGGGAAGCAGTTTGACGTCTGTCCCTGTGAAACACTAATGGCTAGACAGAGCCCGTGGATAGACCTCAACAGTTGTTAAATCCTTAAATCCTTAAGGGAAAGGATGATTACCCTTAAATCCAAGCAACCACTCCATCATCTTCTAAAGCACTCAGTATTTTGTCTGATGCTTGCATCTTGCTTTTATATAGCCGCCATTTTAGAAACACTGCTATACAGTCATGGCAATAAAAGTCTGAATTTGTTTCCCCCAAAAAAAGAGATTTGAAATCTCTTTTTTGGGGGTTGCTGAAAGGCTAGATGGAGATTTGGTACAGAGGGTGACAGGGTAAGCGCCCGGCTCTGGTACGTTGATGTCGTCTAGAGGCTGGAAGAGAAAGGGGCCAGCTGGCTTGAATCATGTCTGCCTCCTCCATGCGCTCTCTCTCTCTCTGTCTCTCTCTCTCTCTCTCTCTCTCTCTCTCTCTCTCTCTCTCTCTCTCTCTCTCTGACTGAGTCACCCCGGTAGACTGAGCTGTCGCTGGGGTGCTGCTGTGTCTGCTGCCTGTGCTCGTGGGGGCTCGGGTGATTCAGCAGTGGCTTCGCTCAGCACCGCCGCAGTGGGGGGTGGGGGTGGGTGGGGTTGGGAGGGGGTCTCAGAGATGAGATGATCAATTGCGTGGGCCGAGCTCACACACATACACACACAGATGCAGAAAAAATGCTCAGATACACGCACACACACATACTGTATACACACAAACACACACACATGCGCACACACAAACACCACCAACCCCCCAAACACACACATACACACACAAACACCCCTAGCCATAACACACACACACACACACTTATACACACACACACACACAGACACACACACACAGGAAGTGACATGTGCTTGAAGGCATGGTTGGGTGCTTGTTCCTGCAAGGGCTTTCACACATCTCCGTCCTGCCGGGCAGGAAGTGAGATGCCGTCATCATCCTCACATCCCCAACGCCTGGGTTCACCTCCACGCGCCTCCCTTACATAACGCATCGGCGGTGATGATTAATGGAGACCCCACGGTGCACTGCGGCGCACTCACACACACACTGTTGTCTCACCAGCAGGTTCTCAGGTTTGATGTCCCGGTGCACGATGTTCAGGCTGTGGAGGTATTTGATGGCGTTGGCCAGGTGGAACAGCATACGGCCCGCGTCGCGCTCTGTATATCTGTTTGCTGAGGTGATGGCATCGAAAAGGTCTCCGCCCTGCAGAGAAAGATGAGCGTTGCTTGCATAACCATTCAAGTGTTGAATTGCATTATGCTCATAAATCATAAATGCTAGTTGGCGTGCCAATGCTATCTAAATGTTAAAATGCTGGTCCAGTACATTTTCGAGTACATTTACATTTACTCATTTAGACACTTTTATCCAAAGCGACATCCATATGGGTGGTGGTAGCGTAGTGGTTAAGGAGCTGGGCTAGTATGCAGTAGCCTGAAACGTTGTGGGTTCAATTCTCGTGTGTCCTTGAGCAAGAAACTTAACCCCAAGTTGCTCTGGGAACAATGTAGTCCCTTGACTTATGTAAGTCACTTTGAATGAAAAAAATGTTAATTATATTACAAGGGCCATTGTCATTCATGACACTGAGTACAGTGCAGTAGTATAGGACATTTCGGAATCATATATGCACTGTCTTTGCTAGCTGCTGTAGTGCCTGATCACTCCTCAACATGCCAGATTCCTCTTTTGGGGAGAAATCCTTCGTCATGACCTCAATCTGAGCTATGGGTGCATGGCTTGGGAAATCCCCTTTCACAGGGAACTAAGTGGAGCAGGGGCAGTCTAAAATAGTGTGTCTGTTCACACAGCCAGCAGTCCTTGAAGGAAGCAGCTATCTATTACTCAGTTCATCTGTAAGCACATAAAGTGTTTGATTTCACCCCATAATCATGACTTTACCTAAACTTGAACAATACATTTCCTTTATGTGTTTGACGGTGTTTGTGTGTGTACAGTATGTGTTTGTGTGTGTGTGTGAAGATATGTGTTCATGATTTGACATACCCTACATTTAGAAACGTGAACACATTATACATGGCATTTAAAAAGTTCTATGTACCTTGACCAGCTCCATGACCAGGTAGAGTTCGCTGTATGTGTCCATCTCCTCGATTAGCAACACGATGTTTGGATGCTTCACTCGTCTCAAGATAGCCACCTCGTTCTGGACCATGTGCTCCTGCAGAAGCGACACAAAAGTTTACTGGTCAGAATGTTCTGGGTCATCAAGAACCTCATTTATAAATCATGATAGACATGTCCTCAGTGCTAATTAATAGATCCGCATGGACTACCAAACAAATAGAAATATATTTTTTAAAAGGAAATGAATGGTCCCAAAGAAGGAGAACATCGGTGTCTTGTTTACCTTTCCCTGACATCTGCCCTTGTTGATGATCTTCAAAGCGTACGCCCTGCCAGTGGAATGCTCCACACACTCTCGCACCACAGCGAAGTTCCCGTCTCCGATCATGCGTCCGACCTTATACCTGTCGGAGATGGAGGCTGGCACCACTGGACAGTCATCCACCTCAGGGGCAACTTCGGGGGTGACTGTCAGGGCAACTTTACGATCGAATTCAGGTTCAACCTCAACTGAAACACAGGGCAGGAGACCCACATCAATCATCATCATCATCATCAACAACAACATCAACATTTCATAATTAATTATTTCCATCAATTTCATAACCTAAACTGATGATATTTTGTTCAAGATGGAAAAGCATTTATTTGGGGTTCATTTCATTTCATTGCCCCTGTACCCAGGATCCATAATCATCAACCAACTCAACTGGCAGTTGTTATCTTCTCTATAAACCAGACAAAACTGTTCAGCACTATCATGCAAAATGCTAATTTTAGCAGTATGACAGTAGCACTTCTGCTTCTCCTTATATAAGAGAAACCACCTGGGAGGCACCTTACCATCACTTATCTGTCCATCAGTCCTCTGCTCATCATGGATCTGTTCGTCTCCCTCTTCTAGAGAGACCTTTGCAGAGTCAAGAGAAATGGAGGAGCCAGTGGAGCCCTGGGAGAGGGAAAGAGAGAGAGAGAGAGAGATGGAGAGAGAGGAAAGGGAGGGGAGTGAGAGATGAGCAGGAAAAGAGAGACAGAGAGAGAGAGGAAGAGGTAGCTTATCAACACAATGAATTCAAACTCAGTGGAAAGTGGAAACCTACTGCATGTGAGCACTTCCACACATCCACACATCCCACCTTTGGGTTCTGCATTGTCCCTCTCAGCCCCCAAAACACCTCTCCCCCTGCCCCCTCCCTCTCTCTCCAGGTGTGCTTCTCCTCCGGACACACGGCAGCAGGTAAACAGCAAACAACTTGATGCCCCGTTCACCGGTTGCCATGACAGCAGGCAGCAAAAGTCAGAAGGTTACCAATGGTGCTATAAATTGGTTTTCTCTCATGTCCGCCGTCAGTCATGCTGAGTACCCAATACCCACCCCCCCCCCCCCCCCCCAGCCCTCACCCCCCTCTGGGTTTCAGGGATAAAGTCATTGGAATTCATCCTATTGCTCTGAGCCCTCTCAGCTCTCTGTCGAAAGCACAAGGCAGTAATTGGGCATATGGGCACAGGTGACACCCTCTCACCTCAACCCCGGAGAGACACAAGAGTGTGAAATGCCACTAATGGCTGTAATTATGGGTAAACACTGCAAGTGCAGAACAGGGAACATTCTGAAAAAACACTTCCATTTGATGTGTAGTTGAAAGACATCAGCCTGGAGAGACATTGCGTGTTGGATCAGACATTCATGAAAAGACGAGCGGGTTGTTGAGCCTATTTTAGTTCCGTTTCTCTCCCTGTTTCCTGTCCTGTTCTCCTCACATTAATGTTCACTGATACCACTGAAACAAACCACTGTTTCCATGGAAACTGGCAATGAGAGCAACACCATTTCCATTGAATGAGGCGAGCTCATGCCCATATAAAGGCGCTTCTTCCTTCCAGACAGGAAGCGAGCTCAGACACCTGTCCAAATAAGTCATTTCCTGTGTCTAACCAAGTCTGCAGAATTCAGAATTAATCAGAAGAGCACTACTAGTTATTAGAGACTGGCTATGAACACATGATCCTAGCAAATGTTGACTGAGTATATTGGTAAAGAATTTGTACTGTATCCACATACATATTACAGATAAGTAGCAATCTGGCTTGATGTTTTTGATTTTAGACAGTTGTACTAGTGTAGGTGGTGTTGTGAGCTTTGAGGGTGGCAGTAGGTTACTGATAAGAGGTACCGACTGATCCCTGATTTAAATGAACAAACACTAATTTCTGGCTAGTCGTTGGAGTTGTGCTTAGAGCTGCTTTTATAATCCTGTGCACGCTCACTACCACAGTTACTTCCACTTTCCCACATGTTCTTGCAGTATACTGTGACCTCTATACTGTATACCATTCATATAGATGCAGCATGCCTCAGATGTCTCTCTGCTGATTGTTCCTATTTAAAACAAGAGTGCTATGCACTATTCATGCATGTTTTCCAATGAACTCAGTTGTATCCCATCCAACTCGTTGCTTGCATGAGAGGGAAAATATTCTTAAGCCCCCCCTCCTAAACCTAACACTAACCCCCCAGCCCCCCACCCCCAATATCCAACGGCACCTCCTGTTCCCAGTACACAGCTCTACCCCTCACTGCCAACCCCTCAGCCAGAGACCAGAGAGAGTTTGAGGGAGACGGGGTGATACTCTCATCCCGTCTGGATTAGGGCCGAGGCGGAGGCCCTCGCTGCCCTGGGCCTCCCTGATTGGTGAAGACAGAACAAAATCCCTGTGTCCTAATGAGACACGTGGGGACAGACATTAAAAAAAAACGTACAAAAAAAAAAACGTACAAGTAACCGTAACGCCACGTGGAAATTAATATCTCCTCTGCAAAGGATCCGAAAGCCTTGGCAGTTCTGTTTTATCTGCCCGGTACACGCACCACTGGCCACTGTTCCAACCTTTTTTTTTCTACAGCGGGTTTAAATCTCATCCCGTCCTAAAGTATCTGCCAACTGAGGGCTAAAGTATCTTCCAACTGAGGGCTGTCTTGTATGAGGCACATGTATTGCATGCTACTCGCGTTGCTAACATGATTAAAACTCCCCAAAAGGCTGTGCGAGAGGCTTTATTTCCTCACAGGACTGACCTAAATAAGGGGGAAATGGTTGAGATTTGTCTAACTACTAAAGACATCAAGCTGGACTTTGGCTTGGTTCTTGTTTAATAACTCAGGAAAGGTTCCAGATTCATATGAAACACAACATATACACAATGATGCTGTCCACAACAAGCACATAACACATGAAATATTCACAGGATGAAGCTTGGATGAAATGAGAGAATAACTAAATGACATGAAAACAATAGGAAAAACAATGGAAATCAAATAATAGATTTAGAATCCTATTTAGATCCTACTGAGATTTAGAAAACAAAATGGCCCTATAATTGCTCAGCAAATCAAAATGAACGAGGAGAGACTGACAAACATCACAACATGAATGAAAGAAAAAAAGAACAAAAGAACAAATCTACAGAACATTCAGAAATGAGATGGGAAATGCTGCACACATATGTAACAGAAGGTAACCCCAAGACAACCAAACCCGAGACTGACAATGAATGAGACCAGTATCACACTGTTACCTGGGTGAATAAATAAGATGTTGAATGGCAGTTGTAGAAGATGAACAGATAATCTGTACATTGCTGGTTTTTGAGAGTTTAATGACAATGAATGGTAAATGGGAGGTTGCACTAACAACCAAAAAAATTCCAAAACATGAGCTGTACAGATACTAGGCAAAGTGTTTGCAGGAGGGAGATGCTGTTTATGACAGTAGACGCTATTTGGATGGATGTGAGATGCATGAGAGAAACACAATTTGCACCATGAAAGACAAATACACCACATGCATTACAAACACCATCACCTCCCACCACACAAACCTTTACAAAACGACCCCCAAATAAACAAACAAACAAACAAACACACAAACAATATACATAAAGCAGAAAACAAATGTACAAATCAATTGCACTCTCAACTGGACTCCACAGCACACATGCAACCAAACAGACACTGATGAAGCGAAAGAGCATGCAACTCATCAGGCGTGAGCACTCTGTGGCCAGCTAGTAATGGTTAACGTGTGAGAGATAAGGAGACGACAGGGGAGAGGTGAGATGCCATCCCCACTGACACCCACATAGCGTGTGAAGTGTGTGGAGATTTGGCCTTTAAATGAAATGACGCCGGAAGTGAAAATGTGAAGAAATGAAATTTGAAAAAAAGAGGGGGAAAAAGCACAGCACCCTTTTTTTTCCATGATCACTGACATGGTTTTAATTGTGGTTGACCCTCTTTCTGTTTGCGGATGAAGGAAAGGGGGAAGGGAGAGTTAACAATGTGTGTGTGTGTGTGTGTGTGTGTGAGAAAGAGCCTCAGGATACGTGGCCAGCAACTATACAGTTAGGAGAATGCTAAAGATTGTCCTCTTGTCTCGTTAATGTCTTTAACTGGGTCACACTAGATCATGCCTTTCTCTGCATGCCTGGATCCATGATGGAGCTTCAGGATGAGAATAATGATCCATGAATAATTAACCAGATATGGTCATGTTAAATATTTAAAATATTGGTAAAACAATGAGAAGAAAACAAATTAATTTCAATCACAAAATATGATTGAAAGGATAACAATGGATTTGGTTAATGCTACTGTATGATGAAATGAATATGCTTTCTATGTGAGGGAGGTGCCTGAAAATATCTATTATACTGAGTTATGCTGCCAGGGAGGAATGATGGGCATTTGTCCCAGTTTTCAGTGCCAAGACTACCTTACTTTAGGGACTTCATCCACAAATCTCTAGTTTCCAAAGTCTATTGATCTTTTAATGCCTGTAAAACTACTCCTACCAAAGATGCTAGGGCCTAGCAGCTAGGCAATGAGTGATGGAAAATGGGCAGACTTTGATACACTGAATTCTGAATGAGGACATACATTTGGTCTCAGCAGCTCTCCATGGTATGCGACACAAAGCCTGCAACAGATCTGCCTAGAGGACACGGAAACGTGCGCAGCAGGCGGCACACACTCGCTAGCTCTCTATGCTGTGACACACTCGCTAGCTCTCTATGCTGTGACACACTCGCTAGCTCTCTATGCTGTGACACACTCGCTAGCTCTCTATGCTGTGACACACTCGCTAGCTCTCTATGCTGTGACATATCTAGAGTTCCACATCATTATTACACAGGAGCAAAGTGCGTCACATACACTGAAGCCGTCATGAGCCCCCAAACCGATGCCACTAAGCTCAACCTGTTCATGACCTCAGGTGTCCTTGCCAGGTGTCCTTGGCAGGTGTCCTTGCCTTTCTGTGCATTGTGGATGAGTTTGTGATGAGGATGCAGCAGAAGCGCTTACAGCCAGACCTGAGCATTGCACGGAAGCAGAGCTTCTCAGCGAGCATATGGAAAATACATCTCACTCATGTGGGAGATGGTCCCCTTCCCCCCATTCACAGATTGTGAAGTAGGGTTTTCTCCTCCCATCCACCACCACCCCCCACTTTCCTCCTCTCTGTCTTCAAAGTGCGACCCACTTATGAGGCAGATGGTTGAAAAGCTACTATGATGCCTCTGCCTTGGACTGATATGGCTGTCCCAAATTCTGCCTCATGGAGGGATCAGACAGATGAGAACAAAGAGAGAGAGAGAGAGAGAGAGAGAGAGAGAGAGAGAGGACTGTTCTTTCATCAGAATGAAAATCAGGATGGGATTTGCCATCAGTCTCCTTTCAAACATCACTGAATGTCATACTTGTGTATGACTTGTGTGCTGTTTGAGGGATGTGCTCAATGGGGCTGTAAGAAGAGTTTTAAAATTCTTCTCAAATTCGTCAATGGAAATGTTTTTGTCTCTCTATGAAAAAAAAAACATAGTCTATGCTAGTTCCTCCTAACGTTCAGCAGAAGTTTATGGACTCATCTCAATCACAAGGCTGGAGATTCTACTTCCCTACACCACAAATATCGGTGACAAAAAATGTCAGACAACCATTTCATTCTGCAGAGAATAAGGCTCTCTCAGGGACAACGTTAACAAACTAAGCCTATCCACAACCGCACCCTGGCACGACTGAGGACACGAACAGGAGTTACACAGCGGTATAAACATAGAATAACGTGTTTTACATTATTTAGCAGTGTCTAAAAATAACAAAACTCTTGCCTTGCTTCCTGTGTACCCAGGGCACGTATTTTCAATGCAGAGATAAGTTCCGGAAAGAAAGGAGTCCTGAACACTGAATACTGATGAAGTTCTCATTTGGGGGTTGGGGCGAATAATCTGTGAATCTGGTAAACGACAGGACAGAAAGGTACTTCCTGTCTGGCCTGGAATAACATGACTGATTCCAGGTCAGTCTCTAATCCTCTGTGTTGCCTGAGGAGGGCATCCTCCAATTAATCCTCACCCGGGACAGTAACGGCACACTTCACAGAAGCGCTAAGCAGCAAATCAAATGCCACACGTTTTTTCTCCTCACAGGCTCTGACCACTTGACCACTGCCAACCATTAAATCCGCTGGCAGCTATGGATAGAGTGGCAAGTGTTAAATCTACTGGATGCGGGGCTGGAGGCCTCGAGCCTAGAGGATGAGGTCATGGCGGACAAACAAAGCGGGAGGAAGGGCACAGAAAAAAAAAATTTTTAGCTTAGAGCTAGAACAAAATTATGCACAGCCACCAATGACAAGCGAGATTGGGGCCTGGACTTTTCTGGTTTAACATTCAACGCTTCTAGAATTAAACCTCTCCCCGTCATAAGTCTCGAAGGCGAGATTAGGGGATTGCTTTGATGTAGTCGCACACACACACACACAAACACACACACACCACACACACACGACCACAGGCCTGCATGCTTAAACCCACTCTCATACACAGACTCTCGGACGGAAAGAGAATGGCAGAGAAATCCCATCATCCCTGTCGAGTTGCATGCTCATTTCCTTTGTCTTTTGCTTTGTGGTAGCTTTAATTCACACAGATGGTTCACTAGCACGTCTCTAGCATGAAAAGCACGTTACACTCGTACAGAACAACAAATCTAGCAAAAAGGCAGCGGGGGCACTCTCCACTGTCAATCACTGGCGTTTGGGGCTCTCGAAAACCACAATGGTGGCATGAGAACGGAGAAAGAGAGAGAGAGAGAGAGAGAGCGCCTCGCGGGACGAATCCAATGCAGCTGCCTCGGCCCAGTCAGTGGTCAGCCACCCCATTCACAGACTCTAAGGTTTTCAGGGGATTACTCAATTGGTCTTCCAACACGCTAATTCCGCTATCAGAACTCAAGGGAGTTCAAGCTGTGCATTCAGTTGTGACCTGGTCCTTGTCCTGAGAAGACAGAAGGGGCAGGGGGTTGGGTGTTATAAAGTAGAAGGGCCTTGACAGCGTGTCTTCGGGGGGTAAGATGCTAGCTTCTACGCACTGGGGACTAACAGAGGAGGACAACACTCACATGGGTTGGGTGTGTGAATCTAGGAATGTGTGAAGATAAAGTGTGAGAAAGAAAGAAGAGGGAAAAAAAGTGAGAGTGAGGAAGGGGCACAAAGGAGAGAGAGAGATATATAGAGAGAGAGAGAGAAAGTAGGAGAGAAAGATGATCACAGGTGATCTTACCTTGCGTTTTCTCATGTTGGCTTGGCTGATGGGTGAGGGGCTGGGTGACTTCATGGAGTGAGGCGTTGTCGACACCGGACTTGCTGAGGTCCCATTCACTGAGGAGAAGAGAGAGAAGCTCTGGCATCGGTATCGAAATGCACACTGAATGGGAGAGATTACAGCCTGCACCAACCTCCCTCACACTCACAGGAATTCATTGAAACTGAGGAGGAGAGGGATGAAGAGGATGTGGAGGAGGAGGAGGACAGAAAAAATAGCCCACAGTGCTGTTTTTTCCATCTCTAAAACAGGCAAAATATACAGTCTCTCACAAGCTAGAGTAATCAGAAATGGGACATGGATGGTTTTTCCACAGTAAGCGACAGCACATGAGTCCAAAACCCTACACTTCACTTTGATCGTGTGGCTGATCCTTCATACCCAGTCTAAAAGACCAACACTGCTCATTTCTAGCTCTGATACCAATAGCCTTTTATATAGCTGTGCCATTGCCATATCTGCAGGTGAGGATAAATGATTCCAAATGAATCCTCCAACAACCAGCACCCAGTTTACACACATGCTTATATATATATTAATATATATATATGCTGACAAGCTCTCTCTCTCTCACACACACACACACACACACACACAGTTTGAATTTCAACGTTTGGATGTAAAATGATTTCATCTCCCCTGATTACAAACACATGAACCCCAAAGGTCTATAGAAGAAATCATTATCAACAGCCATCATGATCAACATCAACGCTAATGAATTTACAGCGTGAGAATTCAGTGTAGGCTACTCTAGTTGTATAGGCTATTCCTGTCACCATCATTATAATGCTATTTTTCCGCGATTTTCACGCTGCCATTATATTAGTTGTCAAAAAAATTGCAGATAGCTCCTCTGCTGAACTTAACGGTGGCTCACAAGACCGGCAGTGTAAACTGATTTACCAAATAGAACGTTTTTTACTCAACAGCATGATTCTCGCCCGCTTACATTAAGCCAATAAATATGTGATTGATATATTTCACCTATGTCCTACCTTCGTATTGCAGCATGGCAAAGACACAGTGCCTAGTCCAAGACACCCAGTGACAGTGATGGTACTCGCGGAAGCACTGGATGCGATAGAGCTTGTAATGAATGAGAGTGAGGAGCGAGCAGGCAGTAAGTACTACACGCTGTCATAGGCAGGCAGGCTTCTTGCGTAGCCGCTGACGTCCGCCTGAGCCTGTGTGCTACAGTAGTGGGAGGCGCAGCTGCCGACAACAGAGTCGAGAAAATTTTTTTCATGGGAGGTATATGAAACAAAGCGTTTTATATGAGTGAGGCGCAGCCAACATTTCTGTCTGTGCGTACTAGAGTGGATTCAAGTAAACACGGATCCTGGTCACAACAGAGAGAGGATAATGTAAAGCAAAAGGAGCGTGTCATTAAATGTCTGATCCGCATTTTCTCAGATAGTATTAAATTAATGGTGACCAAAAATGCTTACAATGCTTACAGCTTTAGCATCTGCTGTATGTATCCACCCTAGATAGGCTACTGCCGTTACGAAACTGAGGAGCTCCCAGTTCATATTACATAGTTTGTTCACATTCGTGTGAATACATGTTCTTGAGGGTTCACCATACTGAATATATTCAAACAGTGATGGCTAAGCAAAGTGGATTAATAAAACTGAACCAATGATCACAGAGCATCATTTAGAAATGCCAAGTTAACCAGTCAAGAAAAACAAATGTACAATGAGTTTGGTGAATCCATATGATACATTCAACACTATAGATAAACCATCAATGGTGAGTGGGATTGTGGATGCTGGTGTAGTGCATGAAAGGCCACTGAGTGTGAGATCATGAGCCAGAGGTGGGATGGTGTCGATGTCATGACCGGAAAACAGGGTGATGCAGGACAGAGCATCAGGTGGTGACACTGACGTAAAAAAGGCATCAAGACAGTCATGCCTTTAACATGCCACTTGGGGCCAAATGTCTTTCATGTTGTAAAATATGGATCAGAAGTCATTGTGTGTCATGTGAGAATCATGTAAGTGTGAGAAACACAGTATGATAGAGAGAGAGAGAGAGAGAGAGAGAGAGAGAGAGACAGTGATGAATAACGCTATTTCGCACCATCTGTAGCGCCGTGGTATATTTAGACAGAGTGATGCATTCGTAGGGAGTGAAGAGGGCCACTCTAGTCCTTTTTAGGATTCTGAGTCTGTAATACACTAATACACACCCCCATCCTTTACACCTTGTGCCTTTTTTAGGGGCACAGCCACACAAACACACACATACAGTACACACACACACCCCATCTGAACATTGCATGGGTTCTAGCTGCTTCTAGAAGTCTCAAACATCTGCTACACTTAGTAGCAACATCAAACCAGTCATCAAGGTTACTCTTGCATATCTAATGGTGCTTCCCTGCTTTATAACGTTACATGATTGAAGCCAGCCAAACCCTCATTTGGTCCAGTTCACATCCTTGCACTTACATGTTCAGACGTGATGAATAATATGGATTTAAATGTACAGGAATTGTGAGACAGTTAAAAGTGCCAAGAAAAGTTAGCTTTCTCATACATACTTTAACCACATATGTATTAAGTTCTCAATTCCATAAGTTATCTCTTGCAACAGACTCCTTAGAAGCTAACATACGATCATTTAATGTGTGTTATTCTCAGTGGAAAAAAGAACAAGATGTGAATGGACTTAAGAAGAAGAAGTTAGCAGTCTAGAGGAAAGACATTTGGCATCACTGGTTGCTTTAGTGCTGTCAAATTAGAGCCAATAGCATGGGAACTGGCTCTAGACAAACTAAAACTGACACACCATTCTTTTGAAGTCATGCCTTTTTGAAGTTGTGCTTATGGGCTTTTTTATAAAAAAAAAAAGAAATGCTGTAAATATCAGTACAAGTTCTGGATTTCTGAGGTCTTTAATGTTTCCTCAATGCATTAACATAACCAAGGTCATAGATCCAACGATCCAGGGGGTCATACACTGACATTTTGTATAAAAACATCTAAGTGTTGATGTTAAACTACAATCAAAGTGAGCATCTATTAGTTCACCCCCCCCCAGGTTGTCTCGTTCACTCTAATGATTGCAGGTGTTGTCCCTGGTGTGCCTGACTGCAGGTGCTCCTGATGCTCCACTGGTGTGAACCAGCACACAGAAATAGCACTCTGATGATTGAACGTGCATCTCTCCATCTTTCATCTCCCAGGGGGAGCGACGGCCAATCTCGGACTTTTCCGTCTGAGCGCCTGCGGCCCCTCACCCGAATCCTGATGGCCACTAACGGGGCAGAGCAACATGTGCGGCACCCTTCCCCTCCTCCTCCCCTCCTCCCACCACCCCCCTGTCCATGTCCCTCTGGGCAGTATTGATAGCTCTGAAGCACACCCATTCCCCTGGATCACTGGCATGTAATTAAACAGCACTAACCGTGTCAGAAGGCTCCCCAGAGCACACGGGAGATAGTGCTGAGAGGAGAGAGGCGGTGGGAGAGCGGGCAGTGATGGAAAACAGCCCACGCTGTATGAGGCTGCATGGTAAACATGCTGACCCACACACAGACATACTGACACAGAGGCACATATGTACTGTATGTATGCACACACATACGCATACACACACATCCATCCACACACACACACACACATCCATCCACACACACACAGAAACATGCAAGCCAGCTCAGAAAATATATAATATACAACATTAATATATAAAACACACACACAGATAAATTATTATCCATTCCTACGTATATATATGTACTCTTACATTGCATGTATCTTCAGTCACTGTGGCAGCAGCAGCAGCAGCAGCTTGCTGTTCTCTGTTGTGTAACAGGCTCAGCTGCAGGAAAGTGGCGAGTTTGGTGTGAGGAGGGGCAATGTGTGTGGGTGTGTGAGTGGCGACCACTTGTGTGAGTAGAACGTCTCGCTCACTGGCCACCAGGTGCACGCTGCTCTACCACCAGAGACGCACGTCCCACCAACGTTTTGGGGGTGCCAGTGCAGAGTGTCCAGTACCCAACACACGGTGACCTCTGTCCACACACAGCAGACTGCTGTGACCCAACACTCCGCGGAGACTCAGTAAGTCCTTATGTGGCACTAGAGTCTCTCAGAGTGGAGAATCCAGTCGGCCAACAAGACAGCAGCTTATAAAACAGCAATCAGCGCTTGGTGCGAGGCTCTTGATTGGACGTGTCAGTGTCATGGAGGAGCTCATATTTAATGAAATTTCTATTTAAAGAGTGTCTGTGTGGTATGGTTAATAGGGATTAGAAGGCTGGGAAAGTGCTTGCTAGGAGAGAGAGAGAGAGAGAGAGAGAGAGAGAGAGAGAAGATTGAATTCGAATTGGATATCAGAGACGGAAATGGAAATGAACCCTATATGTAGGACTGAGATGAGCTGATTTAAACAAAGTTATTTAAGGCAGATAGCCATTTTTTTATTCTGAGACTTTTTCCTCCAGCTGCGACCACACGTTTTAATAAACCTCCTTTTGGGGAAATTTTAATCCCTTTAAGGCTTAGAGTCATTGGCTTCAGCAGCAGCTTCCAGTCACATATGCATAATCTGCAAATACACATCACAATACACCACACCTCCATTTAGAGGTGTGCGTATCACAGACTTTTGCCCATATCCTTTCTATAATATAATCTAAAATTTAAAAAAATATACTTTCCAAATGGAGCTTTTTAAAAGAGGCAATATTCTTCTAAAGCAGTGGTCCCCAAACGTTTTCTTCCGAGGGCCAGCTCACTATGCCTGGCTCTAAGAGAGGGCCAGAAACTTAGAGTATATCAGTAACCATAAATAGCTTAGTGCTGTGAACAGCAGTCTACCTTAGTTGAATATTCCATTACATTTAATCATAGGCTATTGCAATTTAATACCATTGTTAGCTGTGTTTATATTGCCATCATTGCCATATCAGTGTAAAATGTAGCTCAAATTAAATAATAGGCCTACTAATAAAAATACTTTTGCATTCCCAAAAGTATTAGCAGGGAGTCTCAAAAGTATATTTTATTAAAAATGTGTGAACTCTGAACTCTGTGTCTTTGAATACACAGCACATGTTGTGAATATCCTACAAATAATTTAAAGTTCTCAAACTCTGAGAATTTTAGGAAGTGTTGAAGTGGTCTGAAATTACAATTACATTAAAAACGAGTGAATAAAAAATAGAAATAATTATCCCAGAAAGTCCCAGAAATATGACTTGAATAGACGTTTGGTAGTTATTAACAATTAATGGATAAACGTTCAGAATACTTTGAGCACTGATGCAGTCAGCATAGGCCTCTTACATTGTTTGCAGGTAGGCCTGTACATTTCATTCCGTTTTCGATGGCAAACGCGAAATAGCGCCAAAACAACCACCAGTGGACAAAAAGAGTATTACATGTGTACTGTTAAGACTCGCCATAGAGAATAAATGGGGGAAATTGCGGAGGTTATAGTTTGAAAATGTCGTACTCCCGTGCGGGCCGGATGCTACATACCACAGACATGTTTTGGGGGGCCACCCAAAATGAGGTGGCGGGCCGTAGTTTGGTGACCACTGTTCTAAAGCATGAACAAAAACAACTTGTTGGTGAACACATTTAAATGTACTGATGTCCAAAGACCTCAGGCTGTCCTGACATCCAGCACACCTGGGAGTCTGTAGTGCTGCTGATGGAGTTAGCTGAGAAAGAAAGGTGAAGAGAAGAGGAGAGAAAAGAAGAGAAGAGGAGGGAGGAGGAGAGGAGAGAAAAGAAAAGACGACGGGAGACTGGAGTGATGACTCATGTGTAATGGCAGTGCAGGTTGGACTGCAGGTGAGCACGGACTCTCATTAGAGTCTCCGTCCCCCAAATGCATTAGTCTGGGTCAGGAGGAGAGTTCATTTGAGTTCCTGGTATTTAGACGTCGAGGCTATTCTTATTCAGTGCTTATCTTCAGTCTGGGCAGCGGGTCTACCAGTACTGGCCACCACAATTCTATAGGCCAAGACTCTGAAAATGAATAATGCAATTACATCACCATGGGTTGTTATACTACAATATCACCCTTTTAAATCAAAGCAGAGGCTTTCAGATGTTATTGTTATTGTTTATTGTTTTGAAGCACACAAGAGGTTTTGTTATTACTAACCAAAAACAGCTACAGTATGAGTGTTGCAAAAATGAATAAAAGCCGGTGTGGCAATCAGTCATTCAGAGATGCGTGGTACACTACCAGTCACCCCTCATATGTGGGCATGCGTGGGAGCTCTGCTGCACCCAATAAATGTAACAGATCAAACCCATGATGAAAATCAATCTGCTAAAGTTAGCCCGACTGGTATAAACCGCGCTGAGAGTGCCGTTACATAAACAACATTCTGAAATAGCGCAGTCACGGTCAGACAACGTACTAGACCAGCTCTCACAAACACAAGAGTATTCCATGGAAAATTACATTTTTTGTAACATCCATAACGCCAATAAAATGTGATGGTATGGTATGATATGGTATGAAATTTGAGCATTTGCTATTTTTGGCTGAAGAATGTAAATGACAAAAAATGCACAAAAAATGAATGTTATCATTCACATCATACAAATGGCAAGGCATTTCACTGCCGTTATGGATGTGACAAAAAGTCAATTTTCCGTGGAATTGCCCAAGAGTGGTCCTTGGGCTTTGCACTGTCCTTGTTCTTGCCACAGCATACACAAATGCAAGGTCAATAAAAAATCCCCTTCCACTGGCAATGTTAATCAATAGTGCTTTCAGACAGCTAAAGTGGAATCCCAATACCAGAGGTGGAAAGTAACTAAATACATTTACTCAAGTTACTGTATTGAGTTAGCCTGACGAGCCAGTCCCACATTAAAATGTAGGGTCTGGTTACTCACCGTTCGCAGTGCTCAGTCCGAGGGGCGGGATAATCAGTTGTCTTTCAAATTCCCTCTGCACGCAATAGGACAGCGGCAGCGCTATGAGTCCCATGCGTTTCCCACCAGCGGAGCTAGTTGGCTAGTTCAAACGTTTGCCAACTTAATAAAAGCTTAACTCGTGTCACACTGTTCGCCAACAGCAACATCCATCTTATTTGTTTTCAAGTAGCAGGGAATTTAAGCCAAACCGTTGCAACTCTGCCATCAATCATTATGTTAAGCCCACCTAACGACTCTATACACGATTTCATTGGCCTGATTGAGTTTCGATTTCTGGAGCTCACAAGCCAACGGAGAGTTGCTAGACTAGCCCTGGCAGCTGCCGCTAGGGCGTGTCTAGATTTCTAGGCTAGTATTGAGTAGTTTTTCTGTGTATTTTGTATTTTTTAAGTAGTTTATAAAATCGGTATTTTAAATTTTACTTGATTACATTTTGAGTGAAGTATTGTACTTCGCTACATCAAAAATCCCATCCGTTACTTGAGGTAAAAAAAAAAGTTAAGACTAACGAAAACAGAAAGGGAGAGAGAAAAAATCGCGCCCTAAACCACTAGTCTATAGTGATAATGATCAGCATGTAGCCTACAACAGGACATAAATCAAGCTGGCGCCATGTCTTTCTGAAAGTGATTAAGATGGAGCTGGATCACGAGATGCATCAGATTACATGTGTAGCCAGCCTAACCTATGAAAGTGTATTTTCCGCTATTTCAATGGGTTGTCTCAGTTCGTTTTAGCACTATGATTGCGGAGATATTCAAGCAAACACCTTGGGATTTCGTGTTGCTCACCTTTCTTTGGAAAGTAGTTCATAGCAGTTGTTTCCCCTCATTTCTATCTTTTTCCTGTTTTGGCCTTTGTTTTTGGTAACCTGACTTGGCTTTCTTGGATAAAGACATTGCACCAGCAGCACAACAATTAGCTGTCCACTACTAGCGATGCTCAATTAAATAAACAAAAGGTAGACTAGGGGAGACCGGGGCTGGTTGGAACACTTTTCACTCTCGGTTATATTTCTCCGTCTTACAATGCGTGTTTTTTGTGATTAACTGAAAGCTTGGGATCTCAGCTACAAAATGTATACATTCAATGTCAACAAATGATCGATCCCTTGTTTTGAGTTATATATGATTAAAGTGGTGTTGTGCACGTGTTCCAACCTGCCCCATGCACGGGGTTGGTTGGCACATGTAGTCGGGGTTGGTTGGAACACCTATGTTATAGTCCTTTGCAGTACTGCTTTTGCTTTTGTTTGAAGTGCTCATCTATATCATTACCTGTAGGGCTTTGCTGATTTCTTTTCTGTGTGTTTTTCTTCAGTAGGGCCCACCGTCAAGACCAATTTGGTCCCTACCGATTTTTTTTTACTTCAAATGTTTAAAAATGTCTGAAATGCTTCCAAATGTAAAACTATGTCCAGTAATTACAATAACAATGTTAAAATAAAGATTGATGATGTTTTTATGTGTAAAAGGTCAAACTTTTTTGCACCAATGCTGTTAGCCTGCTAATATCAGTCACCTCAGGTTTTTAAACTTCATTTTAAATTATAGATGAGTCCCCTAGCAATTAATTATAATGAATATTTTTTATATATCCCTAACTATTACCCTTCTAGGATGTATTTAGTGGGAGGTGCATATTCTAAGTTTTGACACTACAAAATCAAAAAGTTGTTCTCACCTAAAGTGTTAATGACCTGGAGACCAGTTACATACGTGAGTTTACTCTACTCAATAAGGCCGTCAGTTTAGTGTTGGAATTTTGTTGCAGCTCCCTCTAGTAGCCTGGATATTAACAGTGTCTCAACCTGCCCTTGTTCCAACCAGCCCCGGTCTCCCCTACATTATGAATCGTGCATCGAATCGACTAAACCATTTAGCTCTTTAGCAAGGGAGAGTGAGAGTGACTTTAGACAGTTTTCACTATGTTTTGTATAAACATCCAGTCAGTCAAACTTTACATTTCGTATGACATTCATTTTGACATTTAATTTGGAAGTTAAAATATTCAGGTAAAATAAATATATGGTGGAAATAAGTATTGAACGCTTAGACTTTTTTCAGTAATTAGCCTAAACTTCCAGTGAGTCTATTCAAAATTTTCACCACACATTATATTAACACACATATAAAAAATAAGAGTTATGTGTAATAAAGTGGAATGACACAGGAAAAAAGTATTGAGCGCCTACTGAAATTTCTTGTGGAAAAGCCTTTGTTTGTAATGACAGCATCAAGACATTTCCTATGACAAAACTTATTAGTCACAGTATCAGGTGTGATTTTGGCCCATTGTTCTAAACAGATTCCATGGGTCCATCTTGTGAATCCTGATCTTTACTTCCAGAACTGTTTAATTGAATTTATTTGAATTGGCTGCCTTTGAGTCTTTCTGGAGCTTTCTCCGAGTGGTCTTGACTCCCTGGTCAGGAATATTGCGAGGAGATCCTGTGCATGGCCGGTTGATGATGCAGTTATGTTCCTTCCCATGCTACTAACTGGAATATTCTGAAGTTTTGAAATGCATCTGTAACCAGTTTCATTGATATGTTTTGCAACAATAAGGTTGCAAAGGTCTTGGGAGAGCTTTTTGCTCATGAAATGTTTCTTGTGTGACACCTTGGTAATGAAAAACCTTTTTATAGCCCATCAATATGTAGGCTACTAACCAAGCTTATATATTAATTTGCACAGATAGAAAGGATAACTACGGTGGCCCTGAGGTGATTTGTGTTTGTGGTTTTCGATTTGTGTTTGTGGTTTGCACCTCAGGGCCACCGTAGATAAGTACTCTCTAACTACTTACAGATTCCAGCTCGTTCCTTTCCTTTCCTTGCCTTAGTGCCTTTTCTTAGCGTGTTCAATACTTTTTCCCTGTGTTATTCCACTTCATTACACATGACTCTATTTATGGAGTTGTTTGGATTTTTTATGTGTGGATTACCTGAGTTATTACTAATGTCTGGTGAAAATGTTGTGCCCCCCCCGTATTCCACTTTTCAAGGGCCCTCTCCTCCATTGGGGCCCTATACTTCCCTCTTTCCCCCCCAGTTTGACGCCCTTTAATCTGCTGAACCTTCTGCTCTTTTCCAAATATAAAAAAAACTCTCTGCAACTCAACATTGGCCTGCCTGCCTCAGTTGCCTGTGAGGGACTTTTCAGTTGTGCTGGATTACTGTTCACTGCAAAGCGACCAAGGATGAGTGCAACTAACTTTGAAAATCAACTACTGCTCAAACTTAAAGGAGAACTCTGGTGATTTTTCACATAGATCTCCATTTCTCAACGTCACCGAGTACTGTCGGTATGAACAAAATACCGACAATCAGTTTTACCTAGCTCGAGTTGCTGCAGCTACAGCGTTACACACTGGGAGCATGAACACGGCTGCCTTAGCTGCTGGCTGCAGCAACTCGAGCTAGGACCAAAATCCTTTTAGGCAAGTACCTCCACTTGGCGGCCATATTGCAACGTTTTTTGGGCACTTATCGGGCATCTATTTCGGCAGAAATGCACGTGCATAAGGCTTTACAACACCAATCTTGCTCCAGCGGCGAGTTCACAACAGATGATTGGCACGATGTCTTCACAGCACACCACATGATTGGCTCAATGTATTCTCAACACACCACATGATTGGCTCAATGTATTCACATGTCGACGTTTTGCCACGGAAGGGTTGTGATATGTGTAGACAACTGCCATATTGGCGTTACAAACTAACCCCATGCATTACTATCGCTTCGGCAGCACATATACTAAACTATGGAGGATTTTTTTAAGTGCTGTATCTCCTCATTAGAAAGTCTCTGGTAAAACTGGTTGTTCTGGTACCCCCCCCCCCCCCAAAAAAAAAAGTGACTAAGTAACTTTTACTTAAAGTACATTTTAAATGGACTACTTTTTACTTTTACTTGAGTACATTTTCAGATCAGTATTTTAACTTGTACTTGAGTAATATTTCATCAAAGTATTGGTACTTTTACTTGAGTACAATATTTTCATACTTTTTCCACCTCTGCCCAATACGAAAAAAGCTATCACTTATGACAATCATAGCACAGTGTTAACACCTGAGAGACTCAATGCTCCTTTTGAGGTCGAAACACAACAGTACCTGCACAGTAGCATGGAGCTGCCAGACTATGTGGCAGGTCAGATTCCACTGGTATCATAGGCTGGAAAGGCTCAAGGGCGAAGAGCACACAGACACCTCTACCTGCTAATCAGTGAGTAATGGGTTGTGGTGTGCAGGGGGTGGGTGATGAAGTGCCATTTAAAATCCAACTACAATGATCTGTCTCCTGTTTGGGAACTTTGGGAACAGGACATCTTATAAAATGTGGATAAACTGATGCAATGAGCAGAAATGCACAGACCTTACAAAAGAAAAACTGGCATTGTTTGTCTTTAAACTGGCTTTTGTAAAATTATTGTTCTAAATCTTTTAGCGTCACATTGTCATGAGTTCAGACGGACATCAAACCTTCAATATACTGTCGATTGACACTCAGTGGCCCCATCAATGGCCATGTCATATAGATGTATATATTACATACAGTATGCATTACATACATTATATAAAACTGGCAGTGTCATGGCATGACAATCAGCATGAAACCTTCATCAGTTGAGTGAAGTTGAGTGGGTGAATTTCAGCATGTCAAACACAATTCCATATTTCTGCCATTGCAAGCAGGAAGATATGCACAGGAGTATTTTTCTGCTGTGCTGTTTCAGTCAGAAACTTGAGAAACTAGGCAACTGACACATCCATCTGATACAGCCTCTGGTGTCTGCTACACAAGAGACAGGAAATATAGAGTCATAATGCTGTTTCATAACTGCAATTCCGACAGGCACTAATACAATACTTGTTTTTATGTTTTCTAGGTCAAAGAGGTTAAGGAAGACAATGTGAAAAATCCATCATATGAAACTTGGATGTCACCTTAAGGCCACCCATCACTGTCAGATAGCAGTACTTGCAGTGACAGACACTGCTAATATGCCACACAGTCACACAGACATCTTATGTAACAGCATATTTACCCGTTTTAAAATAACTACACATATGCACCTTTCAGTGTTGCATGCACTGTCAAGGGGACATATATTTCTTGGACCATGAATAAATGGCTTATTGTCAAGCAGTAATAATTGTGTTGCCTAGCAAGAATTTTACCAGGTTTGAACATTCTGTAAGGCATCAGGGGGATTTGTAGGAGAGCATCACACTGTATCCGCTGCTAAGCAACTTGAGAAACAAAGCAACTGACAAGTCTGTCTGACCAAATCCTCCTGAGTCAAGCGCACCATAGATTAAACCAATGATAGGAAGCATTAGACACATTTACAGAGGTTACCGAGGTTACTGAGAACACAGCAAGTCAGATTTAATGGAATAGAACTTTCCTGTAAAGTCTATGACCAAATCAATCCATCTGCTGGCGGCTAATGCCTTTGCGTTCTACGGTCCAGCCTCCTCACACACTGGCCAGCGTAGACAAGGGTCGTAACACCTCCGCTCTGGACATGGAAAGCCTCTGGCAATGACACACACAGTCTTTGCTCTGGACATATTCTGACGAACAATGTCTATGCAGGGACTGTTTTCCATCAGAGTTTTTCGCTACGAGGTGCATACTAATTAACCTGTTTATGCCCACTGACTGGACATACTCACTCTCTCTCTCCTGTAGCAGTGGGCCATAACGTACGTGAGGGGAGGAAGAGACACAGAGAGAGTGACTGATGCAAGGATGGAGGGAGGGGGGTAAGTGGGAGTCTGAAAGTGTGGTTGTGTGAGAGAGTGCGGAGGACGTTCATGAGCACATTACCACTTATCTGAGTTAATTTGCTACCAGTCAACCACACACTGTTTCCAGCAGCGCAAGAGAGAGGGTAAATCATGCGCTAATTCATAATTCAAATTCCTCTAGTTGTCCTGGACAAAAAAATCATGACTTGAGAGTTGAGAGTTTTTAAGATCTACTGAAACCATACACCTGACACCAGGAACGATAACTATAAAGGTAACTGTAATTATAATGATATTCTTGGTGTGAACAGCCGTTGAGGCTGCTTGAAATGTCTGCTGTGATGAGTCCTGTTATGTTAGATATGCGGGGAATCTTACACGACATTGTGTTAAGGTCAAAAATATAAGCTGATATTTATGACAAACCCTGCGGCAGCCCGTCATGTGCAATGTCACTCCACACTTGAGTTCAAGGACACAAGAGGGTACTACCTGCACTAGCACCGTACTAGTGCCGTGCATACTTCACCCCAAAGCATACTACATTGAATATGTGGAGCAATAACTGCTGACAGCACAAGCATACTGTTCAGGGGGCTGCTCATTCAGTTATGAATGAACGCTGCCATATGCTCTATCGCATTGCCCAGAGGGGATGTTCCAAAACATCAGGCGTGCACAGAGTGAGAGAGCAGGTCTGGGAGATTTGTGATCTGTCTGGGTGGAGGGGGAAGGGGTGGGTGCACACAGAGAGATATGCACACACACTCGGTTCGATATTGCTGGAGGAGTCTGTCGCCACAAAAGGAGTCTGAAGACATACTAAAGAGAACAAACCGAGCCCAAGACTCTTGCAATGCTGCCAAACAGGAACTCGGAGCCATATATGGGCATCGGTATTGTCTCCAAGGCATGCCTTCCCTGGACTGAATCTCCATGGCAACCAAGAAGAACTTGCCTCCCCACCCAAACAGCAGTTCCATCGTCCATAATAAGATCAGCAAACTGACAACATGCTGTCAGTCTCTCAGACCTTCTCTAGCACTGGTTACTTTGGGTGTGACATAGATAATGCTTTGAAATATAGGAACATATAAAGAATTTCACAATTATAATTTATCTAGTATCTCTCTAGGTTCATTCTTTATGAATGCTGGTCAATTGTTGCATGTTATTAAACGTGCAAAAGGCAATACTAAAGGTGTAATAAAACAATTTGATACAATAAAATGCTAGAACAGAAACACGTTTGGTCATGGCAGAATATAGCACAGAATCAGTTGTGTAACTGTTCCCTTTTGATGGCTGTAGTATTTCAACACCATGGATGAACTGCAGACATACAATTAGATATGCACGTTCAAGGTCATGATGAATAATCTTACTCTCTAGCATTATGATACACATCAGTTGGTTTGGATGTACACGATTGGGTAACCACTTTCTTTACCTTCACAGCCCATCCTGACTGCTCTCGTTCTCTCTCTCTCTCTCACTCTCTCTCTCTCTCTCTACTCTCTCACTCACACACACATACATCATTCCGCCATTTTCAACACATTGTCATCCCGTGCTATTTCAATGAATTACCTCAGTATGAGCATAATGAGCATTTTTCACAGACTGGCTGACTTGTGTCAACATCATTATCACAGATCCATTGTGTTCCATCCCTGCTGCTTCCCTGTTATGCTAATGACTGAGTTCACCAACCAACATCAAAAAGAACAAACGCTGACAACATTGCTCCTCTGTGTCTCAGACTGAGCTGAGAACTGCAGACCTGATGCAGTGTTTTTATAGCCAGTAATGGACACAAATCAATCGCAGCCATTTGAACTCCGAGTGAATCAATCACAGGAATCAACTGCATGTCACACACGTTTGTCAGACACATACGCTGCACACACACACACACACACACACACACACACACACACACACACACTCTCTCACACACACACACACACACACACACACACACACACACACACACACACACACACACACACACACACACACACACACACATACATACACAAGTGCATGCACACACACACGCACGCACGCCCAGAGACAGCTTACTTTTGAAAGGGGGTGATGGGCAGAGAATGTCACAGGTGGATAACCATGCAGCCACGGCTATCTTACCTGAGCCAGAAGTGGACTGGCTGCGGTGGGACAGGCCAACAGTCCTGGACTTCACCACCCTGGTCTCTGTGGACGACACAACAAGCCACTCAGAATCAGTG
The DNA here is from genome assembly GCF_046254945.1 of Alosa pseudoharengus. NCBI lineage: Eukaryota > Metazoa > Chordata > Actinopteri > Clupeiformes > Clupeidae > Alosa > Alosa pseudoharengus. The sequence continues at coordinate 15,691,682 of NW_027468870.1, read as the reverse complement.
GAGAGTTTTCACTCGGACACCACATATTCAAAACGAATGGGGTGTTCAACTCTAGTGAAAGGCTGTTGATATGTATTGATCAAGAAACCAATCAAACTACACCCCTCCATTCTGTGCTCCTGATTCATTATAGATCCGTTCAACTGCATAAACAAACATGCGTTCCTAAGGCATTGCCGGTGGCATAGAAAACAACACTGAGCTAATAATAACAACAGAAAAAATAAGATTTAACATTGACATTTTGTAGAGCATTATGCCTACAATTAAGTCCAATTCATAAGTATTTGCATTGGTTTTGAAAGTTTCAACCGGAACCCCTCTAGGAACAGATTGAAAGGATCTATACCGATTGGCTGGAATAGTGTATGGCTCGATCCATGCCACTTCGTTTGTTTACAGAGATAGGACTGTGCATGTTTTTGTTCTTCTCTTTAGCATGCACATGGACAGCTAGATAAACATGAGAAGAATCCTAATGAATTCAAAGAAGGATTACAATCAGGGACGTGAAGGATTACAATCAAGGACAGCACTTTCACCTTTTTTGGCACCTTGACTTTCTGTCCAGAGTTCAAAAGAGTTGTGTTGTGGTTTTTCTACTAAACGAGAAATAAAAAGAAGACAAAACATGCTGCTTGACTCATGAATCAATAAATCAATAAAATAAAAAATAGGTCAATGTAGTTGGGACATACAGATGAAGCACATCCAGAAAGCAAGCCTCTTTCAATAAAAGCTTTAACATTTCCCTCTAAGCCATATAGAGACATGACCAGTTTACAAAAGTCTACATAAAACACCTATAATGTACACATTAATGCATTTAAAGTAACCTAACAATTCATTTGAATGCAATTTCCTGAAAGGCTACAAAAAATCTCTGCACCCTCTGAACATTGTATGGCTAATGATATGTAATATATACATACTCTCGACGAATTATCTGTAATATAGACAACCTTGCAAGTCAAAAGCTACACCCATCTCCAGTAATTTTTACAAGTATGGTAACTCTGGGAGTATCTTGGAGAAGCAGAGAAGGGGGCTTGTGCATTTTAATATTAACTCCTCCTGATTGATTTCTTATATAAACTCAGAGTGTCCCCTTGGTACACCGTAAACTCCTCTGAAAGTGTTTTGCTTGAGAGTTTAGTTTCATTATCCATAATGACTATTGTGACTCTTCGGTCAATGGGGCTGTGTGTGGGAGAGCTACTTTAAAACCTATCCATCTCCTTGTTTTAGCTGTACTGTCTGTGACTGAGGATATTAATTCTGATTAACGCACACTAAAGCACTGATGCCGCACAAGACAGCCATGTCACAGACGATTAAGAGAGTGATCTTTGACAGGAAGAAAGCAGTTTGCCACTGAGGATGAACACTATCATTTACTTTTGTCAGTTTTACAGAGGATTATAGCTAATGATTTATCATGGCAATACAAGGTACCCTTGTGGGCATTCAGGTACATTAACACATGTCGCTAGGCATAAGCCCTTGTAGAATATATTTTTAGTCATAAGAATCAGTGAAACAGAATGTATTTGTATACCTACATCATTGACTCATTCCATAACTGGTGGATAATTAATGGACTTTAATACACATTCTAATGTATACTGATTTAACATTGATTGATTGATTAACATCTAGATATTACTAGTCAATATGATTTGTTTAAGATTTACTGGATATTTACACTGCAAGCAAGAAATAAGCAGGAGTGAAATATAAATAAATAAATAAATAAATAAATAAATGTACACCGCCTCCATCTCTAATGTGACACAACACTCTTAAATAGAAGTGAAACATAAAAATAGGCTTTCCTCTACTTTTAATGGCTATAATACACGCTGCTGGTATAAATTGATACATTGATTCTAATGGAATTATATTGCTAACATTAGACGGACGTCAGGCGGCGACTAAAAAACGCTTCAAAAACAGATCTGGTGTAAATTCCCAATTAGGGTTAGAATTATTAATATGTTTTTAACCATTAGAAATACATTTAAAAGGAACATATTAGGACAATTTCACCTTTTCAGTGTTTAGTTTTTATGTATTAGGTATTTTGGGTATCTGAAATGACTACTAATGCAAAAACACTGAAATAACAAAACATAGGTGTTTGTTAATGGGCTGCCTAGGCCTGGAAACGCGATTCAGTGAGGCCAGAATGAGATGTTCAGAACTTCCTGCCCTTTAGGACATTGGGAAGGGAAGTGTGTTGATTAAAACCATCTCAATTTAACCTATCTGGACCATGTGTCTGTTTACAACTGAAGAACAACAGCGTAAAAGTTTGCTTTTATCCTGCAAGCTCAGGACCTGTTGACTAAGCAAAGCCATCATGCAATATACTTGTGGACGTAAAGGAACAAGCACACAAACTGGGCGCTCTGAACAGGGTTCTTCAGACAGAAGGTTGAAATCAACGTTGTGGTACTTTTTCCTTTTGGTATTTTGACACAAGTATGACACAGATGCGTTATCAAGCCCTCAAACATTTACAATTGTGGAAAAAGGAGGACATTTTTTTTTATTTTAAGACATAGTATGGATACCGGCTTCAGTAAAGAGTTACCAGTATGACTACTGCCACTTAAACAAGAAACTCAATTAAAAGTGAAGTTTTACTAATCAAAGTCCGGTAAAGTCCTGTCTGGGTGTTGACTTCAGAAGTGTGTGAAGCAACTTGCCATAATGGGCTACCTTCTACCTCAGTTAAAATCCCCCCTGAGGCAAAACTGCTTCATTACTGGCTGCGATGATGGTCCGACATCAGCACACACTGTACACTCCCTTCATTAAGAATCTTATGAGCTGATTAGTTTCGGTCTCTCTCTCTCAGTGCTTTCTGATCTGACTATCCTGTCTAACTTTAAGTGTGACATGATGATATTCCATTACCAAATGGAGTCAATCCTTTGTTCAATACTCTAACATTATCATTCTAATACTGTACTGTACAACTTCTTTATCATCATATTGTTAATTGTACTTTCTGCATAGTTGAGCTAAGCACTACAGAGCTAAAACACGCTTGCATCAATCTCCATCAATAAATATCCATGATTATGCATTTAGCAGATTCTTCTTTCCATAGTGACTTACTCATATTGCCTTACTTTAATGTACATCATAGATACTAATTTCTTTACGTCGTCTCTAAAAGGGTGAAACTGCTTGATTACATATCACAATGATTAATAGTGCATAATACTACACAAGACCAGACCATACTTCAGTGGTACAGTGTAAGGTTGATCTGGACCTACATATGATAGGAGTTTGTTAAAAATGAGAAAATTGAATCAAAGAGATGGAAATCTTTATAGCTATACTGTTTATAATGAAAACTATGATGGTGAAGCCACTGCTGAATTGGATAACACCTAGCCAAGCCACTGTTTAGTTGGATAACACCTAGCCAAGCCACTGTTAAATTGGATAACACCTAGCCAAGCCACTGTTAAATTGGATAACACCTAGCCAAGCTAAAGTATAGTTAGGAAGTGGAGACTTTTATTCACATAAATCCCTTCTGCAAAGCAACACCATGGGGAAGAAGCAGCACCCTGCAGACGCAACTACTGAGAGTTCTGTCGACAGAAAGCAATTTAGGCTAATGTTTCATTAACTTTTGGGAGTAGATTCAGGAACTCATCCGTTTCCACAGCGGTGGGACAGTGGGTCTAGCATGGCTGAGGCTCTGCCAAGACTGTGAGACAGAACCACGCAGACACCAACACGTCAGACCCAAGCCTCCGAGAGAGACAGACAGACAGAAAAGTGAGGCGGCGCTGGGTGAGAGACAGCCAAGCGTTTGGCATTTGAAAAAAGGCCTGCAAGGAGCCCTGCGGGGGTTAAGCGCTCCGCACTTTGACAACAAAAGAGAAAGAAATGCACATCTCCCTCCTCCCTTTTTTTCCTCGCTTATGATAAAGAGGCCCTGCCACACGCCTGAACTTGACTGTGCGAAGTCGGCAGGATGTGCCACTTAGCCAGCCAGACAGACAGACAGACACTTTGGTGATAAACAAAACATGATGGCTTTGTTTAGTCGAGTGGCTTTTGTCTCAACACCCACACACGTGGCGGTGGGGCTTGTAACATGTCAAAAGATTGTCAAGCCCAACCCCTCCCCCCCCCCCACCACTATGGCAGGCAGACTGTGAAGTGGCTAAATGAGAGCTGTGTGTCTTTTGGGCAGATGTTCTGTCTTCTTTGACAGAGTTCCCAGTGCAGAGTTCACGTGTTGAAACAACGTGACACAGGACCCTCTTTTGTTTTTGAATGTGAGAAAAGGAACAGACTAATCAAATGTTATGGCTGGCTTTATCTACAGAACATAAAACTTAATTAGACAAAAATGGTTGAGATGAGAAAAACCTAGTGGAAGAAAAGGGAAACTGAATAAATAGAAATCAATGTCTGCCTTACCATGTTGGTCCAGCAGAAGGTCATCCTGATGGCGGAACCTCTCAGAGCCACATGCGAGGAAGACATCATCGTCCCCGAAGAAGTCCTGAAGGCACGTGACCTGTGGCAAGGACACAGAGGAAGATCATGGGAATGACTGACTGGGCTAAGAGCCGTGGCTCAAAAACACATATTAGTATTCCAGATGGAGCCTATTCTAATGACCTCTTCCACCTCTCCCTTTTGTCGCTAAGGGCTTTTGCACTAAATTGAAAGATAAAACGATTTGGTTGACAGAGATGAGAAACAGAGAAATATAGAGAACTATATTTTGGCTTGGTTTTTCACATTAGTGAAATATTAAAGACATCATGAAACTAAATAATACATAAATATGAAACAAATATGGGCAAAATTGTTTGTTTAGTGGTAATTACTGACATTCCAAACATTTCTGATGTTGCATGGGCTTGTCAACTAATGAACAGCCTTGACGACTGTCCCTGAAATTATATGATTTACAATACCTTTTGAATGTGCTCAAGAACATGTAGAGCAACCAATCCAACATATGAAGCCATTAAAGAAACAGCCTGGCTCTCTTGTAATACCACGTTGTGCCATATGTGACCGCTATAGTAAATATAATACAAGTCAATGATTGAGTCCCCTGTGGCTGCGTTGAAGACACCTCGTAGCCAGCAAAATTCTACATAGCTTTGATCACTTACACAAATTTGGGGCAGCCGTGGCCTACTGGTTAGCGCTTCAGACTTGTAACCGGAGGGTTGCCGGTTCAAACCCCTACCAGTAGTCACGGCTGAAGTGCCCTTGAGCAAGGCACCTAACTGCTCCCTGAGAACTGCTGTTGTTGCAGGCAGCTCACTGCGCTGGGATTCTGTGTTTCTATGTGTGCTGAGTGTGTTTCACTAATTCACGGATTGGGATAAATGCAGTTTAAATAAATGCAGAGACCAAATTTCCCTCACGGGATCAAGAGTGTATAAACTTAAACTTAATTGTATTCTACCAGGGGTTTGGGGTCTTATTTGTATGATTTATTTGCTACGCTTAGGCTACATAACCTGCCATAGGTTCTGTTTCAGTCTAATGCAGGGAACTTGCTGCACGCAATGTGGAACTTGACTGGGGAAACTTTTTGGGACAATATAATCTCCTCATCCAAATGTCTGGCTCATCAGTTAATGCACTTTAAGATTGACCCTAGGGCATATAACATCATGCAGAGAATATTTAATGAAACTGTCAAATAACAAAATTGAGGACTATATGCATATGTTTTGGGAATCCCCACTAACTATGAGGTTTTGGAAATATGTGGCTACAGCACTTTCAACATTTTTGATGGTTGATATCCCTTTATGTCCAGGTTTACTTTTATTAGCGGACGACTCTGACATAACGTTTACTTTACAGAAAAGAACATTATTGGTGGCATTGACCACCTCAAAAAACGCCATTTTGAAACGTTGGTTTGAACCAAATATTCATGTGTCATCTGGCATTCTTACCTTTTCATTTTGGAGCGTGCTACAGTCAGATTTCATAAAGCTACATCTTGAACAATCCATACCTGTCAGCTGCTATAGCTTTCTTTAAAGACCTGTCTAAGCCATGTGTATGATGTAAAACTTCCTGTGCCCATGTCCCCATTCCTGTCCCCATTTTTTGTTTGTTTGTTTGTTTGTTTGTTTGTTTTGTTTTTGTTTACCTGTAAAGCATTGCTGTTGTGTGTTTGCCTTGTTAAAACATGACACTTGAATCAATAAAATAGATTACATAGCAAAAATATTACATAGCTTCTTTAAGCACTCTAAGAAGGAGCATAAGCTGGCAGCGAGTATCCAACGGCCTACTATGTTGGTCCCAGCCTCTGAAATGCCGCGGGCAGCACACATGCCCACAGCCAGGGGCGAGAGAGGATGAACGTGCAACGGGCAGCTCGTGTTGAAATGAGGAGTCGCTAGAGATAGAAATGGCCCTGGTCCAGGATGACCCAACTGAGATACTCCGCCTTGCATAGTGACACACTAATTAAGTGGCCTTTTCAAAAGAGAGCCTAAATGTCAGTGTGAAAACCCTTTATAATTGATGCGATATTATGCAACTTATAGCCATTATGCAATGCCAAAGCAACATGCAAGGTTTGCTTGGCGTATCTTTTTTTTTTCACAGCTAACTGGCTGTTCTCCTTCCCACTTTACACATGTGCTCCTTCAATGTAATTATTTACCCACTACAACCAACTTAATCCTCCTGTTGTGTTTGTGGTCAAATGTGACCGATAGACATCTCAAAAATATTGTTAACTTATTCTGACTACCATGAGGCTCCATGACTTTAACACAGGGCATCTGAACATAAAAAAACACATTTTGATCATTTTCATAACAATTTGAGTGTTTTATTTAACTTTAGAACACCCATGTGTATTCCCAGTCAAAAAGGACCGGCCATTAGAAATGAATGGGTGAGAAAATGGTCAGTGTGTAAAATTGAGTCCAGACACATACTGTAGTTATTGATCAGATGGATTGTATGTGTGCTTATGTACATTAAAACACACACACAAACACACCATGAATCCCCCTCTTTGCTTCTATGCCAGCCCCCACTGGAACCTTTCCCCCTTTCTGACTTGCATGAGCTCAGGTCAATGAGGCCTGCAGGCCATTAATAGCAAATGGAAGTTCAAATCTGGTTATATCTAATATACAACCTGATACAAAGGTCTATCACAACATTAGATGATAATATGTGTTACTATGGATTTATAACAAGTTATAATGCAGCGGCCATTTTTGACCGGGAACACAAAACTATTAAACATGAAATGAACACAACAGGAGGGCTTGAAAGTCTTATACTTCTATTCATCTTAATTTGCCCCTTAAATTGTGCCCATTGACCCACTGCTGGCTATTAAATGGCCCTTAAATAAGAAGCAGACTGCCCTAATTTTCTTCTATTCCCCACAATTGTTAATTACCCTAAATTATACCTTACTGATTAACACCAGAAACATGTAATTTAGAGCATCATTCAGGGCGACATTCCCTGTTCCTAGGGCTTAATTCAAGGCAAGGGTCATTTTACTGGTTAATGTGAAATGAGCTTTTTAGCCCCAGGGACCCTCTTTCAACCTGAAGAACCTGAGTGCAAAAGTAATTTTACCCAACAAAAACAAGGACATTTGAGAAGCCGGTGTGTGTGTGTGTGTCGTATTGGTCCTCATGTTCCTCGCATCCTATCGACTTATCCGTTGACTGTCAAATCCCACTGCCTGTGGACAACAACATTTAGATCCGCTCATTAGGGGAGTCCTTGAGCTTAATAAGTGTGAAGGGAGCGTTTCAAAGAGGCTTGACAACGATGTGCCGCTGCATTCTATCCCTTCATGAATCTGGAAACAGAGACACCGGGGAGGTCAGTGAGTTCAGTGCCTCAGACCTGCCACCACGGCCGATCTGTAACATCTCTTAATATTTACACTTATTCATATACCATGCGCTGTTATCCGAAACGAATTGCATTACTATGCAGGCACACGTTTCCAATATGTCTGCATGTGTGCTCTCTGAGTCATTGACCTTGACCTTGTAAGTACCAGGCTCTATCCGTTGAGTCAAGTAAACAGGAACATTTTGGAAATTAATTTCTTCTCAGGCACCACTGCATTAGTAAGTTTCAGCTCAAGACAAGGACTTGTCTAATTGACTGGCAAGACAGTGTCTCACCCCAGACTGTGTGTCACTTCAGAAGAACTTTAGAGAGCACTGCTGGGTGCAGCCGAATTTGCTTCCGTCTAATTATGAACAATGAGTTCGCAAGTAAACAAGTTCTTCACAGGAATATGAAATGAGATACAAACATGCCGCTTACATAAGTCTGTGGGAAAAAAAATGCAAAAAAGGGTTCTTTTCTTTTTTCGTTCTTTTGCAAGGCAGACCTTATTTCACTTTCATAATGTAATGTAATTGTGAAAACCCCAAGGAATGAGTTGCTTAATTAGTTTTGAGGTAGAGCATATTTCTCCGTCCTCCGAGAAGCCTTGTGCCTGGCTTTTCATGTGCAACAAAACAGATGCTTTGTCTTTTGGGGGCTGTAATTCATAGGATTCTGTAGAGCAACCCAGCGGCTTAACTTGCAGGCCTGCGCAGAAGAGTTGCCCGTGTGATCACGTAACATATGGGTTTTCAAATGAAACTCTTCGGCTGGAACACCCTGCTCTTCTTGAGAGACAGGCTTCAAATGCAGTGAGAGGCAGAGAGAGACTTGAAAAAGAGTGATTTAAGTGAAGGATGAGAGGGGAAGACACTATTTTAACTATTTCAGACTTTTGAGTAGAAGGATATAGTTAGTTTGTGAGTGTAGGGCTTGTATTGCAACTATATACTTGTACTGGATATAGTTACTTATGAGTATGTCAGGGCTTGTACTGCAGGAATTGATGGAAGCAACAGGAGTTAAAGAGCTGCAAAGCTTAACTATGCTATAGTACACTTAGCCCATGCAAGCCAGGGCTGCTCCCTTTATGGGAGAATAGTGCAGCATGGCAATGTATTGCAGTAATAGTTCCAAAGGAAGGGTACGCACATCCAAAAAAGATTTTGACAGGTGCCAGGTCTGAAGTATCAGTAGTGAAAGGAGGATAGAGGCCTGCACACTGTTATACAAGCTCCTAGACAACTTTATTTGAGCAACGTTTCAACCCTTGAGGGTCTTCTACAGGCTTAAAATCAAGTGTGCACAAGTAACAGTAAAAAAGGTACAGGTAGGCTCATCTGATCAGCTGGATCAATTGAGCCCTCATCAGGCCAATTGGAAGATTGAACCACCTTGTTAACCCCATTCCCATCTGACACACGTCTATACTACATACAAACCAATTAACACACATTTATACCAAAACAGGCAGTCCCACCCAAAAGCATAGCCTCAACAGAAAACACATACAATCAACCCCACACCCACAAACAAACAAACAAACAAACAAAAGCAACAAAAAACAAAACAAAAAAAATAAATTATGTCAATAGAGGGAAGAGGGATGAGGTTCAAATCAAACAGAACTGCAAAGAAGGCTTTAGGTCAAATTCTAAGTTAAGACCACTAGATGATAATGTGTAATATGCCTCTCTTTTTAAAAGAATATTGTTGATATCACCTCCTCTCCTGGGGGCTATGTTCAATTCTACCTCAAGGTAGATGGGTTATGTCTGAATGTGTAGAAATGTAAAGCTTTTTGGGTTACGCTTTACTTGACAGTGTCGACATAAGAGTGACATGACACTGTCATGAACGTGTCATAAACAAGTCATAAACGTTTATGACATAACGCTTCTGTTATTAAGTGACATTCGGTTTTTGTCATAACAAGCTAAGCCTAGGATTAGGGTTAGGTTTAGGGTTAGGGTTAGGGTTAGGTTTCATGTGTTCACGACAGTGTCATGTCACTCTTATGTCGATACTGTCAAGTAAAGTGTTACCGCTTTTTGTAAAGCTACTTTTGATCATTAGTGCGAATGTGCTCTGAAGTCTTCTTTTTAAACACTGTGTAGTTTTCTCAATATATGCTAAGCCAGGGACACTTGATCATAGATAACATTTCTGGTGGTGCAAGAAATAGTGCCTTTTGTGTAAATGTGTTTGCCAGAATGTGAATGGGTAAAATATTTAAAAGTGAAACTACATTGTGCACGGTTGGCACATTTATAATGGCCTGCTGGAATAGCAGATAGAAAGTGGGAAGGTAATACCCGAGAGTTGGTGGGACATCCGCTCTGACTACTAACAAACACCGTATGTTTCTGGCACATTTGTATAACACGTGGGGGTTCATTGAAAACTAACTTTAAGTTGGGGGTCTGACTTAAGAATGTTCTAGTGCTGCTGCACTATGGTTTTGCCCAAAGGGGAATACTGCATGACGCACAGGTCCTCGCTCAGTCCTTCTCTTGTTGAGGCATCCATTTTGATTGGTGTTGCTGAACCTGTCAACAGCGCTTTGGATCCACTCTTCATTGTATTGTCTTATTCTGAAATTTGCACCATATCTTTACTATGTCTGGCATATGCACCATCAGAGCTGCTGATGTGGCGTAGTCTATTGAATTGACTAATTTGAAGACTTCTTTAAAGGGATGTGGGGTGGGAACTTTTACCATGTAAAATTGTATTTCTGTCTGGTTTTCTGTATAAGTCCATAACCAATTTGTCGTGTTCTTTAATGATCAGAATATCCAAAAATCTAATTTGTGAATAATCAAAGTTCACTGTACATTTTAGATGGTGGCTCCTGGCATTCAGGAAAAGAATAAACTCCAGCAATTCGTTTTGTGTTCTTGACCACAAAATAAATATGTCATCGATGTATCGCCACCAGAGGCCTCACAAATTATGTGAGGCATTCAGGACAAACTCTTGTTCAAAATGGCCAAAATACCAACATGCAGAACTGGGGGCCATGGTGCTACCCATGGCAGTGCCCTTCAACTGCAGATAGTAAGACTCCTTGTACATAAAAAAGTGTTTTGTAAGAACTAGGTTGGTCAGTTCTTTTATACAGTCAATGATGGGCTTCCGCTTTGAGTGCAAGTTTTTTAAATAGAAGTCAACTGCTTCAGTCACCAGCAACATATATTTTCAACAGTCCAGAGATTTCAACACATTTAGCATATCAATAGTGTATTTTATGAAAGAGGTCAATTTTGTTGGCAACAAAATTGTCAACAAAAGTGGATATTTTTTCAGTTAATGAGCCTATACCAGATATAATGGGTCTTCCCGGTGGTTTTTCCAAACATTTATGTATTTTTAGCAATGTGTATATCACAGGTCTAATTGAATAATCAATCTTCATGAAGTCAAACTCATTCTCAGTAATGTCATCACTTTCAAGGAAATTGGATACGGCTCCATGTGTTGTGATCCTTAAGTTGGATCACAGTCAAGTTTCTTGTAAAAGACCTGAATGTCAAGTTGTCTGTTAATTTCTGTATCATAGTCACACATGTTCAACACTACTATAGAACCGTCTTTGTCTGCGGGCTTAACAACTAGAGTCTTATTCTTATTAAGTTCAGATAAAGCATTCCTCTGATCTATCAGCAAGTTGTTGTGAACCTTATATTCTCTTTTCGCAGAAAGGGTTTGTAGGACATCCCTTTCAACAAGGCGACAGTAGATTAGATTCAACTTTATTGTCATTGTGCAGAGTACAAGTACAGAGACAATGAAATGCAGTAGGTCTCAAGTGAGGCATTTCTATTTTTTGGAGGGACAAAGGTAAATTTTTTCTTAAAGGATTTTTCTGTACATGTTTGACACTCAGACTGTAAATCCAAAGCAGGTAACTGTATAGCGCTGCCACTCAAGTTAACTGATTCTGAATTAGGCCTAGTTGAAAAAAATGGTAACACTTTACTTGACGGGTGAGTTCATAACACATTCATAGCAGCTGTCATAAACTGCACATAAAGCATTCATGACTGTTTCATGAGACATGACTCAACATTCATAACAAACCTTTCATGAATGTGGAAGACAGAACGACGACAACTTGTCAAAATAAAAGTCGCAAAGCAGCATTGCTGTTTTTCTCTCCAGCCTTTGTAAATATTTCATGAATATCTTATGAAGTTTACATCGAATGTCACTTTACTTTAAGTTGTGAAGTATTCGTAATCACTGAGTTTAACAATGGGAGGTAAACTAGCCTACATGACTACATATTTGTTAACCTGGAACGGTTGGACAATGGACATTCCCAGTAGCAAATGATGAGAATATCTGCAAAGGTTACATCAAAACAAATAATTTTTTATATATATCAGATGTGACGTGCTCAGGTAAGAGGTTTGGAACAAAAACGGCAATGCTGCTTTGCGATTGTTTGACTTTTATTTTGACAAGTTGTCGTCGTTCTGTCTTCCACATTCATGAAAGGTTTGGTATGAATGTTGAGTGATGTCTCATGAAACAGTCATGAATGCTTTATGTGCAGTTTATGACAGCTGCTATGAATGTGTTATGAACTCACCCGTCAAGTAAAGTGTTACCAAAAAAATCCTTTTTTTTGTTGAACTTCCTTGTTTTTGATATGTTGTTTTCTGTTGGGGCTATGTTGGTGAATGTATTGCAGTAATGCCTTGGCACTGTATGGTGCAACAGCATAGCACACTATGTCCTCAAAAAGACAGATGTAAAGACAGTGAGAGATAAAAACTGATAGAAGGAAAGGGGGGAGAGAGAGAGGGGTAAAGGAGAGGATGAAAACAAGATACCAGTGCAACTGTCCTGACAACCGGAGACTGTTCTTCCCAGAGACCAAAAAGTGCCTTTGATGTCAGAAGCCTGAGTACGAAACAAACTCTCGTTACGCAACAGCAGTGTTTAGTCAGCTGTCACTCAAAACAGAGCACAGAGGGGAGAAAAAAAGATGAAGAAAAAGAGAAAGACTCAAAGCTCTATCAGCTGGGGAGAGTTCAAAAGGAGGAGTAAATAGAAGATGAGGAGGACCCATTTCCAGTGCTCTTTCCCTGACACTGATGAGGCCGCCTGCGTGCTCAGGCAACTTGTTACTGGTCTAATTCATGCATAATGCCCCTGCACACTCAACCTCAGCGCTCCGCATGTCAGGATAAAAACCCAAACAAACGACTCTGAGACTGGGAGCTCGGCAAAAATGGATTCTGCATTATACAGAATTTGGGCACATGCTGCACATTGGGCACTATGTTGCACAAGCAGTACACTTTTATAAACCAGACAGGCATTTATATAACAGCTGGGTTGTAAAACATACAGTACTCTCTAAGGATAGCTTGCCCATGTTTATACATGTCTTCGCTGGAATGTCACTTGCGCTAGAAGCTTAATTAGTAAATGTAAATGTATCTGTGCTAATGCAAATGATTGGCACTGCCCAAGCGAGATTCTGAATATAAATGAGGGTTCAGACATCAGACATACAGAAATAGACACAAATGTATGTAAATATATGACACTTATTGCATATCATCCACAATTCGCTGGGTATTAGCAGGTGGATTGGCTTTAATAAAGCTTCTGAGCCATTGGATTTGCTTTTTAGATGAGGTATAAGGACAGAAGTATAAATATCTTCACAAAGCACATGTCCTCATTTTTAACAGCAATTTCCAATAGCAGCACCACTGGACGAGACAATCAGTATTTCATTATGGAAAATATCACTATCTACAACAGTGCCAAATCATATGGTATTGGAATATACACACAGTTAGTCATGATACCTACTGGGCAACAGTCTATAGGTGTGGCTGTAAAATCCTGCTTTGGTGATCTCGTACATGCAGAGCGAGAGACACCTAGAGTTGGTACTTGGTAGTTGTATATACTACTGGGTTGGTTTGTGCCTTTCAGGAGCCTTCTCTGTCTGCTGCTTGTTTGGTCTTACATGGTGCATGTTCGCCATCTAGTGGCTACAGTGGAAACATGCAGCATGATGACGACAGCCTGTGCAAAAATTACAAACATCTTACAGTTTTTCTCAGTCGCTTTGGTGCTTTTCTCACATCACTATTAACATTTGCACAACAATTAGTGCAAACTGCAAAACCTAGTGGATGACCTGCAAAAGCACGTCACTTGCTCAAAATGGATAGTCCATTCCTCAAAAGCAGGCATTCATGTCAATGAAACTGTCAGTGTCATCAAAATGAGAAATCTTGACACCATCGTTTATGAACAAGATAGTCAAATGGCTTTGACAGTTCTCTCAGTGTTTTCCAATGCAAAAAAAGGTCAGAACTCGGTGACACTACCTGAACATGCTCAAGACAGCACTATACAGCACTTGCACAGCCATTTGAACACTACAGTAAAGTTACACATTGCTGTAGTTAGGTGAGTAAGTGAGTACAAGACACTGAATATGTACATTTTTACTGTATGCTCTTTGCAATTCTACAGCATTGTGACAGAATTTGATAACTAGTTCAACAATTTTGTATGTAATGACTCAAGCAATGAAATGAAGACTGTTAGTTTTATTAGGAACGACTATTCAGCATTCATAAGTATAGTTCATTTTGACTGACATGACATAAGCAAATGATAATGTTAAAAAACAGCAGAGAATTGTATGAAAGCAACTGATAAAAGTCCAAAAGTATTTGTAATTTGTTCAGAGGAAGGAGAAATTGCTACTATGATGTGCACAAATGACTAAATGTTGTGGAGGTTGAACTAATAGTTATGAGAATTTTCATTCTGATCTGAAAAAAGCACCAAAGCGACTGAGAAAAACTGTAACATGAGTTCTGACATACTGTCAAATCTTGTTTACCACTGTCTATCTACTGTCTAGTGACTACTGAGAATAATGTATCTGTGTATGTACTGTATATAGCCTAATACATCTTGAAGAACCCTTCACAACAATGTGACCTCCTTAAAAAAATCACACAAACCAACAAACCACAGGGAGGCAGTGTGAAGCTACTTTGGACCAGAACTGATACATGAACTCTCTCTCTCTCTCTCTCTCTCTGTGTGTGTGTGTATCTAGGCATGCTAGACTGGTGGACTTACAGTAGTGTCACAAAGCATCAAATAAGTGCAGGAGGGAACAAACATATCCAAACTTCACACTGTACAAGTGGACTGGTTCAATGATGAAAACACCAATAATATCTCTCTCTGTAATATTCCAAACACCCCAGACATCACCATCATAGATATGACTAATAAGAATGTTCTATTGTTGAGATAGGATGTTCTTTTGACCTGTATATGGACACTTGCTTCAACTCCAAGCTGTTAAAATATCAGCCACTTGTTAACAGTATCAAACACCTGAGATTCCAGTTCAATATAATCATCCTTGTGTCTTGGACATGTGCACAAACTTGTTTTACGTAGACTGCAACTGTGTGAGCTAAGCAAGCCAAAAAACTGTCAAAGTACTACTCCATTACTGCAACGTATACTTCCATTAATGTTTGGATCTTAAAATCTCTTCCCTTGTGTTAAGGTCCAAATAAAAGCGTTAAAATATGTGTGTGTGTGTGTGTGTGTGTGTGTGTTTGTGCGTGAGTCAGTCTATCAGTGTGTTTGTATGTGATGCGTATATGATTCTTGTATGTGAGCCATGTAAAGTGATAACTTAAGTGCAAGACAAAAAATAATATCAAAGAAATAAGCATTAATCAATCCATGCTGATGTTCTTTCCATCTGATAGATAGATAGATAAATAGATAGATAGATAGATAGATAGATAGATAGATAGATAGATAAATAGATAGATAGATAGATAGATAGCTAGATAGATACTTTATTGATCCCCAAGGGGAAATTCAAGATCTGTATAGGCACCATACTGTATGTATGAGGGCAGAGTCATAAGGGAGGCCAGTGAGTTCACCCAAACCATCCCACGGACCAGAGCACGTCAGCACTCAGCCGGTGCTCCCAGCTCACGCCACCCACTCACAGACGGAGAGGAGGAGGAGGATGACGAAGAGGACTCATGTGATGAGGTGAGTAGAAAACAAAAAAAATAAAACACATGGGAGTGACATCATCATCCAGTCACATCTGAGGAGAGCTGGTTCGTCTGTGCCATTTGCCTATAGACATGTGTGGTAGGTTGTGACTTTGGTTTAGTGTCGACATGAAAGATTAAACAGCATCAAGTTCATATCACTGTTTCTTTATTAATTCATTTTGTGGTGTCACAGAGGCATGTTGAAATCATATTTAACAAGTGGTCATTTGCTGCCCGTGGGCATGTGAGAACAGCTGACAGAATGCAAAGTGCAGCTATTCCTGTCTGTTCAAACAGTTGCTGGCCTTTCAGCAGGGCTGTCTCCAAAATGACTGCTTCAAATGTTGAATAATTAATCATGTAGTGGAGCCAAAACATGCAGAACTCGGTTTTGTTGGCTGGTTGAAATGATGGGTTTGAGCTAAAAGGGTCAAATATGGCAAACATTTATTTACACGAAACTGCACAAGAGCTCACAATTTACAAGTTACACACACACACACACATACACACACACACACACATACAGTGACAGTACACATCTTTCCTGCCCAATCCTTGCCCCTTTTACTTAGAAGACTGCAATCCATCACACCGGTAGCTACATATCAGCATATGTGAGATACACACTATTGTGTCTGTGTGGTGAGCGACCTTAGGTATTCTTGTTACTTTCCCAGCAGTATGCCAGACAGCTCAGGCCAGAGTTTTCCATGACAGCACAGTACTGCTGCCCCCTACGAAAGCACCACCCACCCAGGCCTGAGCCACACTGGCACAGCAGAGCAGAGCCGTGGTGCTGGTGGTGTCTGCGGGTTGATAATGAGCTGTGGTGGAGCTGCTCGGTATTGATGGAGTTCAGGCCCGCGGCCACCGCTTTCCCTCACACATCACACAGCCAGCCAGCGTCCCACTGCTACTGAACGGGTCACCTCATCCGGCTGCTAATCCTGCCTTTGATGCAGGCATACACATGGACGTGCGCTCTCACACACGCACAGACACACACACACACACACACACACACACATACACACACACACACACACACACACATAGAAAGTGTGAACAAGATTCTCTACTTCAGACAAAACAAAAGCAATACAAAGATAAGATTGAAAATCGCACACATTACTATGTACAGAGCAGCAGAGAAAGATCATCCAGGGTACGAGCAGCTATATTGCTACACTCTTAAAACGAATGTGTTGTCCCTATCTGGACACAGAGATGTGCTAAAACAACGCGAGTTGTGTTGTTTTCAACACATTCATTTTAAGAGTGTACTTTAGCTGAGAATACAAGTCTTGAATCACAGTTGAATAGCAACAAAGAATTCCACTCTGCCCAGCATGGAGCTGTCCTTGGTGCTGAAACCTCAATAAAGTGGGACAGCCTGCACAGTTGAATCTCACACTGTCAATTGCCGATAAATAAACACTAGCGGCACACGACCATGCACTGAGCCGTTGTTTTTCTGTTTGCTGTCATTGAACATGCATTTATCAAAGTCAAAGAGAACTTCAGAACAACTGACGAGAATGGGGACAATATTTCTCTTGCCAATTCCTTTTGCGATGTGGGAAAGTAAAAGAAAAGCTAAATTCAGCAATAAACATCATAGTAAAGGCTAAACGCGGAAATAAACATTTGATGAAGATTGTTGGCTAAAACAACGGGTCCAGACAAGTAAACTGACTGCTGTTTTGGTCCGACGTGAGACGGGCCTGTCAAATCGGTTACTGTAATCCCAGAGACGAATATAGCCCATGTTAATTAAACAAGTGGTAAATCAATTGGTGGGGCACACTTGGTGGATACTCATAGCAAACCAATGCAACCCGTGCTTCCTGACCAGAACAAAACAAAAAAGTCAGACCATTGGGAAAGTATCTGGATAATCTTAGAATAACCATCTAAGCAATGTCTTAGCATCATGACACATATGGTTAACTGGGCTAATTGGGGGTAATCTCTGTTCAGATATGATTGCACATGTTTTTCATTCTTCCCAATCCAATGAAAAGCTATAATATATGAGACTTCATTTATATATTTTTAGATGTCATACAATCATTGCAACCCTACACGCACGCAACCTGTAACTTGCCGTGACTGAAGAAGCACAGTGCCTCACCGGAGTTTAAACTCTCAACCCTCAGGCATGTGGGACGGACGTGCTAAGGAGGCTAAGAGCCATGAGAGCTAGCATCTGTCACAAGCAAGCACGTCTCCGGTCGGCAGGCTAGACAGGCTACTCCTTACATACCATAGTTTTATCACCTATAGGTACATAGAGAGTGGGAGTAAAAGCATAGTAGCTTATGTCCTAATGACTGCTTTGGTATAACATAAAGGCATATTTCATGAGAAACAAAAAACAACAGAGGAAACAAATTAACCAAATGGATTTCACATGGCCCTAAAACAGTAAATGTCAATACAAAATGGGCTCAATAAATGTCCATATGAAATGGGTGAAAAAGAAAATGGGTTCAATAATGTGTGTATGTTACTTTTAGAAGTCACTATACCTCCGGTAAGTACCCGAGAAATGGTACGTGAACAATTTAAATATCCATGTGCAAATTAATGTCACAGTAAATATCAGACTCATCCTTGACCACTTTTTATCTCTCCTCAATGACTAACCAATCTTAATCCCAAATGTGATCGCCTAAGAGGAACTCACAGACCCTGGAATAATCTCGCCACTGCTCTAAACCACTTACAAGGCTGTTAAACACTGTGTGAGATTACATACATGGGTCGGGGGAGGGATAAAGTGGGAGGTGGGAGGGATTGCTGAGTGTGTGTGTGTGTGTGTGTGTGTGTGATGAGCTCTCCCATTGTGTGCAGGACGGAGGAGCGATGCGTTGGCGCGCGCTGGGAGATTGCACCTGGCACGATCCGCCTGGCTACCCATGGAGCACTGGCCTGTCGGGCCCACCACCCAGGCATAAATAAATCTGCCCACCACTTGCATAAACATGGGGGCCGCAGAGAACAGGCCATATGATGAGAGGCGGAAGAAGAAGAAGAAGAAGAAAGAAAGAATCTGTCTATGGGCAAAACATGTTTCATTAGACAGGGAGTGGATTGGCAAACAAAATGAGTTGTAAGAGCCAAGAAATAACTGACACCTCCCCACCGTCCACCCCCCCATCAAGCTGCCAGTGCGTCTGAGTAGCATTTGTACAGCGTCCAGGCCAAGTTTCAAAATATGCCTATTAAAACCTTAAGGAGAACTAAAAAGGAGGAGACTGCGTGATTATAAGAGGATAGAGTTCAGCATTGACATCTGTTATCTTTTGTGTCCTACTTTCATGCACAAATGGCATTGTTAAGTGGTTGTGTAACAGCAGAGACTGCAGGTCCTCCATCTACTGCAAATCGGGCCAGCGACAACGACAACTTTGGGTGAGATTCCTTTGGGTTGAGGACTTCTGGGAGAAACACAGATGGAGGCAAATCTGGATCAAACAAAGAGCATCCTCCAAGGCCTCTCGGTACATCAGCAGGACGGTTTAGGGAAAACTGTCCCCAGCCCGAGTCACTATTAGCTTCATCGTCACAGGACCTGTTTCTAATTCCATGCCTGAGCCGAATATTTCATCAGTGGGAATGAGAACACCAAAGGAGGAAGATGAATGGTGCTGGAGACGGGGTGGCTGGATGGTGGCATGGCTGCAAATATGAGCACTGCGTCAAATTAACGAGCGTCCGTCTTTAAGATCATAAATCAGATCGGCGACACGCAGACTGCTGGAGGATGAGGGGCCGGTTACATAAGAGCTTAATTATGTAAGGTGGCTGCCATGCCAAAGCCAGAGCCGAAGCTTAAGTTTCTTTTGTCATTGAGGAACTGCAGAGTAGGGGAGAAGGAGGAAAAGGAGGGTGGAAGAGAGAGAGAGAGAATAGAGAGAGAGAGAGAGAAAGAGAGAGAGAGTGTGTGTGAGAGAGAGTGTGTCCTCTGAGAGGAGTTGCAGATTTTAACTCCCCTGCAAGACAGTGAGATCCTTTCTTTCTATTCTGTCCGTCCCTCCTCTCATCTTTCACTCTTCTTGCAAATGTATTCACAACCAACCAACATCTCCTCAGCATTATGCTCTTAATCAGAAAGTAGTGGGCCGGTCTGGAGTAGAGACCACTGTGCCACTCTCACCCCTTCTACAGTAACACACCGGGAAGAGAACGCTGGTAAAGGCAACCAGTCTCAAAAGGCCAGATTTCAGCGCGCTCCAGCCTGGCACTGAGGTCAAATCCCTTTCACAGTCATATGACATCCACTACATAACATCCAAGAACACACAATGTGAACCAAGGAAGCCCAGAGCTTGTTTGGGGATGATGGATAAACACATACAGTATGACAGTATAATTACATGAGAAGCCTTGCATGATAGTTCACTAATTAGCATGTAAAGCAGGAAAACTTAAAAACCTAGCCACTGTTTGTGTTGAGGGCCCCTTGGGACATCTGCGTGGACAGATGTGTTTGGTTGACGTGTGGCAGCAAAAACAATCCTCCAATGGGCTGAGGCGAGCAGAACTGTGGAAGTGTTCTGTGATGGCAGTTGGCTCTTAATTGTCGTGTCCCGGCACACACTCCGCACTGCTGACAGATTCTGAGTCGCTCGCTCTCTCTCTCTCTCTCCTCTCGCACTCTGCTGGCGTCGCTCATAAGAATTTTTGAAGCGTACCTGCCTCTGAGGCACGCTTCGCTGGGCACAGTGACTCAACAAAAAAAGCTGCGAGGGGAGAGAGAGAGACCCGGGCATGGCTCCAAGAGTTTCTGAACCAGCGCAGACAGTCCCCTGCTACCTGCACTCTTACACTTCAGTGGCTGTGCCAGAACAGGCTGACATGAAAAAAAAAAAAAACAGACAACCACGGAGCCGGAAGACAGTGGTGAGGGGACTGCAAACATCACATTTTGCCTTTCACAAGTACTAAACAGTAAGCAAGTAAGCATTTAGGCACATTTGAAATAAGAAACTAAGTAAGGAGACATTGTTCCAGGACCAAAGTCTGTTAACTGGCATGACAAATAGGGGTAAGAGCTACATGGTAGAATGGACAGCTATCCCATTTTTCAAAGTACAAAATATGGTGTGCTATGATAGCCAAGCACTGAAGAACACAAGACAAGTTTTCACTCAGATGCTCTTACAGTATCCTAAAGTGAGAATGCGACTTTGTAGGGCCAACGTGATCAATGAGAGACTACTGTGGCTTTGTGTAACAGCTAATAAGGACAAACCACATTGCTTGGGCCAGCAGGTCTGGATACTCTAGAGGCTGGGGGCCATGGTGAACACTGAGCCCTAATTAATTTGGTGCTTTGTCATGAAAACCATGCCCAACTGACAGAGTATGGCAGAGCGAGAGACAGACTTGTGTAAGGAGTCTTGTGACAGGCTATTTATTGTCCTTTGAGCCTATATCTCAGTCTAAACAGTAAGATTCACTTGTGCCGACCATCAGTGTGACCTTGAAAGAACCTGCTGCGTAACATGAGTAAAAATAGCCCATTGAGGTCCAGGTGCATGTGTGTGTGTGAGTGTATGAGCTCCTGAGTCTTTGTATGTGTGTGTGTGTGTGTGTGTGTGTGTGTGTGTGCAAGTATGTGTACACCCTTAAAACGAATGTGTTATCCCTATCTGGACATAGAGATGTGTTTAAAAAACAACACAAGTTGTGTTGTTTTCATTAAGTTGTGTTTTTTTCAACACATATGTGTAACAAATTAAAAAAAAGTCCCTATCTGGACACAGAGATGTGTTAAAAACAACGCAACTTGTGTTGTTTTCAGCACATTCATTTTAAGAGTATATGTGTGTGTATGTCTTTATGAGATTGTCTGTGTGTATATGCGTGTGTTTCTGAATGTGGTTAAACATCTGTGTGTGTGTGTGGGGGTGTGAGAGCACTGTAGCTTGATTGAGTAGCAGTGCAAGTGGTTCATGGTGCTGGACCTGTGTAAACAGAGGCTTAGCGTGTAATAATAGGCAAGCCGTGTCCGTGGCCTAAGCCACTTATGGATCGTCTATCTCCATGATCAGACTGGCAGATCTCCTCACACCCTAACAACCTCCCTTTATGACATCACAGTGGCCGGGCCGTTCCTAGGCAACTAGATCACGTCGTGATAGATACCATATACGTGGAAAGATCAGTGTCTCTGGAGACAGGGATTGTGAGGAAGAGGCAGGTTGAGACTAAAATTAGAACCCCAGCAAATCCTGCGAATGTTTAAAAAAAGAAATAGTGTGCTAAGTTATATGGCAGGGCAGCTTGTTAGTCTCTAACAGATTTTTCCCCCTGTGCAAGTGAAATATGCCTGTCTGGTCTGTGAAATGTTCAGTATTGAGTAAGAGAAAGAGGGAGGGTGAGAGAGAGAAAGACAGAAAGAGTAACAGAGAGAGACAGAGAGATAGATAGAAAGCCTGCAGCAACCCAGCATGGCTTTTCCAGCAGGCTGGTTTAATTGGTCCTGATATGCTCCCTGCAATGTGACATTTTCATTATTTAATCCATTCCAGACATCAGCTCTTCCCCCCCACTGGCGCCAATAGAAGCGGAAATGCTGCGTAAGCCACAGCCTCCCACTGTTCATTACAGGGGTGAACCTGCAACACAGCAACAGCCACAGGCATTACAGCACCACCGCGCTAGCTGTCACTGTACGTGTGGGTGTTGTGCCTAAATCAGTACAGAGTACACAATGAACGCTTCCAATGAATGAAGTAAATGCATGTGTTTACCATGTCATCATAACCCATTTTTCTATCGAGGGCAGATGGAAGCTAGACTAGCTCAGATAGTCTATATCTACATCTCTTCAGCTGAGATTCCACAGAGACTGGGCTGAATGAAGGTGCTGAAACACACTAAAAGTGTGTTTGTTTTTGTAAGTCTAAAAGGTAGTTAGTGAAATAAAATGTAACTTGTGAGAGAGAAGCTGCTTCCAGCCAGACTGTCAACATGCTTGGGCATTACAGCTGACTGCATTTGTTTCTCAGACAGAGCAGAGGTCTGAATGTCCACTGAGGTAGACTGACCGACTGAACATTACTCAGCAGAACTCACAGAGTCCAGACATCTCAGGCTGACATTTCAAACATGTCTGAAGCCTTTTAGAGGCTGCTGCTGATGCATCATGCTCTCAGACCCAACCGGTTGATACAGCAACCTGCTACACTTTTCTAACATCTCAGCTGGTCAATTACTTTTAAAAAGATAAAATACTTCTACGTGCTGGTATGCTATACTGATGAGAAACAGAGTGAATTAGACACATAATATAACAAAAATTAAACTGTTTTGTAAAATAACAGAGAAAACTGACACTTAACTGGAGAACTATGAATTAAACACTAGTCTGCTTAAAAAAAATAAGCTAATTATTTATGACAAGCATGACAAACAAGCTTAACAAACAAACAAACGTTAAGATAACTGAGACCTGTGTTGACCTGGAGATGAGGCTCAGGGAAAGCCATAAGACGAGCCGAACGTTCAGAGTAGCACTGTGCAGATGGCACAGGCTGGGCGAATGCTGTTTGTTCACAGTCTAATTTTCTAACAAGTAAAGACAAGTGCAGACAGACAGGGCCCTAGCTCAGTGTCATTTAGGTCTGTCATGCTGGCATGAAGGGGTAGAAAATCAAATAGATCCTTTTTATCTAACATGCTCATGTTGGTTGGTTTTGCAATCAGCTACTATTAGGTTAAAAAAAAACTCAAATGGGGTTAACGTCCCATACCAATTTCTTACTCATTGTTTTTTTTTTATTATTATTAATTGTGTAGTTGTAATAGTGCTGCAGTATGAGTCTGTCAGATCTTTCCCCAAGGCAATCTTAGCACACTATGCTGAATAATACAATTGTTTTTATTTGCTATAAAATATAAAGGCAGCAAGATTCAACACGGTTCTTTCAAACAGCATCTAACATGGTGTTCATGATTGCTTAGGCTTGGTGTTTGGAAGCATGATTGCTTTCCTTGTTGACACTAAACTATTTGGATATACAGTACCTGCACTTTTGGCTATCTCATTTAATTTACTATAACGTGATGTGAATTCAACTGTACAACAACAACCCTTGCATAAAGCTGAGCCAGCACTCGCCTTGTGAGGTGCATATGTGGATATGTAATTGTTTCCTTCCAGCTGACTCTCAAGTGAATATGTGAACGAGGGGAGAATGAGAATCGGGCCACGATCTACAGTCTCTGGCCTGATTACATGGGTTAACAAGGGGATACCATGAGACAAGGAGGTCCTCTGAAAGGCCCAGAAACCTCATTCTCAGATTGACAATTTCTGTGCAGCTGGAGACAGCCTTAACATTGCCTCGATTCAGCACAAGGCTATCAGTCTGTGAATGCAACACTCTCTCCGACATAGTGGGCAGGCTGGGTAAGCAGGCATAATGAAAAATATCAGTCAAGTACAGATTACAAGCCTCCTCTAACCTTTGGACACCTTAATACTGTATGCTAATACAAGGGATAAATGGGCTAATTCATAGCAGTTCCAGCTCATTAAAGAAACTAAGCTGGGAAAGCTTATATATCCAGATAAAAAAGAATCTTATTCTGGTAAAGGTTTGTTGTTCTTTCTCTCTCTCTCTCTCTCTCTGTGAACAACATATAATGACATTTGACTGAGAGATTTCTGTATTCATTTTGAAAATCTTGCTGAAATTTTAATACCCTCACAGAGCTGGTGGAGAGGGCTTGGAGATTTTGAGTTTGCAAACACTCGACTCGACCAAAGGGCCAGACAGAGAGAAACAGCCAGCCTCACAGCACCGCCAGACACACAGCTAGTCTCTTTCATCCCCATGCCGATCTGTCCTTCCCCTCCACTCCTTAATCGTAAATGACAAGTGGTCTCCTGACAGATTCTCAGCTATGCTTCTACTTTCTACTGCATGCCTCTATACCCTCTTTCATCCCCTCTTCACACACAGACATCCTCCTCGTTTTCCTACCACATGCTTTCCTTTCTTTCGCATGTCCATAATTGCATAATCATACGGCATGAACTGCAGCGAGGGGGGTCTAAGCCCGGCCCATCTGTCATGGTTCATGGCGCCTCAAGGCCTGATCAATCACCTGCGCTATAAATAGAATTACCCATAATGCTCTTACCACATTTGAGGGGTGAGCCAGGCTATGGTGCCCCATTTTGTAATGTCTAAGCGCATGCAGCATCGCCTGTGTAAAAGAAAGCTGGGCCAGTGACGTGCAAATTAATGTGCAAATGAGTGCTTTTTTAGCTTGGGAGGTGAAATGTTTTTTTAAGAGATGTCAGCAGGCCAGAGGCTGAGTTGTGCCGGCACAGCTTACGGGAATTACACACACACACAGAGGAGCTACAGAAATGTAATTTATTCAGTTTATCGCCAGGGAACTTATTAGCACACGCAGGGAGGAAACGGCCCAGGGCTTGTGGCAATGACAACTCTGGGCAGATCTAGAAAACTGTTTTTAGACCAAAAACAACATTAATATGCATGCTCTATTTTGCTAATCTGATCAATAAGGAACAACAGTGGATGCTCTAGGGCTTAAAGTGTTTTAATGAAACAAAAAGGCAGAGGAAAGAATTTTGTCATCTAAAATTGTTTAAAATGATGTGTGGGTAAACATATAATTTTTGCATATAACAGAAACATTACCTCTGGTAAGAGTATTCAGGCTTCTTTCATGTCTTATATTTTGATATGAAAAGTTAATATAAAAGAACAATTCAGACCAATTCTTAACTAACACAAAGGATTACAAGGTGTGTTGGAGATACTGTCAGAGCTCTCTCCTGAGAGATCAATGGGCACAGACATCAGAAAAGAGAAAATAGCATCTCCTGCAAGTGCAATTAGTCTTTGATGAATTCCAGACAGATGGTATCTTTCTTCCCAGCTACCTGCCTGCACAGATATGAGGTTGTGTGTGTGTGTGTGTGTGTATGTGTGTGTGTGTGTGTGTGTGTGTGTGTTATGTGAAGGAAGGCAGCAGATATGTGGGCGGAATATATAGGAGGGAATTCTATTTCCAGCAGTTCTCTAAATGACAAGCATATATAGCCACAGAGTGGGCGAACTCTTAGACCCCATTCATAATATCTCTCCCGCTTTGCTTCCCTCTACGCAAGTTCAGAGCGCACATTTCTGTGCCATGACATAAGGACCATTCCAGGTACTCATGGATACATTCACAATGCAAACCTTGACCGAGAAACCCATTTAGCATTTAGTATTGAGTGTTCTTGACCCTTCAGTTTGCTGTCCAAATTCACTGAGACATTCATTAGGTCTCCATTGGGGATCCAGTCCCACACACCTCAGCTCAGGCTGGGCCACAACTGGCCCCGAACTGGTACGGAACTGTGCCAAATTTGAACCAGAGTCAACTGGTTTTAGAGACCATGTCACTTGGGCAAGATTCTGTTTGTTTAACAAAGCGAAACCATTTATTTCAAATGAAGCACAAGCAAGTCCTCTAATTATGGTTACCTGATGAAAACACTAATCAGTGACCCTCTTCTTAAGCATCTATATCAATTTAGATCAAGGATCTGATCATGGATGACAGAAGCACATGGCATTTACAGGGATGAATCCAAAGACTTGCATGTATCCTTATTCAGTAGTCATAAATTATGTTTACTATGTTATCAATGTAAATAGATATCTACTAAGTACATGACATGAAGCACCGCAAATGTCTTTTTTCATATTCAGGTTGTGAATGTGATAAGCATACTGCTTTAATGTATATTCAAAATGCTTGCAACTAATGATAATCAGAATGAATCACCATATCATGATGGCTGTACGATAGGCTATGATATGTTTTCCATTATATTAGATGGACAATGGTCCATTTTTCTAAACACTAAACAAAAATGTAAAAGCTTCTTGGAATGACTAAGCAACAAGGTTAGGTTTCACTACAGATTTAATAAGGGACACAAACCATATACAGCAGGCAGTGTATGAGCTATCAGATAAACAACACCATTCATAATCCAGTGAGCATACTTGTACATGATATATTAGGAAAGGTTGAAAACTGAAACCAAGGCTATGAAAATGTTTCAAATTTAACAACAAAAAATGACCCTTACCTGATTGCCATCTAGAGTGTAGATCCTCTTGACCACACCTGAGTCAAGCTTGATGGCATCTGTTATATCAGTGAGGACCTGCTCAAACGAGTGGGCTGTCTTCTTGTTCAGGAGGATGCGCACAGCCTTGCGAGGCTTCATGCCATTACGGACGATGGTCACTAACTTTGGCCGGATGAAGTCCTTGTACATCTTCACCTCGGTGGACCCTAGTTTTGTACTTGCCAAGGAAGGTGGTGGCTTGCAGTTGGCTGAGGCCTTCACGTTCACCGACCAGTTAGGGTTGACATTCTTGGTGTAGTCAATCTTTTTGTAAGCTTCAATAGATGCACACACATAACTCTCCCCTGCAAATGTACAAATAAAAGGAAGATGATGTCAAAGAATTGTTCATCTTTGTTTAGGGAATGTATCACAGCTAACTCTGTTTATTCTGACATATAACTGCCCATTATTGACCTGACAGGTTGGTTTAATTGTAGAATTTTGGTGGATTCCTTGGTTTGTAGCCTATTGATGGACCATAGTACTTCCCTGAAAACTTCTGAAAAGATACAGTAGCCTACCTTATACAAGGGGTGTAAACAGTAACTCAGTAACTCAACTGAATTTTGCCTTGAGAATTATGCGTCAAGTCAAAGCCTATGTCATGGATAAACTATCAACTGCTCATATACTTACCTTCCACAAGCTGATCAATAGATGTAATCTTTTTTGACCCATCAACCGAATAGATGGTCCGGACACCCTGCGGTAAGTTAACGTTGTCAGAGAGGGAACGAGTTAGATCGGCCAGTAGTGCGCCAAAGGATCCAAATTTGTCGCCAGAGACGGCGTAGACAATGCCATCGAAGTACCGATCGCCATTCCGATAGAATCGGACCTTCATTGCCCTCTTCTCCACACTCAGCGCCTTCAGTGTGCGCGTTCGGAACAAGCTGCTATGTGCGCTGTGTGGCGGACTTGGCAACCCATTTGCTCGTGCGCCAGAGCCGTGCCTCTGACCCGGGTCCCGCTCTTCGAAATGCTCCCTCTCCATCTCTGTAGAACACAAAGTAGGCTACAGTAAATACTTTTCTGTGACAAAGGAAATCTTATTTATAGTAAAACAGACCGCAAAAAGTGTGTTTCATTAGACCATAGTCTAGCTGATGGCAAAGCGAGCAGTCTACTCCAAGTAGTGTTCCCTGGTCCGAAAATAACTTTTAATGACGGCTTAAATGGTCTTCTTCAGTGTTTTGTCTAAGCCTCAGACTAGAGTAGACGACTTGTTGGGCTCGTTGCGCAGACAGCGTTTTTTTTTTTTTTTGTAGGCTACACACGCCTTCTCATTTCACCAGGTTAACTGCTTTAATTTGGAAATAATGGCTATATTCTCAACTTCGACAAACCGTATAGTAGCCTAATGTAAAGGAGGTAGCCACATGCACAATTTTGCACCTGACGTCAGATTTTAAATCAATTAAGGCAGTCAAATAAACTCTAGCCTAAGTAGCCTACACATCATTAAAATAATAATTTTACACAGGAGGTACACAAATAAACGCAGAAAGAAAGACACCAATGAAATAGCCTACAAAGTCGACGGATGAATGACACCTTGAGCTAAACGTCGAAGTTAGTGGTAACAGTAGGCTGCGTGGCTTCTTAGGAGACGGCGATTTCAAAACAATGTTACAGGCTTTAGTCATCTTTAACACGACTGTCGCTGTCCTAGTAATAAGCAAAATTGTTGTCGCTTACCTTCTTAATTTCCGTAGCCTAGTCCAGCTAATCTTTTCAGATGTGAATACTCCGTTTTCTGGTTAGGTAATGATAAATGACAGCAAAGTAGATTTACGCTGCCTTTGTTGACCCAATAGCCAAAGCTTCGAATAAACTGAGCAATAAGCCTGCCAGAGTACGCAGCGGCTGCGCTGCAGTTGCTGTCCTCTCCTCTCGCTGTCGTGTCGTGATTTACATGGGCTAGCTAGTCACTCATTAATGCAGCGTCCCACCGCAGAACTGCCACAACCGCTACACGCCTCCCAACGTGCACGACTAGTAAAAGGTGGTCTTGACGTCATAACTACCTAATTTTGTTCACATGAAGAAATGCACACTAAGCTTCTCTCATTGACTATAAGACCAAGGGTATGGGAAATGAACAAACCATGATAACTCTTTTTTCGGCTGATATCAAGATAGGACATTAAACCCGAAATGGTTATGGTGTAGTGGCTGAGGAAGCTTGCCTCGTGTGTCTACATAGTTATTGGGCTATAGATATGGAGAGAATAGAGAATAAGAAATAGGTCATCTCTTACCTTTAAGCTTCAGATTGATAAATTCATACAAGCTATACTTATTTATTTATTTAGTATTATTTTTTTATTTAAAGACAATACATTCTACAATATTGTTTAAGAACATTTTAAGTAGGCCACACACTTCATAAGGTTTGTGTGAAGGTTTATTGTGAAGGTTTGTGTCTACCTTTTGTGATTTTCTTATGACAATGTCATTTGCAGATATTCATTCTTTACCTGTTATGGTAAAATTCATGGTGGTAGCATTGCGTCATACATTAACAATTTCACTGCCTGTTCCAGAAAGGCTCAGGGGTCGATGAGACAAACCTTTTTCAACATCGTAAAGATAGTTTCTTGTTTGCAATGGTCTTCTGTGTTACAAACATTGTTATGTAGAGACAAACCAGTTATGAAAAACAGCACTGCTACTCATTTGTTTGGATCAACCAATCCATCTATGCAGAAGCACCAGCATCTTTATGGATATACGTTGCTGTCAATCTATCATTAAATAGGGCTGATATATTATGTGGTTTTATGAAGCACATATTGTGTAGGTATGTGGGAATGAGGGTGTGTCAAAAAGGCACCATTGGGCATTAATCTGGGCTTGAATCTATTTAGAAAGATAAAAATGAAAACAATGTTTCAGTGTTGCTACACAATGTTCTACTGAATGCAGAGTGTAGAATGTAGTATAGTAATTCTAAAACAACACAATATCTCTAAAGCATTATCGTTCAGACATTTTACAGATATTTTCATAAGCACTTACAGTTAGGCCTACGTCAATTGTAACTCATATACCGGTAACTGCAAAACCTTTTCCTGATAGAGGGTTGGTACTGCTCGCCCTCAGTGGAGGATATATGAGGCAAACATTATTGATCCATATCGCCAATGCATTTGAGATTTTCAATGTCCCTGATGACTCAGCGCTTCAGTCGGGGTAATCGGCTCCCATTGGATGCTCCCGTGGCACCCGCTGTCTTCCCTTTTGGGTTGTGCTTCCTGTGGGGCAAATTGTCCAGGCCGCTGTAAACATAAACACAAACAAATAAATATTACCCATGTGTGAAAAAGGAGTCCTCTCCTTTTCCCCTACTATACGACAAACTTTTGAAAAACTGCCTTGTGCCACCTGCAAGGCCTGCAGCTAAACACACTCACCTGCACTCAGTTCCAGGTTTATGGCTGTGTATAGGTTTATGTCTGTATTAAGGTGTTGATTTTAACTGTGTTTGGGATAATGGTACAGACCACCACCACCCCCACATTTCCTATAATGGTTTAGCCCAGACCTAATTGGGTAATTGCCTAGCCTATTTAATGGAAGGCTTATTTCACACAGGGAGACACACAATAGACTGGAGACAATGGAAGACAGAGGGAAGAGCTGGAGATCCAGGGACTCAGGGAAGTTTAGAGTTTAAAATTAAATTCAAGTGAAAGTATGGTCAGAGTTATGCAAGGTCGCCTTGTTTGGACCGGGAGCCTAGAAAGTCTGTGGAATTGTTGCCTAGTTTAATGGCGAGTTCAAATGTTCACTTGAAGATACATACTGAAGATCCCTGGATTTTTATGTCTGGATTCCTGCTGTGTTTCCTCCTGGTTTGTGGACAATAAAATAAATTATATTTTTGTACGGAACTGTCGTCTCCTGCCAATCTCCTTCCCTCAGCACCACCTTATCCAGTGGCGCACCTCCCCAAACGTGGGGTGGTCGCCTCTGTCCCTCACAGCATGGTTGCCTCTGTGTGCAGCACATTACCATAGTTGTTTCACTGATCAGATGGGAGATTAGGAATTATTTGCCGGTATTTGTGTTTCAATGTTTTTGTAAAAAGAAAATACTGCACCTTCTCACAGGTTTTCTGCCATTTTCTCGTGGTTGATGAAGCTGTGTCTTTCTGCTCATGTCCAGAGTTGATGACACCTAAAAGAGCATTATTATGTGATAATTATGATTATGACATGAGTCAGTAGAAAAAGTAGTTTTTTACAATCACCAAATACACATCTAGAGAATAGGCATATCAAATAACCACACCTGGAAAATCTTCACCATTCACTAAATATAAGATGGAAAAGGTATGGATGTAGGTGGATCTGATACATCTCGTCAACACTACTTAGAAACTCCAAACATGCAGGAACAACAATCTCAACCCCCGACCCATATGCAAAACTAGACAACAAATTGGGCACTGTAGCAAAACTGTTTTAATGACCCATCTTACTGCCACCATATGAATAAAATAAGAGAAAACATTTCATAATTAAAGAAGTATTTCATACAAAACTTATTCATGACCAACCTTTGCAATCTCTGCTATATAAGCGCGTCTCTCTTCATTTGTTTTTTGATAAGCCTGGTTAAAACAAGCAAAGTGACTGCATTTTTGCATGATGTTATTACAGCAATGGCATGATGTGTTATTACAGCAACCACCTCATTTTCATTACCAACACAATGCTTGAGACAGAATGCAAAGAATGCAAATCTACTCTTGGATTATTAACCAGTGTTGCCTTTATATCTCGGTTAATCTCCTGTATCCCCTAAAGCTATTTTCATGTTGTTAAAAAAGGCAATGCTGATATATCACATGGTAATGGCTCTCATAAGACAGAGCATTCTCTTTTCGAATGCAAGACATGATTAAGCCTTGCTGTTTCAAAAAAACTGCAATCATGTCTGCAAGGAGTGCTGCTAGGGTAGGAAACAGGGTGTCCCTCTGGTGCTCTTCAATTTGGGGATCCAAATAATAGTTCTGTAATGTAGCAAATATCTAAGGCACTCACAAAGCCTAGGAATACATTTTAGAAGCCTTACATTTCAATTTCAATTCAATTTAATTTGATTTAAACATGCTATGCATGTGAGAAGACACAAAGGGGCTTAGGGCGCTCAGGAGACTTCAGATAATTCCTTGCTCAGGTGCTCTTCTGTGACGGGTGAAGTGAGAATCCAAAGAGAAAAGAGTTTGCAGAGGCACTCTGAGGTTGAAAAAGTATAAAAAGCCTTTCATTTATCATGGCAAGAACTGGTTAAAAGCACATGGGCCTACGTGTTACAGCCATATTGGCCTTCGTATGTTCAACATACAAACATGCAAATATGTTTTTCCAGCATAGTTTTCGAAGGAAAACTCCACCTGAAGGAAATTGTAGTTTTTGTATATGGATGTTAAAAATGAACAGATTCTGATGCATACACAGACCTTGCCTTCCTGCTGAATCCTTGTATGGAGATCCAGAAGCTGACTGTGAAGATTGGACTTCTCAGTGGTAAGGAGTTTGAGGTGGTATTTCAAAGCTTCCTGTGAAAAGTGATCGACAAATCTTAAATAAGTTTGTGTGTGTGTGTGTGTGTGTAACTTACCTCTGACATAGCATGTCAGAAGTAGAGAATCTCGTTCACACTCTCTATGTGTGTGTGTGTGTGTGTGTGTGTGTGTGTGTGTATCTTACCTCTGACATAGCATCATAGGACCTTATTGATGCAAGTCTATCTATAAATAAAGATACCGATATTGAGAATAAGAACATAATCAATGTAAGCTAAATATCAAAGTTAGACAATATGCAACTTATGTAGATGTAGGCTATACTTTCATAATTATAGAGACAACCTTATACCTGTACTAAGCCTACTTTTAATTTTATAAACTGATGTGGTGTTCACACAGACGCTTAGCTATATTTTTTCTTAAAGCAACACCAAAGAACTTTCCCTCTGTCGCACGCACACTATTTGTTTATCCAGCACCGGCTTTGCAATTAACAATGTCCACAGACAAGGTAGAATAATGTTGCATGATTTATGAAAGTACGATGTATTGCGACATCAAACGCAGAGTCAAATGTGTAGTTTCTTATGTCTCATTCCATTGAACTACAGATGCGCTACCCGATCTGGCAAACTTACATAGTGCGGTTATAGCCGATAGAGGGCTGCGAAGCGAATGCAGAAGTGCTGTTCACCCTGTTACAAGTTGATGAACCACTGAAACGATTTTGGAAACATTATTTTAAGGTACAAAAAACTCTTTGGTGTTGCTTTAAGTTCAATTTCAAGTTCAAATTTATTTATATGGCACATCATAAACAATGGTCATACAATGTGTTAGGCCTATATTTCACGCATATAACAGAGGCAGCACTACGAAGACAAAATTGAAACAATAGGCTAAACCAAAAATGCATGAAAATAAAACAAAAATGAAATAAGTAGGCTATTCCCAGTAGCAGCTATTGGAGTTAAAGTTAAACTTTTTGGCGCCTCCCTACGACGTTTACATAAAACAGCTCCTTACCCATGGGGTTACCACGGAGATCCTCTAGTCTCCCGTGCACAAATGCAATTTGCCGCTCTAGCTGCCCGTTGAGGTCCAGCTGGGTCTCATATCTGGTCTTCCATTCGTTTCCTAATGTAAGCAAATGTTATGGGAAAGACATTCCTCTTCAGACGTAGCTCGTGCACTCCTTTTATTATGCAAATGCCTAATAAACAAACACAAAATATGCGATACTGGCAATATCACACACACCTTCACCTTCTACACTGTGGAGTCTATCCTCCAAATCAGCCATGGTGTTCCTGAGATCTGAGACCGATTCCTCCAACAACTCCCTCCGAAAGGAAAGGACACGAAATAATTGTAAATAAAGTTCACATTTTCAAAGTTATAGAAATATAAAAGTTTAAACAAAGGATTGCACTGAGGATGTGTAACAGCAGACCGACTGAAATAAATTCCCAGGGCCTAATATAATTTTCTCTTTTTTTCTAAGCGTCTAAATGTGACACATGGTGCCCAATATTACATTGTTTACTTACTTCATTTCCATCTCCTGATCAAGCTCTGCTTGCAAGCGAGCCAAGTCAAACTTCCCTAAATCTGGGTCTTCCATTTCAGAGGACCTACGAAAACTTTGTTGAGTTGTGTCTCCGTCTCCATTGGCGACATTCATATCCGGTAAGCGTCTTCCTGACGACTGGCGGGCAGCGCATGCAAGTCCCTTCACCACTTGCTGTATGCTACATTTGCAGCAAACACATAATACCTTTATAGGACCTTTTACACAGGGTCCTTGCCCTGCTATTCCTAAATAAAAATTCCAGAGCCTTTACGAACAGATTGTTTTTCTGAAATAAACTACCTCTAATTTTGTAATTTAGTTGGAAATTTGTCCCTTGACCTTGATGATTTGCACATTGACTTTTTCTGTTTTTGTTTTTTTTGTTTATCCCAAATTTCTTTCACCCATACCTTTCCAGGTCTGAAAAACTAGTAATTCCTAATTCTATATTTCAGACCAGTGCAAGCACCATAGGGACATCTACTTGCTGTTTTCAGATATGAGGACATGATGGACACTTCTTGTTTTACATATCTTTATTGTATTAAAAACGAACAAATCCCAGTGGAGTGAAGTGATACAAATGTTCAGATATTGTTTATTAGTTTAGCAGCGAAATGTACAGATAAATTAGGCTATGCATAAAGTAAAAATTAATTTCAATGCAGGCTTAGTACTCTTGGGGTTGTTTGAGTCGACCGAAATTAGGAGTGTCAATAATGTAATGTCAAAGACATAAACACAGAATTCCCAAATGTCCACAGAAAATCGATGATTGTTGAGTATGTGCATTACAGTGGGTAGCCTATTATTTTCCCTGACTATTTGCCTTATTATATTCATCCTCCGTTTGCTTCTCACCAACTTCCTCCTTCTTTACCACGGCCTTTGCTGTCTGCTTTCCAGTAGTTTTCAGTGCAGCCTTGATACCAATGTTGTCAATGTTGTATGCAGCGATGCCCAAGTTGACAACAGACTTGAC
This sequence comes from Alosa pseudoharengus, assembly GCF_046254945.1. Classification (NCBI taxonomy): domain Eukaryota; kingdom Metazoa; phylum Chordata; class Actinopteri; order Clupeiformes; family Clupeidae; genus Alosa; species Alosa pseudoharengus. The sequence goes on along the minus strand of NW_027468870.1, from coordinate 15,656,414 downwards.
AGTGGTGTCTGCTGCCTTTCCTGCATCATCCCCATACCTTTTATGGACAGTGGAAGAGTTAGAGGGATGTCTACAGATGCAGCGCAAGTGCAAATGTGACTTGTTTAGCGGAGAGCCGTTGGCATTAACTGGTTGTGTAGGGCATCAGAGATCACTTTTATTTTATTTTAAGGCGCTATCTAGATCCCTCTATCAATCAGTCTTTTTTTTCCCGAGATGGTAATCCTCTGAAAAGTTCTAGATAGCACCTTAATGGGTGAAACAAAGTTAGTGTAAAAGACGACAGCTCCGTAAAAACAATTTGCATCTCAAAGCCTATTTTACGCAGAGATTAAAACATTACTGACAAGGAAGAAATGAATGCACACAGAGATCAATATCCCATTGCAAATTTTTAATAGTAAATATAAGGCCACCTTTATATACCATTATTCCCAAAGTAAGGCACTGAAGATACCGAGAAAGTCAGACAAAATTAGTAGAACTGCAAATCAATATTCAGTCAAAATGTCTTCACTAGTCTATTCAGGTCTGTTACATGTTCTTAGGACGATCCCAGATGAGTTCTAGACCTCTAAATCTGAAAACAGAGCAGACAGAAAGAACCCAGTAAAGACAGAAAACATCCCCATATCACCAAGCAACCAGAAGTACAGCGAGAGAGAGCAGTGATTTATTAGACCCCCAAGAATGACAGGTGTAAGTCGGAGCCCGACGGATGCAGTTAGTGAAATACTTATAATGTGCAAATGGGTAATGATTAAAAATACTTACTTGTGTCTGACAGTTTGGACAGTCTCTGAAGCTAGACTTTTCCCAATGTTTTTTGCTGCTGTCTCCATACTCGTCCACACAGTTGAAAGTCCTTAAATGGAGCAAGAAAGTATATCTATAATAAGACACTTTCGTTGATTTGTTCTGTCTTCATTTGTTTCCATGCGAATAGGTCCGAAAGGTTTTTGTAAACCATTCCCATCCTTGTTGTTTATGGAAAACAGTCATTATTTGTATTAATCTGTTCCAAAACTATGATAATGGTTGTGTCCAACTTATATAAATAAGTGGTCTATTTTTAAAAAAATGCCAGCTCATGAAAAACAGGGCTCAAACTACCTTGTAAGCTACTTGAGGCAACCATTAGTGCTCCGTCTATATTTGAGTGGCCATCTTTGTTCTTCTTCAGTGATTCTGGAATCAGCTTACTGCCATGCTTCTTCACATGTGGTGCCAACTCCTTCCCAACCTTATCAGCCACAGTAGCTATACTATCCACTATAACAGAGGAATGGAACATCTCATTGAACAGCATACATAAACAAATCATAATCATGTTTTATTACATTCATCTGACAATGCCTGTTAGGAAGGTAGCATTGACACCACCATCTATGTCAGGGGTTCCCAAACTTTTCCACGACAAGGCCCCCCAAATACCACAAGGTTCTGGCCAAATACAATGTTCTTGATGTGTTATTAAACCCATCGACAATACTACGGCAAATTTAAAAATACATAAAGCTAATCCTAATAATTATTTTAGCCACAAGCACTTCGTGATGGAGCATACAGTGTGTAAAAATTGCATTTTGGGGCTTTCTGCTATATGAGAGCTATCACTCTACTATTGATGGAAAATATAATGTTCAGATATGCGACAAATTATTATAATGGCATTGTATAAACAACCCTCATAGTAATAGGTATATTTAGATTTTTTCAAATGTATTTATTTGTTGCTTTTATTTTTCCTTCCAACTTGCTGAGGCCCCCCTGGCACCCCTTCGCGGCCCCGGCCCCCACTTTGAAAACCACTGATCTATGTTATTCTTCAACATTTTTTTTTCCACTGAGTGAAAATCAATCTATTTTTTGGCACACCAATTGACAGCCATGGGAATAAGAGCCTCACCAATAAACTGGCTGACTTTGACAGCTCCGCCAGTGGCCTCCTTAGTAGCGTTGAGGCCCTTGCTGACTTTGGGGCTGACCTCAGCAGGTACCTCCCGTGGGGTCATGTGGTCGCGCAGCGAGGATGCTCCTTTCTGGATCGCCTTCCCGGCATAGTTTCCTCCCTTCACCAGCCCACGGCTCAGCCAAGATGCCCCTGTAGGGACATATTGTGGAACTGTGTTAGCACTGTGGCTATCTACACTCTCCTCTACAAGACAATGCTGCCACCTGTTGGGCAAATGTATTACTTTGGGAATGTATGTAAACAAAAGCATATCCTTGAAATATTTCATGAAGCAGATAAAAGTATTAAAATATATGTAATGTTCATTTGGCTAATTCAAATTAATTTCTACCATTCATAGTCATAGTAGCAGAAGCTAGGCCCAATGCTAACACTGATCATAATTGTAAATATGCTCAATGTTAGGATTGGCAGTGGCTTATGGCTCTTATACAGAATCTGCTATAATCAGGATAGTGAGAATCATAATTCAAACAATATTATAATTATTGAAGGTGTACTATGTTGGCAGTCATCCTTGAGCTGCTCATGTAAACTAAGAAGGCACAGACCTGCAAGAATGTTCTGAGCCAACTTATCACTCCACTCAGGTAGAGTCTTCCCCTCTGCGGCATGTCCTATGGGAATCTTCTCACCCAGGTCAATGGCCTCCACAGCAGCATTCTCATCTGCAGTCTGCATAAGGGGTCATGAAAAGGGGAAAAAGGCAATTTTTCGTTGATGTGGAGTTTAGTAGAATATACTAAAAATAATAAATAAATAAATGCACAAAAGTAATAGCCCTTATTAGTTACAATACATTGGTAATTATCTAATAAATACAATAATGCCAAAAACAACAGCCTACAAAGCCATTGCATGAACATTAACCAAAGTCTGTTCAAGTGAACACTTTTTTGAAACAACTTCAACCATGCACATAATGTGTTTTCTCCTACCTGAACCCTGAGAAGAGTAAGCTGGGACAAATGTTGGTGAAAGCGAGCTCGATCTGATGCAGGCAGCCCAGATGAGAGCACCACGCCCACATAGGAACCAGGTGTGCTGGCGGTGGTGTCGGGGAATGTGAACACGCCTGTGTTACTCAGCAGGACAGGCAAGTCGGAGTACAGTGGGTAGAGCCAATTGCATACCTGTCATCACAACAGTGATACGTGTAAAAACAATCACCCATACCTACAAACACTACAACATTATCTATGTTTGTTTCTATTTCTGTCTGTTTGTTGTTGGGTGTTAACTTTACATCTCTGAATGTATTTCATTGTCTGTGACTCATTAAGCAAAAAATATACTCGATTGAGATATAATTTAATTATGTTACTAGAAAAGGGCACTGACCATATGTATTTAAGCCCTGACTAATAACCATTGTACTTAATGTAACAGTGATATAAGATCCACTTTTAACAAATTATGGTTGATGGGTTAACAGTATAGAAAGCAGATAAAATGTGAAATGCAGATAGACATGGTTGGTTCTAGTCGGATACGCAACATTGCACTACAAAACCCAAAGAGGCACGCATGTGGACATTTTGCCTGGTTTGGCACGGCTCAGCAGCGCAGCAAATGGCAACTATTTCATTGTTCCAGGGGACAACAATGAGACAAAGGCGGTCAGACTGTAGACGTGTGCTGTGTTCCACAAGCACATGGCCAGGATCAGGCAGCTGGACTGTGACTGCAGTTGAGAGCTGGCCTTCACATGTGGAACCGTGCCAACAATGCCGAGCACAATCTGCCAAATTGACAAAGTGTGATCCCCATGCTACAAAATGCTGTGCATACCAACTCATGAAAAGCCTAATTCAATGGCATGTCAAAAGATGATCTCTCTAACATCAGGTTAAATACGGTTCTGGGAAGGCTTGAAAACAATGTTGCGTTGGCAGGAAGTTTCCTCATTCCAATTATGTCTAAATCAAGTGTCAGACACTTCAAATTCCACATAACTGTGAGAATCTCTCAGTTCTCAGACGCTCAGTGAGGCTGTCAATTCAAGCAGATCATTTTAATGATCAAAAAATAATTTCCAGTCACTTGAAGACACTAGGAATTGATGACAATTTTGTCAACCATATTTTTGTAAAAGCTCCTGTGAAGTATTTGTCCATTTTTTCCAAGAGACAGTCACAGATTTTCTAAAGTGGCCTCGTACTGAAAAATGCAGCTCACATGGGTATCTGTTTTTTTGGCCTTTTGAGAGGCAGAGAGCCTAATGTCTGAGCGTTGGCCTCTCATTTAGTAATGCAATTACAGGGTTGGCCCAGCCTCTATGACAACTCCTCACAGTGGCCCAACTAAACAGTCCAATGTGAAAAAACTTGGACAATGACATTGTATAAGTCAGATTTCATGGGATCACTGTTTAAGAGTGCCATTAAAGAAATGGAAAAACTCAGAACAGCCAACATGGCCATAAAATGTTATGCAACTCCAAACATATAAAGGTCAAAGAGTGTGATGCATAGCAACAATATGCACAATATAATCACCAGTATTACACAACACTATTTCTATTACTACTATGAAATACTGACTCAGTTATCTAAACTAGTTTAGAATCAGTTCAGGTGAGATGAGTATTTGTTTACCTGTAAGTATGCAGGGGGGTGGCCCAGAGAGGGGTCTGTATGCTGGTTCCTGGTACATACAATTATGCGCAAAAAACCCGGATAGGAAGGCGCACTGACTTGGCCATCTGCTGCAACAAAGAAAATTTGTACTCCCTGGGCCAAGTAAAAGAGCTCCTCGCCGTTGATCTCTTGACTCTGCGTGACTTGTGGTCTGTCCACTAGCTCCCAGTCATCCTGTGCAGACATCACCTCCTTGTCTGTGCCATGGGAGAGGGAGAGGTGACCATCAGAGGGTTGGGGAGTGTAGGCAGGGGGCTGATCTCCAGGTACCCCCAGCGCCATCACAGGAGAGACGGGCAAAGAAGAAACTTCACCTGCACCCAGCAGGTTGTCTGACAGGACTGCTCCCAGAGATGCCGGCTCCTCTATCCGAGGCAGGTTTGGATACAGGCTCCGGACAGGGACTGCTGTTGCACTGCGCGTGGAGTCTGTCTGTAAGATAGGCAAGGCTGGGTAAAGGTGCTGGGTTTGGGCTCCGGCATTCTCCTGTGTGGGTGTCGTCTCTAATATGGCCAAGCGTGTTGTGATGGTGCTCAGAGTCTCATTCATCTTCAGCTGCATCTGCCTCGCTGACTCCCAGGCAGCACCAACACATGTCTCTCCATGGGTGGAGACTTCAAGCCCTTGAAGGAGGTGCTGGCGGCCCAGCCTATAGAACATCAACGCAGTGGTCTTGCGTCCTGCCTCATCCTCTGAGAGTCCTGTGTTGAGGCAGTCGAAAGCCCTCTGATAATGCGTGTTTATAACCTGCAGGTTAACCTCAGCTGTGTCCATGACAATGAAGATTCAAGTTATCTATTGAAAGAGTTAAGAAACTTGATTATTAATCTGACTTGACATACCATAGAATAGACCACAAGGCCTATACTCGATGTAGCTGGTTCTACCGGTTTGACCGAAACACCAGGCTCTCACATTCCAGACTAAACCACAATAGCACATTAACACAAGTAGCCTATAGCCAGGGGTTCCCAAACTTTTCCACAACAGGGTCCCCCAAATACCACTAGGTTCTGGCCAAGGACCCCCTTGATGTGTTATTAAACCCATCGACAATACTACAGCAAATGTAAAAATACATTAAGCTAATCCTAATAATTACTTTAGCCACAAGCACTTCGCGATGGAGCATATAGTGTGTAAAAATTGCATTTGGGGCTTTCTGCTATATAAGAGCTATCACTTTACTATTATTCCCAGTCATTATCATGGAAAATATAATGTCCAGATATGCGACACATTATTATAATGACATTATATTACTATGAGTGTTATACAGTGTATTTATTGGTTTCTTTTATTTTTCCTTCCAACTTGGAGGCCCCCCTGGCACCCCCTCGCGGCCCCCGGCTCCCACTTTGAAAACCACTGGCCTAGCCTAACATACTTAGTCATGATTATAGAAACGGACACATTAAAAATATACAATAAATTCGCTTCTCCATCGCCATAATAGACAAAGCCTATCAACATTATTGGACATTACGTTAAAGACCAAATTACAGGTTTTTGATGGTCTTTCGTTTTGTAAACACGACCCACGTCAAGTTGTAGCCTATTTCATCAGTTCCATCAGACATGATTTATACGTATATGTACTGTAGATAACATAGGCCTACACGTTTTTATAAAATTATTTCCGAGGGTTGTGCCTAGTGCGAATTTCCATTACGATACTGAACTCATTTCTCAAATACAACTGATTGATCTCAGAGAAAATATTCTGAAAGTGTAAACGTGTCGGTTAGAAGTGCAAACTAATGCACGCAGTAGTCTTACCGCATTTATTGAAAAGTTTATCCCTGGTCGCATACTGTGAACTTGGCTACCGCTGGGCAGCACGATTTCCAATTTGCGTTCACTGGAACCTCCCTGTCGCCCATCATTCACAGTAAAACTATGGCAACCTCGAAGGGAAAAATACAGACGCTCACATGTTGAGGGGCGGAAAAAACAAAGACATTTCTTTGTATCTGATCAAAACGAGTAGTAGGCCTACTATAAATTTCTTCAGCAATTCTGACTCCAATACAAAGGTATGCATGTGATGTGAAATATCCATTGAGATGTACAGAATAATTTTAAAACTCATCAGGAGGAACAGGCAAAACATTATGAGGCAGTTTACTTCATTTATTTCACATAATGAAGTTTCACATTTCCATGATTGTAAAAGTAAAGCTGTACAACTTGAAAGTGAAAACAATGTGACTAGACTACCACTTGTTTACATAAAAAAAGTCAATACAGACACAGAAAAGGATAAATGCAGCGAGGGGGAGGGGGGGGGGGGGGCGGCTTTACACATCACAGAATACAAGTTAAGCCTACTTTCTTTAAAATTACGTGATGGCTACCTTCTGGATCTGCCTAAAAAGTTAAGAAATAAAATTAAAACCATTTACAGACTTAAAAGTTCATTAAAATATATACATTGACCACTTTATCACCAGTCGTCATTAAAAATAAGAGCTGAGTTTGGATGCCTTTGAGGACCGACATGTTACTGGAATGGCAGGCAATCCAGTGGAGTGATGAGTGAAACGGCACCATTCCTGAAAAAAATAAAATTATGTGGACAAATTCTTGGTCACGGGTGACTCAAAGGAGAGCAATTTCAAACAGCATACCTGAGGGTCTTGTACTTCTCTCCAATTGCCTGCTGTGGCCGGTTTGCAGCACTCTGATGGAGTTTATGGAGATCTCTTAAGCAAGGGGCAATTTCAGTCAATGTGTACCCAGTGAACGAATGCAGAGGATCAGGCTGCCAGATAAGAAACAACAATTAACAAGCATTACAGCTAATAAATATTTCTAAATAAAGCAAATTAGTCCCTGCAAATCCTACCCAGAAGGTTCTGTTGAGTGTATAATTAGCAAGACAGTAAGAAGCAGCTGCAACTTTAGAAGGAACATGTTGTAGAAATGGATCAACTTCCAGCAAGCTCAGCTCTGCAAGAAACTGGAAGAGGGTACAATTGAAAACAGGTTTAAGGGCATACCCAAGCCAATACTAGAATTAACAGGGTGCCATGACATACCAGGGCAAGGTGTGCAGTCTTGGTACCGAGAGGTTCAAAAGTAATATACAGCATCAAAAACTGATGTGTTGTTGGCACGGTCAGGTCAAAACCAAGGACTTTCAAAAGAAGATGCTCCATTCGGAGCAGCTGCTTCTTTGAATAGGTGTCATCCGTGATGTAAACAAACTCATCCACTTCTGGTGGATACACCTCCTCATATTTTCTGGAGGGAAAAGAAGCACATTCTATTCAAGAATCAAGAAACAAGACCACTCCCATGGACCCCCATCCAATTCTTAAAGAGTACATACGCAGCTAGTAGAATTGCTGCAGTTCCAACAAGTTGCAGCTTCCCTCTTAGAACAGACATGCTGGAAAGGAATCGATCCATGTAGTTGACAGCCAAGAAGATGGTCTCCGCATTCAATTTGTACTCCTCACCAACTTCAACCAACCAGTCCACCAAAATGATACGCATCCAATTTGTAATATCTGGCTGCTTACTCATGTAACCAGGCTTTGGTCTGAATTTCAACTGGGAAAGAGAAGCAAAAAGCAACCAATCAAATTGTCCTCTATGCATTATTATTTGAGGACATTACAAGAGATACAGACCTCATTCTGTCGCAAATGATGATGAATTTCTTCAGCATATTCAGCAACTGCATGAGCTTCTTGTGAGGACAATGGCTCATATTCTATTAGGTCTTGCATAGAGGTCTCCATGCATGACCCTGCACCAATAATGTGAAATAAAATGAAAGTAGTGGTTATAACAAATGAGGTAATTAAATTAACATAATTTGTTACCATAAAATAACCATTTTACCTCCACTCTGGTCCAAGACCAACTGGAAGTCTTCATGCTGCAAGGCAACATCCTCATACAACGTTCTCTCAGAACCAGCTGAACCCGTGGATGTGAGAACAATCTCACTTGGATCGTCCAGGTCTACGTCATAGCTGAAGTTAGACATGGATGCTTGGGTAATAATTCCATAGCTAGAATCCTCATCCAAGGGTTTGGGTTTTGGGGCTCCCTTCAGTATGGGAAGATTACACCGTTAATATCAAGTTCACAATTAAACAAAAGACGCAGCAATTGAAACAAAATAGAATACCAGAGAAAAGGCTCTCTTCTGCTGCTCATTTTCACTCAGAACCCCAAGCACAGTTCTCTGCTTCGTTCTCGGCATTCGTGAGCCATCCATTTCTCTTGCACCAAGGGCGTTTTCTTGGCTTCCAAGAGTAGCATGGCTAGTGAAATTCATGGCCTGAAAAGCAGAACATAAATCAGTGTTGTTAATTAAAATCCAACATATTGCCAAAGTTAAAAGGTGCAACATTTGGCCCAAAAAATTCACAGAATTTAACTGTACTGCCATACTCCATTTTAAAAAAAAATTTCTTGCATTTGGAGCACACTATAGGTCAAATACTCTTTTCCTCAGTGGTTCCTTGTTGGTGGAATGAGTTGCCCAGTGCTCTCCATTCCTGTGATAGTTTTGAGTCTTTCAAGAGGGGTCTAAAGGCATAGATCTGTTCAGCATGCACTCAGTTGATTTAGCGTTTCTTACGAGTTATGGTTTGTATAGTATTTGTTTATTTTCACATAGGCCATTGATTGCATTGGCATTATTATTCTCCTTAATTTCTTAAAATTCCCCTGGGGATCAATAAAGTATCTATCTATCTATATGTAATCTTAGCAACTTTTTTAAAGCTGTTCACTGTTAATTTAACTATTGTAGGCCTATTGTTTTATTTGTAAGTCGCTTTGGAAAAAGGCGTCTGCCATAATGCAGACACAATACCGATCTGTGCACTTTTAGATGAGGCCATCTTCTGTGTGTATCTGTGATGGACGAAACAAAGGATTGCAACTTTGGGCTAACCTACCTACTGCGAGTTGAAGATACCATAGCACCAGAGTTGGTGGCTAACGTTACAGTATCAATTATCAACCTATACATAGATATCTTGCAGGGGCATGGACTGCAATGTTGAACTTGGAACTGACTATATTACAGCAAAATTGAACAGCCGACTTAAAATCGTAAGGGATGGAAAAAATAATTGTGATCATAGGCTAGGTTACTAACGTCGGGTGAATGAAAGTCAGCAAATACAAGCGACCGTACATTTCAGTTGTGTTAAAGAAAAATAGGCCAAGTTGCAGTTGTGTTTACTTACTCCTTTGAAGGACCGCTGGACATTCACGTCAACTAGCAAGAGGATAGTAGCTAGCTAACTGGCTAGCTAGTATTGGATCTTGTAATCCTGGTTGGTTAGAATTATTAAAAACAAATCCAAGTTTTCGCACACCGTTAAGCAAACTTAGTTTCAGTCTTCATGAGTCAACAGTTTTCCAAAGTCTCTCAACCAAATAGCTAACGTTATCAAATTAAATTTGTAATGTAACGTTATCAGCTAAATATATAGTAGCTTCTAGGCTAGATAGCGATAAACATTTGAGGACAGTGGACTGGTATTTAACAAGGCTTAACGTTACCGATCTACTAAACTTAAGGACTGATTTGATAAGCTACTGCTGTGCGGTAAACTGACGTGACTTGACCAATTAGTTAATTAACCTATAATTAGTTATATCCTGTCTAGTTATCTAGCTGGCAAAATAAAGCAGCCTAGCTAGATTAACTTGTTAATTGCTTTCCACCTCACCAAGTCTTCAATCATTGACCTACGATGAAATCACATGGAAACGTCACCATGGCAATAGCAGAGGCTTTCAATTCACTTCAAAATCAATGATACAAAGTCCAAATTCATTCAGTGTGCATGCAATTAGCCCTGGAATCGGATATCTGAGTTTTGTTGTCCTCAACTGCAATGTTAACATAATACCTGATATGAATTGGGGGTGGCCTAGCTTATTTCAGTGACCTGGATTGGATTGTTTAACAGCATTGATTAAATTAGGCCTAAAACTAAAAAGACATTTCAGTGAAACACATCATTTAGTGCATTCTATGCTCTTTTTATTATCTCATGATCTTGCAGATTTTATGAGCTAGCAAAATGATGTGACAATGTTGATGTGTTTGTCACACTCAGTTACTGCTTTTGTCCATATGATATCCTGTCTAGTTGCATATTTGTGCCTGGAATGCTGGACTTGATTAATATTTATTTAATTGTCATGCATTTTACATTTAATGTATCTCAGAACTAACCTGACTCTCGCCAGATGAATTTCGTTCCGCCTAGCTCCACTCATCCATCTGGGACCAATCCATTGGAGTGTTGCTTCAGAAGGTTGGGCCTAATCAAAATTGCATATGATTGAATAAGCCACTTGTCCGTCATCTATTGACGTGCTACTTCAACCAGGCCTACTTCAACCAGGCTACTTCAACCACTCACATCGAAGCCAACCCGTGACGCTGATAACAGTCTAACCTAGCGTTCATGGGCTTCGGAAAAACCTTTCTCCGAGTGAAAACATCATCATTCCGCGTCATTCACGTCACTTAATGTGTGAGTCAGAGGTCGGAAACTGGGGCTAGATTTTGCTAACAGAGTTGCCCAGTTAGGGGCTCGTCATCACTTTTGTCGTCACGTTGTAGTTCGTTTGTAGTCCATGTGGCCTTTCATGTCCAATAGTTTTAATGTGAACTTGGGAATTTGCCCTTTTTATCACTTGAAAAGCTGCATATCTTTCTTTCACGAGCATCTTACACTATATTTTAAGCAAATACAGTTGTTTGTTTAGGATTAGTGAGTGTATGTTTTAACCTTTGTTGTGGCATCCGTGTTTGTCACACATTCGATGGCAAAGCACTTGAACACTTGCTGTTGGAAAAACAAAGTAGCCATGGGGGCGGTCCTTGTCATTCCGAGGTGCTCTGAATGCACCCTCACAGTCGCTTCTACGCTATGTCACATCTATGAAACTCCCGCCCTGTGTCCTGATTGGCTGTACCATAAAATCGGGTGCAGAAATCACTCTCAATGGAAGAGGTCCCAGATGGATGTGAGTGAAGCTAGGCGGAGCTAAGCGGAACGAAATTCATCTGGCGAGAGTCAGGTTATCCGCCTCAGAACCGCCTCAACTACATAGTAACACTCCACAGTGCCAGATAACCTAATTTTGGACAGGCACAACCATGTGGTGAAAAAGGCCCAGCAACGTGTCTAAGATGTATAGATATTAGAAAGCAACAATAACTGGAGGCCATACAGTAAACGTGTTGCCCCCAGCAATATGGTGGCCACGTTTACGTATGCCACCTAATAGAACTCGAGCCCAATGCGGTATCTAGCTTTCTAATATCTATGTCTCAGCTGACTTAAGGCGTTTGCCTTGGGGTCCTGGATCCTATGGGCCCCCTGCAGAGGTATGTACAACGTAGAGCAGTGTGTTTAGTCCCTTTGCACCCCCACTGGCCTTGCAGTGGCAGTGCAACAACCTTTGGGTGAATCAGCTTAAAGGCGCAGTCAGTGATTGCGCAGGAAGTCGCATATTTAAAATTATTAGCAGATGCTTTTGTCCAAAACAACCTACGTTATATAAGGACGAAAACAAAACACACCAGAGACGTAGGCCTATCTCACCCCTCCCTTCAGTATTCCCAGAGAAAATCCACACAGGGTTTTGTTTGGGGGACAGGCTGCCCCCACTTTATTTGTTTCCAGTTTTCGCGGCCTGCGCTGCCTACAGAGACCTTTTTTTTATTTTTTACAATGTAGGCCTACTGATGGAATGGCCACCTAGCAGATCGTGAGGAGATGGTTGCTGAACGTGACAAAAAATGTTATGGGCTTGAAAACGCGTACAATCACTGACTGCACTTTTAGTAAGGCTTTGATAAAAAAGGCCATGTGTTCGCATTCAGAGACTGTAACATAGAAATGGAGAGTGGTATGGGAGCTGCGCATGCCCTCAGTTACATTGCAGGGGGTTGTGCCGACGAGTGCATCAGTGGATGTGCCCCCCGCCCAGGCTATACAGGATTTATACAACACTCAGTGTGTCAGTAAAGCCCGCAGGATTACCAAAGACCCGAGTCACCCCAACCACAGACTGATTCAACTGCTGCCGTCTGGCAAGGCGCATAAACGCATAAACGAACACACATAAATACGCAAAAACTTCACATCACTGATGCAGAGTTGACCAAAGAATGTTATTGTAATAGCTTACCACTAAATAATGAGATAATAATTTTTTTTTGTTTTATTAATAATGAGATGTAATGATTCATCTTGAATCTCTCTTGAATCTTGAATGATCAAGCAAGGTGTGTGTGTGTGGGGAGAACAATGTCATGTATTCAGCAATTTCACCAAGTGAAAACTGAGAAGGATACATTCTGCCTTCACTTGTTGTCAAACTGCCATATTCTTGTCAAGTAAATCGGATTCAATGTTGTTGTAATTATATAACCACAATATTATTACAGTGCATGAAAATGCACTGTACTGTTCTTCCTAGGCTTCTTGTTGTTCTTCTTCTTCTAACGCAGTTAATGCACCTTCAACCGTTTAACGTTGTTACGTTAAACTATGTTACGTAGGTCTTACTTAGGACTAGCCTAGAAATCTAGACGCGCCCCTAGTGGCAGCAAATTACATTTGCTGCCAGGGCTAGTCTAGCAACTCTCCGTTGACTTGTGAGCTCCAGAAATCGAAACTTAATCAGGCATTGAAATCGTGTATAGAGTCGTTTGTTGGGCTTAACATAATGATTGATGGCAGAGTTGCAACGGTTTGGCTTGAATTCCCTGCTACTTGAAAACAAATATCCTATTGCGTCCTATTGCGTGCAGAGGGAATTTGAAAGACAACTGATTATCCCGTCCCTCGGACTGAGCACTGCGAACGGTGAGTGCCCAGACCCTACATTTTAATGTGGGTCTGGCTCGCCAGGCTAACTTAGGACATCTGGGCTTTGTATTTTTCATCTTTAACTTTTATACTTTTTAAACTATTAATTAAAAACTACTCAAAATTTCCCCATAGACTTAACATTGGGCTGATGACATCACAATGGGCTAATTAACTTGATTTGCACCTGTATCAACTTCCAGCTGCTCAACTAGGCCCCATCAAAGAGCCAGTTAAACTCTGTAACTTCTGCTGTATTAGGCCAACTCTCTCTGTCTCTCCATTCTACAAGGATATAAGGCACATTCCATCCAACTTTCTATCCATTCATCCTCTTCAAACCATTCACTCATCCACCCATTAAACTATCCATCAACATCCATTAAACAATCTGCCTATCTACATCCATTCAACTTTCTGTCTATCAACATCCATCACACTATCTACATTTAACTTTTAAACTATATACTCTGTCTCAGGCTTTAAGCATACAAACTGGCTCTCTTAATATATCCTGTTTGACTGTTTCTTCTGCCCACAACTGTTTTTGTCATTCCAACTATATTAAACCTCATCTACCTCACAAATAATTTAACCATTTAAACTATCCACCTATTTAACTGTTCAGTCATTCCAACTGTATTATTAAACCTCATCTACCTAGCAAATCATTTAACCATTTAAACTATCCACCTATTTAACTGTTCAGTCATTACAACTATATAAAACCTCCTTTACCTAGCAAATAATTTAACCTTTTAAACTATCCACCTATTTAACTGTTCAGTCATTACAACTATATAAAACCTCATTTACCTAGCAAATAATTTAACCTTTTAAACTATCCACCTATTTAACTGTTCAGTCATTACAACTATATAAAACCTCATTTACCTAGCAAATAATTTAACCTTTTAAACTATCCACCTATTTAACTGTTCAGACCTATGGCCCGCCCACAAACTGCCTTTAAATATGCTATTATCATATATAATTCCATCCCATGACAGTTTTACTGTTTATTTCACAAATAATCTGGACCTGCTCTATAAGCAGCTTATGTCTGTTAGTTTTGAGAGCCATCTCAAAAGGAATGTCCACAACATCCAGTGTTTGTGAATATCTTTAATGAACTGGATACTTATGAACGCATGTCTCTTTATAGCCACAATAGTAATTTTAGCAACGCCATATTTTGAGTGGCCTGCGAAAACCCAATAGTAAGTCCCAATAGTAAGTCCCTTCACCATACTTGCAGTACACTACTTCACTACCCCCCCCCCCCCCCCATAAATGCACAAATAGGCTGACACCAGACATAATTTCACTGCATTTCTTACATCCAGTAACTATATGCATGTGACAATAAACTTTCTTGTATCCTTGTATCCTTGAAAACCCAGCAGTTGTCCTCTCTGGCCCACTTGGTAATGAAGTTGAATAGCCCTGCTGTATTGGAAGGAGAAAATTAGGGTATACCGCTATAGTGCACTAGATGGCACTGTTGTTCCTTGACTGATAGTACACTCTGGAACTGGTATATTATTATTCATTTGGAGGCACACAGGATACACATAACAATAATTTGCACTGGAATAGTCATTTGGCTGCCCACTTTAAGATCTCAACTTCTGTACTGTTTGTACTCTTCATTTACCCTACAGAAAATATGACTTTGTTTGATTTGTTAACACAATCTTCATGTTATTTTTTTAATTTTGCAGATGCTTTTTATCCACAGCAACCTACAAAAGAAAAATCAATTGAGCTTGATAGATCTTCTGTCACTTACCAAGAGCTGAATGAAAGTATTTTTTCACCAGCAGGTTTAAAAACTGGATATACGTAATCTAGCACCCTCTTCTGCTTCCCTTGACCTTACTAGGATTGTAATTCAATTCTAAAAATAAAAATGCAAAATTATTTTCTAAATTTCATATACAATGAAAAGGATTCCTCCACTACTATAGCCAAATTAAAAATGTTTACATTGTGTGATCTGTTATGTAGCCTAAATATCAGCTCAAGGTTTCTATCATTTCTGTGCATTTGAAAAGGTAGGTCAGGGGAAACCTGTTTTACTTGTCAAGTCATTCATGACACTACGCACATTGGGGGCTCAATTACCTGGCACCTTTTCTTTCATTCAAGTTGATTTATCTGGAACATCCAACCACATTTCAACATTACAAACTGAAGGTTCACTGGCTCTAAATTCACTCCCTTTTGTCGTTGGTATTTTGTGTATCCTGCATTCTGAACAACTTTAAAGACTGACAACCCTTTCCAAAATCTTTGTCCAAGTTGTACAACGATTTTATAAGAAGAAATTACAGCATGGCAAATGCAAAGCAGCAAAAGCTTAACTCTCGTGTCTCCCAGTGATTTGTAGTCCAGTGATGACAGTGTGAGGCATATTAGTGCAGACACTGAACATCTTTTTAAATGAAGATTACCACTGTTTATTCCCCATGATGATGTCTTAAGCCTCCTGTCATGGTGACCTCAGTATGGATACAAGTGTTTATGTAAGATATATGCTGAAAATAGAGTTGCACCAGATACAGTGTTGATGTAACCCAGCCATATCCTGGCACGTGCATGTAAAGATAAAAAAGCTCAGGTTAACGGATCATATGAATTCACCATATTCAGTATTTTTTTTAAGAAGAAGAAGCTCAGGAATGATTGAAACCCTTATGATTTGTGGTTGTTCATGATATACCAATTATTTGACTCTGTTGTGATACACACTGAATTTTTTTTTTCAAGAGTTGGTGTACAATTTTCATTCTCAAATGTCTTGATATATCGGTCAAAAACAGAGTGGGCAAGTGAAGGTGATGTGAGCTATTTGTAGCCAAGACTGAGAACTCTTAAGCAGCTAAACAGCTCAGCACTACTAAAGCACAGCTCATTCACATCCATACAAATCTCAGCCACTGTTTATGGCACAGGGCAACAGAGTAGGCTACTGTGGCTTACATTTAATTTCACAATATGAGGGTATGAGTGCATGATATGAATGTCACTAATAAATAGGCCTAACTTAGACTAAGATAATGGCTAGCCTCCTGACTTTTTTATAGAATGAAGACTGTAAATCAAACTCTGATGTAAGACGTCACAATAGCACATTGGACTACCCTTTCAAAGTTAAAGGAATTATATCCTAACTATTATCATTATTTATGAGCATTAAAATGGATGTGTGTGGCGCGCGCGCGCGTATGCTAGGCCCACTTGACTGCTTTCATTAGACTGCAAACTGGAAACTGTAAGACCCAACTTGCTCATCTCCATACTGGCTTTGAAGATAAGTATGCACGTTGACATTCCTGCTATGAGCAATCTGTCAATCACTGCATGTAGGCTAATTGTCTTTTATGGCACCTTGTAAACTCCCCGCCCTGACGGACTTGGTTTCACCTCCCCGCAAGGTTTGCATAGTACCAATTGGACACACGGTTGCGCTACCTTGATGGTCAGAAGTTTGTGTTGAAGTATCAGACATCAGAGATTAGTCACGTCTCAGGAAAAACTTTTGCGGCTGACCAGAGTTTAGAGTCTGTTCGTAGGGCGTTGTCACGTATTAGTTTTAGAAAGTTCTCGGGGTGTTGCTTGCCATGTCCAATGCTGGCTACATAATTTCACTCGTGTTTGTCACGGAGGGGAGGAGGTGATTCCTATTCGTCGCCATCTTTTTGAGTGGGATTCTAGCTAGCAAGTCAGCTAGGTTAGTTCTCAGGGCAGCGATAGGACTGAACTCGGCTTGGAATTCTTTGCGGTTTTTGCCATCTACCGTCAACAAAAACATTTTTGTATTGGGAAGACCCAGCACTAGTAGAAGGTAGCACGACCAGAAAGGCAACCTTCGTTGTAAATAAGGCCACTGGATTCAAATCTCTGTTCCAACGATACTCTATCCAGACGAACTGACTGCGCCCCGTTCTTTTGGATGACTTAACCTCCGCTAGCTAACTCACTAGCCTTGGCTAACTATTTGCTAGCTAGTTCGTGCGCATTGAATCTCGTCACAAACCTGGCCTTTTGGACGGGTAAGTAAGTTTGACATTCTTACACAACTGTCTTATTGCATACACTAATACCTGCAGAGGTCACATAGCCATGTGTATATTCTATCCTAGCCATTGCATCATGTAAGGATTGCTGACTTGTTTTCACTTTCTGTCGAAACGATGGTTGTTTGCTTGCTAGCGATAGATAGATACCCAACTTAGCTCCTGTCTAGCTAGCAAAAGGGTAGTGGCTTTCTGGATCTAGCTAGCTCGTGAAGTACCTATGTGGTTAGGAAATTGTCTCTGTGGAATAAATGTTGAGAACCACCCAAGCGATACATAGCAAGCGTTATATTTATCTGTCTATGAAGTACCGGAGGTAGTTACCGAGCTAACGTTGGTCAACCAACTCCTTATCCAAATCCAACTAGCGAGCAACTTGTGTTGTGACTGGCAGTCAGCGTCATTTGCACTAAGTTTACTTTTGTCCGTGTGTCCGTCAACGTTAGTTTGTCTTAGTGTCATGGCCTAACAATTTGAGTCAAAGGGACGTTAGCAGATGTAACTTACTGTACTTGTCATTATGTTTCTAGCCATCTAACATTGTACTCCAGTTGGCTAACCAACCCCTTTAGCTTAGCTAGCTTGTTTTGGTGCAGTGGCGTAGCTCACCGTGTTTTTCTGTAATGATAAATGTAACGTTAATGCATTAGGAATCACTAACATTCACAGAAAGAAACTAAATGATTTCTCTCCATTGCTTTTGGAAACTTGATTGGGAATACAGTTGCGTTAACCAAATGCAACGTATTTGCAAGCATCCATAGAACTCTAGCTGTCACTTGGAAATAACAACGGCCACCTTGATCGTCAGTGTCGGCGTAAATAACTAGCCTAACGATTGGAATAGTGTACAATAATGTATGGTATCGGATTGTTTTCTTGAAGTATTTAACTTGATATTATGCTCCTCTGTCTCGCTTAGCCATTTCATTTTGGCATGACCCTCCCTATTTTCTCCCCAGCGCAGCCTCGCTGGCGGTGGTAACTCGTGCTGTTCTTGTGAAGAAAAAGACATGTAATACAGCCTACTACTGTTGAAAACAGGGCGTTCACGTCAACTGATAAGCGCAATCATGAGCCATGTAAGCAAAGAAGATGGCATAACTAAGTATTCTGTCATTCTACTTTGTTTTGGGTACTCCTCGCTCGTGAACTGCATTCAGTCCTTGCTGCTGGTAACGTTAACGTTCTGACGTGCGCCGCATTCCTCATTCTATGTTGACATTGCGTAACTCACTAGTCAGCAAGCCTCTCTGTGAGCCTCCCATCGTCTCAGTGTTCACAGGGCGACCTGGGTGCTTGGTAAATCACGTCCTGATGTGTCAATAAAAGGTGTATTTTGGGAGTTTATTGGCGTGAATTAGTTTTCTTATGTGTGCGTAATTTGACCGACCCTCCATGTTCAACTAACCCTAGAGCTGCATAAGACTGCAAACTATACTGCGTAATCATTAGTTCAAGTAGGCTAAACATTCATGTATACGCACATTACCTTTTGACATAACAGCTTCGCAAAGAGCAACCCTACATCATCTTATAGTGCTATTTGCAATGTGCAACTATCAAGCATATTATTATTATTACCTGTTTAGCTAATTCATCGTTGGAGAGTTGGTAATTAAATCCTGTTACAGTTAAGTTTTAAGAATCAGCGTGTAGGCTAGTATAATTATAAGCGTTAATTCGGAATACTGTCATAGCCCATGGTCAGCCTTAAATGGGACCAATGTATTGCCCACTTCTTTGATGCAGTGTTTTCTAATGTCCTTATGCATTCTCTGTGTGACATCATCTGACATGTGACACCTTGCCTGTGCCAATATTTCTCTGTGATATTGGGCCAACACATGAAAACATAGCCTATATTTGTGGTAATACTGGACCTATTAAAAACAGTTATGTTCATGAAGTTTTTCGACCCACTTTAGGATGTAGGCTTATTGTACAAACAGTCAGGCTGGTTGCAGTCGGAAAACATGCTCTGAAGGGTGGGGCACCCTATGGCTATAAAGTGATTCTGGACATCTCGCTACAAAGTTCCGCTATGAAGGTCTGATTTGGCCTCCCAAATCACCATGCTTCCTGAACGGTGTACTGAAATGCTCATGGCACAAGAGTTGAGGTCATTTGATCTTGATCTTGTTGATGTAAATACTTGTCACTCTCAGCCTAGTGGTTATCCCATGAGCCAGAAGTTTCAGATATTCAGAACATTCCATAGAATTATGCAAATGAGCATCAATGCACTGTGTATGGGCCTTTGTGCTGTTGTGAAGCCACATCTTGCTGTCTCTTGGGCTAATGAGGAAGTGCCTCTATTATATCAAGAGTTAAGAGGCTATTAAATGCCATGAGATTGTTCCACCTGGCAGTAGGTTTGGGTCATATTTTAGCATTTTTACCAACAGTAAAGCCGGGTTCACATTGTACGCGCAAGCGGCAGCGCTGCAATATGAAACCCATTATTTTCAATGGCTTGTGCGTGCAAGAACTGCCCTGCCGGCCGCTTTGCCGCTCTTGCACGTGCCGCGGATGAAGTTTTGCTGTAAATCGTAAGTATTTTGCGCTGAGCCCGGCGGCAAGCACAAACAAAAATCTTTGGGACATTACCTTAAACAAGAGCAACCTAGCGACGAGCGCAGCGCATGCTGCGTACAACGTCAACCCGGCTTTAGTCTTAATTTTCCTTCAGAAGGAAGACAATTACGCCCCATATAACTTCATCAAAACATTGGCTTTCATGTTTTCTGTTTGGCTGTTGGAAGGCCACATGTATTATCCACATGGTAGATCCTAACAAAAGGTGAATTTAACTTTTATGTTTGAATGTCATACCACCTCATCCAATGGCATTCCATACCATCCATTATTGAGGTAGGTGAAAGAGCCTGCAACTGAACAAAGAGCTTCCTTGTAAAAGAATCGTTCATGTATGTGTGCGATCAGAATGGCATACCGCAGATGTCTGAGATGTTTCTGTGGGCTGTATAGCAGCTCAGTGCTGAATGCATAATTATCAACCTACCCCACCTTTAACTACCTATAGGATACACATAGCCAAGGCCAACCTTTGTGCAAAAGTTTGTATTCCTACCTGTCTAGTGATGTCACAAGGCCTTCAGGTGCTTGTATCAGTTTGTGAAAGCCGAGTAAACAAGCGCTGTCTGCATGACTCACAGTTGTGTGGTAATATTCCGGTCATAATGAAAGTAATCCAAAAAAGGCAGCTTACATCACAATAAATGAAGCAATCAATGAATAGTCCACAATGAATGGTAGTTTTCCAGGTTTTTTTTTACTGTTTGTGTGTAGATAGTTTGTCACTCTGCATGACAGGACGGATTACATAGCACTGAGAAGTTGTAGGTCTTGTCATTGAATAGAGTTTTTCATTGAGCATTGAGTTGTGGCATTTGAACTTGGTAAAATTGGGGATCATCAAATGAATGTACGGTAATAGGCTATGGTAGGCAGTATGCCTGTTGGAGATGAGATATCGGTGTTCCGTTGATCCAGAGCTCAACCTCTGGTTCTGGTCTGAATCCGCACCGAGAGATGCAGTGCACTGGCCACAGCAGTGATATTCTAGCCTAGTTTCAGCAAATGCCAAGAGTCATGATGAGTGGAGAGAACGTGATTTAGCCGTGGTGTGAATGCTTTGCAGAGGTTACGACCCCACAAATCTAAAATTAAAGCCTATGCTGCTTATGTAAGATTAGAATACAGCACATCCCCTTTTCTGCGTGACTGTGAGGGAATTCCCTTCCCTGGACCAAATGCACATAATCCCGTTCAATCAGAGAAGAGGGCAGAGTTCAAGCCCAGAAGTTCAGGGTTAGAATGACCAGCACTTTGACACAGATATTGTGACTCTTGGAAGTCCTCTGTCACTATATTTTTTTTGTGTCTTCTTTTCTTCTGTGGAATACATAACCTTCGCACGGGTATTTCATCACTCCAACTAATGCAGTCCGTTCATTCATTCACATGTGCACAATTCTGTAATTGTAAGAGAACTGATATGGGTCCAGGGAGAGACGAGCACTATCAGTCACCATAACAGTGTCCATTTTGTGAGTCTCATTGCAACATAGGCTGGTTGACAGCATATTATTGTAAACATCAGGTCATTGTGTTACTAGAGTTCAGTGTGAAGCCTGTTATGCTGGATGTCCTAGATGTTGTAACATGATGGCCTAGTTATCAAACACTTTGAGTATTTGCATGTTATTGGTACAGAGAGCTGTAAACATGACTTGCCTTGACTAGACTTGCCTTGAGAACCATGAAAAATGTCCTGAAGCGATATGTTTTCCTAGAGCTAGGCCTATATGTAGGCTATAGTCCTGAAGCTATGTGTTGGCTATAGCCTGCTGGTCTTTTTTTTAAATAGTATGACATTTTTTCACATTTTTTTAATTAAAAATTTTGCTGCTGTTTTCTGATCTCTGTTGAGAAAGAATAGTCTAGTTTTTTTTGCAAATAGCACTAAATTTTCAGGTGTTGTAGGTGTTGAGTTCAAAGTTACAATAAATATCCATTACTAAGTGAATGGACTACTTGCGGAGTGATAAAAGAGTGGTTCTCAACCTTTTTTGAACCGCGACCACCCCAGAATAATTAGGTTGAACTTCGTGACCCCCCCTCACCCCACCTTAGATTTAGAGTCTTGAGCACAAAGCCTGTTGTCAGTGGCAGTGGTCATTATTCATTTTCAGCCGTCTTTATCAAGGAATGTCAGACCTAAATATCAGACTAGGGCTAAATACTAAGATTAGACATTTTAGATGGTAAAATGTATGGGATCTTTATAATCGGTCAGTGTCATAGTATGCATTATGCAGTGGGTTTATTTATTCCTGTCCAGTACTTTAAAATGCTCTTAGATAGCCGGCATCGTTGCCTTTCTGAGGCATTATAAGAGGACACGTTGGGTGATGCGACAGTCATAATTTTTCTTCCCATAGTGATGATGATAAATTCACTATTTAAAATTAAAGTCTAAAAAGGACTCATGCATAACTGAAGATGAAAAATGTTTTGCTATCTTTCAGGTTACAATCCATGTAGCTGGTGCGTGGTATCTCCTTTCTTTCTAAACAGGGACTGTTTACATGTGACCATATTTAGATCTATCTGACTCTTTATCCATGTTGGAATTGTCTTTGGGCCAAACCTCTTCTGAGGCTGACCGTTCTACATCCGTGTTCCTGTTCTGACGCTGTATATCACTGCTCTATCTCCAGTGACTCCTCTCCTTACTGTTGCCCTATCTCGTCCAACCACATTCTTTAGTGTGTGTTGCATGCGACCAGGGGTGTCCTGTGTACAACTAGCCTATTAGGCTACCACTAGCACAAGTCAATGGAACATAATTCTAACCTGTTCCAAGTGATGACAAACAAAGTGTTTTACCACTCCATAGCATGGGAGGCACTGGGGCAGTCTGTGTGTTTGTGTGTGTGGATCATAGGGAGTATAATTTAACATAATTACGGAACAGGGAAATTTAGTCACAGATACTGTTAGGAGAAGTCTCAGGGAAGGCTACTTCCCCAATCTGAGTGACAACCATGAGATATTTCTACTTGGAACTTGGGGAAAAAATTTAAAGAAACAGTTACTGACATCTCTGGAGTTCATGACAAAATATTTTTTATCTGTTCCCACACAGGTTAAAAGTATGCCGACTATACATCATTAGGGGTGCACGATATATCGGCGGCCGATATATTATTGGCAGATAAGTGAAAAAATGAAAATATTATTATCGGTCCGATAACAGAATGCTGGCCGATAATTTGTTCGTTAATTATAATGTCAGCGGTGTGAATGTATTTCACCACTCTAACAAAATCTGTGGATATGCGTTCATTTGGGAATCTGCATCTCAAAATCCTCTCATGAATGATCCGCCATTTAACCTTACCAGAGCGGAGCTCAGCCCTATCTAGAGTCGTCTTGTGCTGATGTGTTTGCACTTTACCGCGCTGGTCGGGAAAACAAATAAACAAACTCGTTAGTGGGACGAGTACATAGGCTAAGTAGGCCTAGTTCTAAGTTGTGTTTTAATATTATATTTGCATTACTTTAGCTTGGGTTTTGTATTATTACCTAGAAATATGCTAACCATTCCTGCTTCAGTTCCAGACAGGTCATCATAAGTTATTAAAACCTTCGGGGCTAACCCCTTTCATTTCTGCTGCAGCAGGTTGTGCGGACATAAGATACAGTCTGAGGAGTTGCAGCTTTATTCAGTTACCCGCAGTTGAAACTAAACCTAAGTTTCCCTCACAAACTGATTTGGTCGCTATACTGTAGCTTATTCCCAGCTGAGCCGTTTATGAGTGTTTAGTCCTAAATGAAAACGATTCATACTCTCTAGCCACTCACTCGCAATTCACTGGTGTCAGGTTCACTTAAAGGAGCCACACATACTGTAGGGCTAGGCTACTGTTATGTTGACTGCTGTACTATTGAGGACTATTATGAGTTCTGTCTATCATTTGGTGGTAGGTAAAATTACTGCAATAAAATTCTGCTTATTAAATGCTTTCCCCAAATCACTTTTCACAATTTTTTTTCAAGAGTAATATTATCGTTTATCGTATCGGTATCGGCCACAATAAACCAATAAATATCGGTTATCGTTATCGGCCCTAAAATTCCATATCGGTGCATCTCTATACATCATATCAAAGATTCTGGTTACTTTGCCTTTGGCGTTGTCACACTGTAAACATTTGCCTAGCAGGGCAGCCGAAGAGGCTGTCAGAAACAGGTTCAAACAAATGCTAGTCTTGAGTTTGCTGTGTAAGTAGCTGGAGGTGTCCCCTGGTCCCTGGGGGGCTCTGCTACTGCTGACTGCCGCATCAGTGATATTGGTGTTAGTGGAGCGTGGCGTAGGAGCAGCATAATTAAGCCATATCAGGTGGATGGCCTGTTTTAACCATCCCCTTTCACATACTATCCCTTAGCAAGTCAGCGAGTGTGTGTGTGTGTGTGTGTGTGTGTGTGTAGTGTGTGTGTGTTGATGAGCTTATTTGCTAAAAAGATTATAAAAGGAAAGGTTGAGTAAAAAGTCACATGAAACAAGTATAGGAAGTAATTAAGTACACATGTTGTCAGTGTGATTGTTGAGAACTTAAGTGTGGAGTTTTGCATTTTAGTGTTGTCTAGGCCTATTGATAAGCTCACCAGAGACGGCAAGAACCCCAGGCCTGATGAAATTAGCATACTCGTTCTCCTCAGTATGTACAGACTAGTGAAGATGCTTTCTCTGTGCGTGTTGTTCAGTGAAAGCTACATTTCCAGTTCATATTCCCTGCACTTATGCCATATGGCATTTTCTTTTTTTTTGCCGTTGTGTCGTTACAGGAGCCCATGCAAATACTTCCTCCCTCTCGCAGATGAGTCATCGGTGGGGGCTGACGCAGCGCAGTCGCAGTCGCACGCCCAGATAGTCCCCGGCGAGCGCGGCTGCGTCGGGCTCCCAGCATGCCCTCCACCAGCCGGGCAGGGAGCCTGAAAGACCCCGAGATTTCCGAGCTCTTCTTCAAGGAGGACCCCGAGAAGCTCTTCTCCGACCTCCGCGAGATCGGCCATGGCAGTTTTGGCGCAGTCTACTTTGTACGTTAAAACTGATCATTGATTGTTCATTAATTTGAGTGAATTTCATGTATTGCTGTATCTCTTGGATCTCACATTTGTAGGGTTGCATTGAAGGTCCTATATCTGACGTTTATAGTGAAAAGTAGCAGTAGCATTTGGCTGACAACCCTAATTTTAAATCTTGCAGAGGGAGACTTGCTAATAAATATTTAATTTCAGTGAAACAGCCAAAATGTGACAAATTTAGCAGTTGCCCAATAATTCTGAGCCAATTTCTGGATTCAGCTCAAGACCATTACTGTACCCACTACTAAAAAGGGCCAGTATGAATTGGTATCTCTTTATATAAGTTCTATCAGCTTGTTATATCAACTTTCTTTACGGTTCAGCCTGCACTCTAAAGCATGCCAGTCTTGAGAGCTATTTTTATCCGGGGTCTCACCTCTGTCTGCCTCTTGGCCCCCCCAGGCACGGGATGTGCGGACGTCTGAGGTGGTGGCCATCAAGAAGATGTCCTACAGCGGGAAGCAGTCTAATGAGGTGGGTGACCCCAGTCACACACACACACACACACACACACACACACACACACAGCAGATGACGCAAGAAGGCACATTTCTGTTTTAATGGCCAGGCAGTGGGTCTACGCTGTCAGCCAAACTCCGAGGAACCTGTGGTATTTCTTGGCACATGTCAGCTGTGGCTTCTAAAGAAGAGGCACATGTGTCTGGCTATCTGTCGATCTTGGGAGTCAGTATGAGGGTGCCGGTGTGCCCGGTGACTTGAGCTAGACGTATGAATCTTCTGAAGTGTGTGTCTGCTTTCACATTGACGGATAAGCCGGTAACAACTGACAAAAAAAACTCAGGATCTCATTTAAACATTCCTTTTTTGAGATGGCATCAGAATTCCTGAAAGTCTTGTCTGAACTGTAATCTGTAGTCATATAATTATTATCATGGAGCTTCCTACACATCACCCACTCCTGTTGACGCTGGTCCTGTAAATGAGGGCAAATTACCTAACAGCCTGCCCTGGGTGCCTTGAAGACAGGTCATGCAGCAATACAGGAATTAAAGGAGGAAAAATATCTATATAACACTTATCCTTATCTAGCAGGGAGATCTTGAAACCACAAAAAAATTCTGTTGATAGTCTGACGTGGAACACTCCCTCTCTTAGGCAACAATGTTGCCAGGTAACTTTGTAGATGTTCACATTCAACTCACACTTTACCTATTTTTAGAATGAAAGTCATCACTCTAGTGTCTCCTGAAGGTCTCAGGATGACCCTGCGTAGCAGCGAAGGTACAGCAAGGTCGCTGGTCATAGTGCTTTTCCTTGTAATTTCCGATTAGCGCTAATCAGATTAGGCATAATCTCTCTGTGCTAAGAGGTCTTTAAAAGCTAGGAAGCTGTCGCGCCATTCAGCCCAGAGTGTTTACGAATTTGAGGCCACCTTTGGTCCTGTATCTCCAAATGTGTGTTTGTCAGTGAGCTCCGGGTTAACTTGGGTGAGCGTTTAACAGTTAAACACAGATTAACCCTGGTGGTCCGACTGGAAGTTGTTCGGAGATTATTACAAGGAAATAGATACTTGTTCCTGACCTAACAGGGATTAATATTAGTGCCTCTTGGCATAAGGTGAAACTGAGACAAAGTTTCTTGAGAATCTTTCTCAAGGAATCTTGAGGAATCAGGAAGCCCCCTATCATTGGCATAAGACATATGAGGAAGATGACATGAATGTTTTAGCAGGGTGGAAGACACTTGCCACTATTTTTTACTCTCTTGTTCATTTTATTCTCCTTTACACTGATGAATAATTGAAGGGCCCATTCATTCCTTTGGGTCATTACTGTCAGTGTTCTCGTCACACTCCATGTAAAGTTTTGGAGGTTTTTTGTCTTATTTCATGGCTTTGCTATTTTGGATCAAATGTGGTTAACCTGACTTTGAATGTGTTCTGAATATGTTATTTAGCACACAGGCATATGAAAAAACTTAAACACCTTCTTGGTCGTAACTCAGGAATTTTCTCTCTGTTTTATGGGGCAATTTGTGTCAAAGGTTGAGATTGTCTTGTTGTGAAAGATAAAAAGCACTCCCTCTGACTTGCAGAAATGGCAGGATATCATCAAAGAGGTCAAGTTCCTTCAAAGAATACAGCACCCCAACAGCATAGAGTACAAAGGTTGCTATCTGCGGGAACACACAGCATGGGTAAGAGTCTCTCTCCCCCTCTCAATGGTATAGACATCAGTGTTTCCCACAGAATTGAATTCTATTTGTGGTGGTAGGTTTGCAAAATTAACTTGAATGCAACAGTTTTTAACAAATTAACGCAGCGTGGTTAGGATGCTAACCAGATTTAAGCACAATTTAGTACAAACTGGAAAATCATTGTGTGGTGGTCAGTGTTGATATTGTGGTGGGCCGCCACAAATAACTCAATGTATGGGAAACACTGGACATGATATGGCACAGTATGATTGGCTGTTTTGATTTCAGTATTATGCCCAAGTGCTAAAAAACTTTTGAGGGCTTAACTTGGCCTTCAAGTGTTGTGTATTTCTGTACACATCCCTTTGCACAAAGTATGTTTTGTCGGGCGGTCTGATCCCTAAAAAGAAACTACTTTTCTCTGCAGCTGGTCATGGAGTACTGCTTAGGGTCAGCCTCAGACCTCCTTGAGGGTAAGCAACCACTCATACATCCTCTGTAGCTGTTCAGCCACATCTGCCGCAGCTATGATGAAAACCCACTCTATTCTCATGTGCTGTCAAACACTCAACATCAATCAGTCATTCTTAACACCTACACCCCCCCACCCCTACCTCCCCCAGGTGAGTGAGTGTCTGTGTGATCTTGACGTCCCTTTCTTTGTTTACCACCTCCAGTTCATAAGAAGCCTCTTCAGGAAATGGAGATTGCTGCAATAACTCACGGTGCTCTGGAGGGCCTGGCCTACCTTCATTCCCACAACATGATTCACAGGTGAGTGTGTGCGTGCGTGAGCAAGCGCTGACGGCTCCGTTCTGTTTTTCTGAGGGTGACTCACACACAAGAAGAGCACTACTGGTCCCTCATCAGTCGCCGGTATTTTTAGAAGTGGCATCTGCGTTGCAGATCGGCAGATCCGGGCTAAACTGGGTTTTTAGCCGAATGCGATTCTGTTCAGTTTTTTGTCATGTGATTAGTAGGGTGTATTTGCTCTTTCATATGGTGGTAAAATGCTCTTCTAGTGATTAACTTCATGATTGCCCAACTATGATTAAGGCCTTCTATGGGCTTCCTCAGCCAATGCATGGTGTGTCATTGGTCACCTTTTGCGTAAAGACCAGTATGACTCACAGAAACTCACAGACTCACTGAAAGCAGCTGTTCAGTGTGGTCACTTGTTTCAATGCTTCTCTGTTCCCATATTGCTTTTCCCCTTGTTCCTTTCCATTAAGATTGGGAAGAAGAATTAATACAATACAATTTCAGCGGTCCAAGCTTTTTTCGCCCTCAATAGTATTATGTGAGTCTTTGTCATTATCATGATTCAGCTTGATGTGCATTGTGCTGTCCTGCCTTTTTCCCTTTCAGAGATATTAAAGCTGGGAACATTCTGCTGACAGAGCCTGGACAGGTCAAACTGGCCGACTTTGGCTCAGCCTCCATCGCCTGTCCTGCAAACTCCTTTGTGGGCACGCCATATTGGTAAGCAGGGCTGCTATCTACATGCTGCTAAATTGGGGTTGGGGTTGCTAAATGGGGGTTGCAAACTAGCCCCCCCCCCCCCCCCCCTTCCTGAAATTGCATATTAGCAGTCTCCAGTATAGTTCTAACCTTGTTTTTAAAAGATGCTATAAATCTATCTGATGGAATTCTGAAAACGGAAAACATCTTTATTATTAGTATTACTGATTTATCTAATATTCAACTTCTGGTCTCTTGCTAGGATGGCCCCAGAGGTGATTCTGGCTATGGATGAGGGGCAGTATGACGGCAAGGTGGATGTCTGGTCCCTTGGGATCACCTGTGTAGAATTAGGTGAGGATGCCTACTGCATATAACCAATGGCTTGTGTGGAATCAAAAGCAAGACTGCACAAAGTATTGTTTTTAAAGTATCGTTATGAACATGCCCAGTCATGTTCTGTTCATCAATGGCCACCATGTTGGCACACCATGTTGTTATCATGACTCACCTTGAGGACTAAAATAAAATAAAAAATACTTCAGACACTAGTGCAAAGAGTTAACAATCAAGTGATGTGTTTCCCCGCGTCTGCCAGCCTTGCAGAATTGTTAGAGAGAGATGAGAATAAGATTTAAGATAAGGGAGATGGAGTGATTATGTTCCTCATAGCATTCCATGCCATACCATCTGATTTCTATATCGATCTGGGAATCTGTAGCGCTGGGAAATTTTTTCCTAGTCCAGCAGTGGGTAACACTGAAGTGAAGGGGCCAATCAGCACCTATCCTGAGTCAGCTGATCTTCCCCCTCATTGCTTCTACCTCCCTGGCTCTGGAATTCTGCTGATTAGCACATCTCGATGATTCACATGGAATGCCAGAAAAGACTTCCTCTGACTGAACCTGGAATGTCCAGCTGGGCTGTATATTTTAGAGTTTGCCGATGTTATGCTTGCCGGGATTTTCCAGAGCCAACATGGAATACATAGGTGATGCATGTGATGTGTTTTAATTATTTTTTTTATTTCTTAAATTCAGTGCAGTTCAGGGGTGTAGTAGAAAACAACCATTACTTAATCATCTATTAGAAGGCGAAGGGGATGAATACTCATTTCTGGAGCAGCTTTCTGTTCTTCGATGAACGCCAATGAGTTTACATTTTAGATTCACAAAATGTGTATCTAAATGTGTGGGATGCGTATGTGCACGTGTGTTGGAAGTTTGAAACAGTCATGGACTCATTCCTGTGGTACTTGTAAATTTGTTTTCCAGGGTGTAGCTCATATCAATTGCGTTTGTTTGGCAGTAGCACACTACTTCTGACAAAGAAAGCTAGGCTTGAAGGTTAGACTTAAGTGAAGGTTATGGAGAAGTGGAACTATTATTGGGATTGGAGTGTGCTCTTACAGGCGGATATCCTGCATATATACTGTGTGTGTGTGTACAGTATATATGTGTGTGTATAGCGTGTGTGTGTATGTGTGTGTATATATATATATATATATATATATATATATATATATATATATATATATATATATGTGTATATATATATATATATATATATATATATATATATATATATATATATATATATATATATATATATGTATATGTATATATATATATGTATGTATATGTATATATATATATGTATATATATATATATATATATATATTATATATATATATGTATATATATATATATATATATATATATATGTATATATATATTTTTTTTTTATTTTTTTTTTTTTTTTTTTTAAGTTCTAAAGAAATGTAGGTAAAGGTAAAACGTGAGCATGTAAAAGCCTGCATTTTAATCTGTTTATCTTTCTTTGTAGCGGAGAGGAAGCCCCCTCTGTTCAACATGAATGCCATGAGTGCCTTATACCACATAGCGCAGAATGAGAGCCCCACACTACAGTCAAGTGAATGGTGAGTGTGTGTTGAGTTGAGCTGATGATGCATCAAGCTCCTTATACTAATAATGGTAAAGCACTTGTTTTGTGATTCATTTGTGTTGGTCTCTCTCTCTTCCCATAGGACGGATTATTTTAGAAACTTTGTTGATTCATGCCTTCAGAAAATCCCCCAGGACAGGCCGAACTCTGAGGACCTACTGAAAGTAAGAGCAGACACACACACACACACACACACACACACACACACACACACACACATTATTGTCAACATCAGTGAAGAGCAACTATCTCCAAACATCACCCATTCACCCAAGTCATGATGGTAAGGTGACTGTCAAATGTATAGAAAGCAACACTGATCACTCCATCCTTATTGCCCTGACACTGTGTCTGATACTGTGCCTTTGTAGCACTGCTAAAAACCCAGTTGACCTAGAAAGCATCCCAGCGGTGTCCAAGCACTGTAACTTTCTGACCCCTGGGTGACCGCTGTAAGCCTTCAGCCTTGATCCTCTAATCTTGTGATTCTTGTAACACATCGACACCCATTGAGCAGCGCTAGAGGCACTGGTCAAACTTGGCCTTTGGTTAGACTTGCTGTGATGTGGAAGGTGCCTTTACTTCATGTCCCTTCATTCTGGATTCTCTTCTCCCTCTCCCCTGCTTCCCCACTTGTCTACTCCTCCTGCCTCTCTCTCTATCTCTATCTCTCTCCCTCTCCCCAGCACGCCTTTGTCGCGAGGACGAGACCAGACACAGTCCTGATGGACCTCATCCTGCGGACAAAGGAGGCGGTCCGGGAGCTGGACAATCTGCAGTACCGCAAGATGAAGAAGATCTTGTTCCAGGAGGCGCACAACGGCCCTGCAGTCGAGGCTCAGGATGGGGAGGAGGTCAGTCCCACTCCAGTCCTCTTCCTCCGCAGATGTTTATGATTATGGGTTCTTAGCCGGTGCTTTTGTGCAAAGCCACTTACAATGACATCAATAAGTATCACATTAACGTTAAAATTAGCAGTTTAAAGTCAAATACTGAATAACATTTAACAGAAAAACAATAACCATAAGATATGACCCCCACTTTCTGACACTATCCCATGATCCCATGGAGCTCATCTGGTTGCCCCATATTCCTCATCTTATGGTGGCACTGCAACTTAACAAAACACATGCAAATATATAGAAACACGTAAATTAAAGAAAAAAAGGCATTGTCAAATTGACAACACGTGCCTATTCAGATAACAGTACACCACAGAATCACGTCACAAATTCGGACAACAAAAGACATTGCAGGAGCGCACTGCTATTACAGTACAGCACACAACATCGGTGTTTCCAGAGGATTGTGAAACGCCATACCCTCTGCAGACCGTATATAATCATCCGTTCTGAATCATTAGTGTCACAGTGAAGGCAAAAACAAACCTGTTCACATCACCGTCAGCCGTTGTATTGACGGATCAGTGTGTTTAATGATTTGAGATTGGGATGTCACTCTCTCCAGCCGCAACTATCCTTTGCATTTATAAGTCAGCTGGTCCCTACTACCTCTCGGTAGGCGTCCGTCCCATCATGCCAGTCTCTTCACTCTGCCCTGCAGTAAATCATTTCCTTCTCTCGTTCGTCTCTCCTCCAGGAGCCTGAGCATGGCGGCGTGGGTCGGACGGGCACGGTGAACAGCGTGGGCAGCAACCAGTCCATCCCCAGCATGTCCATCAGCGCCAGCTCCCAGAGCAGCTCGGTCAACAGCCTGCCCGATGCTGCGGACGACAAGAGCGAGTTGGACATGATGGAGGGCGACCACACGGTCATGTCCAACAGCTCCGTCATCCACCTCAAACCAGTGAGTATCCCACACCACCAGGGGCAGGGAGCACTCTCGTGAACTGGTGAAGGGTCCCAGACACTTTGGTAGTGGTAGGATAATTGGCATTAGGCTCTATCGTGTTATATTCCCACCCTACCATGAGATAAAAAAAATAGGGCATTTTCAAAATTCTTGATTTGTTCATCTAGATAGATGTTTTGTGTGTGTGTGCTAAGGCTGCAAAGAAATACCAATGTAGGCTACTTCAGTATTGTGATATGTTTGTGAGACTATTGATTCTCAAAATCACTTTAATTTAATTAATTAAGAAATCACTGCTGTCTTGCAGTATCACAATATAGTTCAGTCTATTGAATAGTAGCCCCCTGTATGACTAATATGCATGTCGTATTGACAAGTTCTTGCCCATGCACAGCCCCAGTGTGTGTCTAAGTGGTGGTGTGGTTTGCCAATGGCAGGGAGAAGAGGAGGGCTACCGCCAAGAGCCCGAACCCCGCAGCCGGCCCCCGGAGGCTCAGGCTGCACCTGCACAGCCCGTGCGGCACAAGCACAGAAACCGCGAGCACTTTGCCACCATCCGCACCGCCTCACTGGTGAGCCCCCCCACACACACACACACACACACACACACACACACACACACACACACACACACACACTCTGGCCGGCTCCTCGCCTCCTGCTGAATGCTGAGTAGTCTAGTAATCAGTTTCAGTCTACTTCTTCTTCACTTGTCTGTGTCTTTCTTCTGTCTTTCTATCTTTCTACATTCACTCCTTTTCGTTGCCTT
This sequence comes from Alosa pseudoharengus, assembly GCF_046254945.1. Taxonomy (NCBI): domain Eukaryota; kingdom Metazoa; phylum Chordata; class Actinopteri; order Clupeiformes; family Clupeidae; genus Alosa; species Alosa pseudoharengus. The sequence goes on along the minus strand of NW_027468870.1, from coordinate 15,623,006 downwards.
GTCTCTCTCTAGTCCTGTATCTTCCTTTACAATGCTCAATCATCGCATCTCTCTCTCTCTCTCTCTCTCTTTTTCTTTCTTTCATGTGTTTCTGTTCGTTTGGGGGTCATAAAGATGTAAATGTGAGTGTGTAATTGTTGTGTGTGTATATATATAAACGAGTTTATTTGAGATAAAAGCGAGTTTTTCTTCCATTCATGTAATCCTTGTGACTTGAGTGTTTCTGTTCATTTGGTGGGGGTCATACAGATGGAACTCTGTGAGAAAAGTGTGATCGCTGTTTAATCAAAGCGAGGTTAATTTTGAACCCTCTTTCTCCCTCAGGTGACGAGGCAGATGCAGGAGCACGAGCAGGACTCTGAGCTGCGCGAGCAGATGTCTGGCTACAAGCGCATGCGGCGGCAGCACCAGAAGCACCTCATGGCCCTGGAGAACAAGCTCAAGGCCGAGATGGACGAGCACCGGCTGCGCCTGGACAAGGAGCTGGAGACGCAGCGCAACAGCTTCGCCTCCGAGATGGAGAAGCTCGTCAAAAAGCACCAGGCGTCCATGGAGAAAGACGTAAGGAGGCCAATGAGATGACCCGTTTAATGTCGCAGTCTTCTCTCTGAAATTAAAATGGACATGAGAACTATAGAGTTCTAGGTATTATTTAAGGGGTGAGGAAAAGCCATTATAAATGTGATGGTGCAAAGCTTGTATATGTGGTATGCGTGAGTAATCATAGACATGCACCACTGTAGCTGTAAATCTCAGCTGCTCCTAGATTGAGTTATTTAAACAGTCAAATAAAGAGTGATTTCAGGGGTGCTACTGAACTCTTTAAGATTATTATCTCTACCCTGGAAGTGAACAAGAATGACATGAATCGGTTCTTTTTCTTTTGCCATTTTTAGATCCTGCCTGTTTAAAACGTCTATTAATGAAAACTTTCACTAGCACTGCATGGAGTAGTTACTTACCAGTCCAAGGTTGTGAGAGAGCTTGGTTAATCTTGAAGGGAACATGTTTGAGAGTAATGAAGCCAGAATTGGAATATGAAGGTGTGTCATCTTTCGGCTCCTGAAATCAAAACAAAACAAACCAGATATAATTTTGCCATGCTTAACAACAAGTGCATTCTCGACATTCTTGAGGTAGCTCATTTTCGCAGTCCTCTGTAAGAACAAGACCTGTAACCTCACCACATGATGCTCCGAAATTAGGTCAAACGTAGGCATTCCGGCGGAGCTGTTCAAAGAAAGCAAGCAGTGTGGCTCTCACTCACACCATCGGAGCTCTGTCTTTGCTCTCCCGTCATCCTAACAGTCCAGTCTTTCATGGGCCGGCCCATGGCATCGGTATGCATGTAGAAGGGGGGGGGGGCAGCTCCATGTGTGTGAATTAAAACATCTCCGCCGCTACAGGCACTACCCCTCACAGAATGTGTGTGTGTGTGTGGGTACACACACTGTTCCACAACTTTATATTTACTTTTCATGTTTTATGTTGCAGGCGAAGACTTTTGCCAATGATGAGAAGAAGTTCCAGCAGCACATTCAGGTTCAGCAGAAAAAAGAGCTGAGCAGCTTCCTCGAGTCCCAGAAACGAGAGTACAAGCTACGCAAGGAGCAGCTGAAAGAGGTACACACACACACACACACACACACACACACACACACACACACACACACACATATATATATATATATATATATATATATATATATATATATATATATATATATATATATATATATATATATATATATATATACACACACACACACACACATATACATATATATATATATATATATATACACACACACACACACACATATACATAGATATATATATATATATATATATATATATATATATATATATATATATATACATACACACACACACACACACACACACACACACACACACACACACACACACACACAGGCAGTCCGCTGTTCACACACAGTCGTCAACAGTCTCTGCATCACTGTGCACGCCAATACATGCAAAGCAAACAAAAGCAGATCTGGTGATATTGGACGAGAAAAGGGTGTGACTTCTAACAATCAATCATTAAAGTTTATGTTGTGTGAAATGGGGGGGGAAGCTGAAAGATTTCATGATTAATAGGATAATTGCACCTTCTAGACATGCCATCAGTCTTGCCATTGTCCACTGGCGGGTGAGGCATCCTCATTTCACTGCCGACTTTGGTCAACAATAAATGAAGGCCGATCATAAATTAGTGTAAAGCACACTGAGTTGATTTGGAAGTGCCTCTTCATCCTCTGAAGGCATTTGTAAAGCATGTAAGACATTTGTTATGTATGTAACTAATAAGATTTTAGCCACTCAAGTAACATCATTAATTGAAGTTTCAATTGGTGACTCCAAGTGTGTGACATGCATTGCATCACTGCTTCTCCTTGCATAACAAACACTCTCACTTCCTTTACCCATGCCAAGAGAAAGATTTGATGGCTAGCTGCTTAAGAACTGTTATGTAGGATCAGGATCTAGGTTAAGCCAGGGATGACAACACCAGCCTGTTAAGTAGCCTACACCTCGTCAACCAAATATGTTCTGTGTGCGTAAAAAACAATTGCCACGTATTGCACCGGTAATATCGGCTAATGCATTTAAATGCTGACATTGTTTCAGTAATGCACCTGTTAAAATACTGTTTTTGGTTACCTTTCAGAAATGGCTCTGTCATTTGAAGGGTGTTGTAAACAGTAGTAGAAAAAAAAACAAGTTCCCACTCTTGTCATATTTTACATAAATACAGTATGTGTTCTGCACCACTAACTTCAGTGCCAGCTGATACCAGCTAAATTTGACATACTGGAGTAGACGTCGCACCTTGTAGTTCTTCACTTCAAAGCAATACACACACACACACAGATGATTAATTTTCCCTTCTCATGCATCAGGAGCTGAATGAGAACCAGTCGACGCCCAAGAAGGAGAAGCAGGAGTGGCTGTCCAAGCAGAAGGAGAACATCCAGCACTTCCAGGCGGAGGAGGAGGCCAACCTGCTGCGCCGCCAGAGGCAGTACCTGGAGCTGGAGTGTCGCCGCTTCAAGAGGCGAATCCTCATCGCCCGTCACAATGTGGAGCAGGACCTGGCCCGAGAGGTACGGTGGCCTGGTGGTTATGATTTGTTTTGATTACTTAGTTCCCAGTCTTGCAACTGCATGTTTTCTAATGCAACATGTTTTCAGTAAACTGCTATTTGTGTTGGTGGAGCAGGTGTTTCTTTGTCAACTTAAGGTTTTGTGTTTTTTCATTTTTTTAATTCTCTTGTTCCCTCCTCACCCTTCTTCCATCTCTCTCCCTTTCTCTCTCCCTCTCTCTCTCTCTCTCTCTCTCTCTCTCTCTCTCTCTCTTTCTCTCTCTCTCCTCCTCCTCCCCCATCCTGGCTTTGCGGTCGGCCAGGAGCTGAACAAGCGCCAGACGCAGAAGGACCTGGAGCACGCCATGCTGCTGCGCCACCACGAGTCCATGCAGGAGCTGGAGGTGCGGCAGCTGGGCACCATCCAGAAGATGCGCGCCGAGCTCATCCGCCTGCAGCACCAGACCGAGCTCACCAACCAGCTGGAGTACAACAAGCGGCGCGAACGCGAGCTCCGCCGCAAGCACGTCATGGAGGTCCGCCAGCAGCCCAAGAGCCTCAAGGTGCAGAAGAGACACACACACACACACACACACACACACACACACACACACACACACACGTTCAGATGGGCAGGATTCAAGCACTTGCATGGGTTGAGAGATGACCACCTGACTGACCAGATACTTAAATGGCAATAGTGAGAGGTGGAGGCAGAGAACAGCAAAGACCCTTTAAGTAGCAGCTGTGAGCTATTTGCATGTCACAAACAATGGAGAGTTTAAGGCCAACGTTGTCAGCCATTCTAAATAACAAAGAAAGAAACCGATAGGAACTGAAGTTAGAAGGGTAGGAGGGTCATTCCATGTGAAAACAGCCAATATCGGGGTATCATGTACATGGCACCTCTCAGATTTTGCTGAAAAACCAAATATGGGGTTCCAAGAGTCACTTCTGCCGGAGAGGGTTTATGGACCCCCATGAAACCCCCACCAGTGGTACCATACCCTTCAAACAGGGGCGGACTGGCACCAAAAATCGGCCCTGGCATATTTGGCCCAAGCGGCCCTCAAATCGGTCGGGCACACCTAATTAAATACAAAATCTTTGCATTACCCTTAAATATGCATATCTTTTCAACTGTCATGGAGCACTGAAAGTGATATAGGCCTCATTGGTTATCTCTCTGACTGATCAGAGGTAGGCATGGAGCATATGATCTCTATATTCAAGTAGACTAACAAGCAATTATTAAAGAAGAGTTTCTGCTTGAATTCAAAGTATCATTTTAAATTATTCAATGGGCTACAATTGACAGCAGCACCAAAAATTACTGAAGCCTATGTGTAAAGAGTTAAATTACCCAGATTGTCTTAGACATTAATGTGATTTATACCAGTATATACTTCCTACCTACATTGCTGGTACATTTTGGAACAGTACAGCTACATGAACTAATTGTCTTTAGTGTCTGACAGTAGCCTAGGCCTATAGGTTATACTGTAGCTTAGTTGGCTTGTGCATGACGTGACGTTTTGTAACCTACGTTTCCGTCAGTCTACAGTCTTTTATCCCTTCTTTACCATGATAACCCTCCCAAGATAGAACCACCACTCATGCCATCGATGTTGAATTTTGGGCGTCTGACGGAAACTGATCAATCTGACCAACAATTAACGTCGATTTGACACTATTTTGCTGTCCGGGTTTGCAAATCATTCATTTAGAAAATTTAAGTTGCGCTATTTGTTATCATAATCACAGCACGGCTTTACTATGTTATCATTAGGCAACCATATCATAACATAAGTTACATTAATAAGTCATCATAATCATCATAGTCAGCATGGCATGTCACAGCCTACCTGCTCCACCACTGAGTTCTTATCATGTAGCCTCAACTAGGCTCGCACTCTCCACCACCTGCTCACTGTCCCTTGCTCTGTATATCCTCGTTCAAACTCAACGAACTTCAACATGTTGCTGACATATGCTAGCCTACTTGCCATATTGTATTGAAGCTTCTACATTGGTGTTCATTTTGCACAACTGTCACTACCGGCACCCGCCGCAATATCGTGTAGGCAACTTCGATTAACTTTTGATGCGCTCACAGAATCCTGGCTCTGAGCCAAAATGGGAGGGGTGGGGCCTGACGTGAGCTGTTATTGGATCAGTCCAGTGTCAATATTGAAATGTAACCAATGGGCCGCTGATTGTCCTTCGTTTGGGTAGATCGTTGGCCAAAATAATTAAATTATATATATATAGTAGGGTTCGACCGATATGGATTTTTTAGTGCCGATACCGATACCGATTTTTTTCCCTCAGCCTTAGCCGATGACCGATACAGGCTGCCGATTTTCTTGAGCCGATATTTGGAGCCGATACTGCTTTTATTTTGCTCCCTCAATTTACATCATAAAAATGACACATAATTACACAAATTATGATAACAAATGTTATAAGTCTCAATTTAAAAAAGGAACATTTATTGAACTTATGGATGGGTGCACTGGATATGGTTAACTGTGCAAAATGCTTTCATCAACATCTTACAGCCTTGATGATGCATTGCTTGCTGACTATAAGACATAATTCAGGTCATCACAAAATGTCCTTTGTCAACACATTTAAATACTTTAAGAAAACAATAAGCCTGAAAAGCTATTGAAATAAAGTGCTTGATTTGTAATTTAAGACTGCATGGTTTCATTTTTTCTATGTCTATATTTTTCTAAAAAAAGCGGCAAGATTTGTCAATCACAGAACATAAATCAGCCGAAGAAAATAACGTGGTGTCAGATGTTTCTGTTCTAAACGGCATCAACGTCAAAAGGTATAAAACATATCTCTCAAAGTTTTAAAATCTCTTTTTCCGGTAGCGCAGCACTCTCATATTGCTGTGATGCGTGTGTCTCAAAGATGCACACACAAACGTCTGTTTGGTAGCTGACGAACAACTATTGAACTGGATTGATAATGATAACGTTAGCAAACGGCTCTAAACAAGTAAGGCATACACGGTATGTCTGGTACATGGTAAACGTTAACACGAATTAATGGTTAACTACATATAACACGTCTCTCATTATTAAAGCTTTTATCACTGTGATGGCAACTCCGCCCAGCTCGAAGGGAGAAGGGGAGGGAGACGCACACACCACACGCGTCCAAAACTCAGCCAGGTGGTCGCTGAATAAAACTACCACAAATATCACGGAACAACGTCGGCATTACTTAATCATATGATTGACCAGTGTTCGTAACAGCTACCGCTACCATACGGATAGCCTACAACTTAGCTATTTACAGCTCCCTAAATACAATGGCAAGCAGTTTTATAGAAGAGGCATTCAGGGAGGGAGACACACACACACACACACACACACCACACGTGTCCAAAACTCAGCCAGGTGGTCGCTGAATAAAACTCCCACAAATACCACGGAACAACGTTGGCATTACTTAATGACCAGTGTTTGTAACAGCTACCGCTAGCCTAGCCTACAACTTAGCTATTTGCAGCTCCCTAAATACAATGGCAAGCAGTTCTATAAACGAGGCATTAAGCATTAAATAAAGTACCTATCTATCTATCATTCGTGTTTTCCATTTGGACCCACAAACTTGCTTCCACCTTCAAAGTGTATGGCAATATTTAGCTAAGTCAAACAGTTAAAAGATGCCTTGAAAGTTTAAATTTTACTGTTGTCTTGAAGAGCAGGCTTTCAGCACTTGTGGGGGAGGGGCAGTCTGCACATGAATTGCAGCTTCTCCAGCAACACAGAGCTGCCTGTGGACGCCTGTATGTAAATAATGCGGGGGGGAAAACTATTGGCGAACGCAGCCGCTTATCGGCCGATGCCGATACACGTAAAAAACGTAAATATCGGCCCGATATATCGGCCGGCCGATATATCGGTCGATCCCTAATATATAGCCAATTCTATCGGCCCAAAAGGTGCGTCGGCCCACCGGGAAAATGCCCGGTATGCCAGATGGCCAGTCCGCCCATGCCTTCAAATAAATTTTGGCAAGAGCAAGATTCCCACATATAACAAATAATCCTGTTTAGAATAAATATGATCATTAATTGTGGTGCTAAAGACGTTATGGGCTTCCAAAAATGGCAAAAGATGAAATGTGAAATTCCAATGTGTTAATTAGAGCAGTGGCACCCGAAATTCAAATGGACGCCACAGGCAAACCGTTTGAGATATTGACCTGAAACTTTAGATTCCTTTGTTTGGTAACATAAGGCATATTTTCACCGCTTTTCAGCAAAATCGGAGAGGTGTCATGTACATGGGTGGCTGAGTTGGCGTGGAATGACCCATGAGTGAGTTAAGCTCATTAAGTAGCAAAGTAATGCTAAGTAATCAAAACTTACTTATATATATTATAAGTAGAGACAAGGGGAGGGGTTTATATGTGCATGTTCAATGAACATTCATGCTTGATATATGTGAGTTTGTGTGTATGCTTGCTTGTTTGTTTTTCTCCAATCTTCTTGAGGAGAAATTGGGCTTCACATCTTGCAGGTATTAAATGAAAGTCTGAGAGCAATCTATGGCACGCCCATTTTAAAAGAAAGATCTCTTCTTCTGTGCTACTTTGTGTCTGTCTGGTCTTTTCCTCCTCTCTCTCTCTCCCTCTCCCTCTCCCTCCCTCTCTCTTGCTCCCCATGTTTCCCTTGTGTTTCCCCTCTCTCTCCCCCTCTCTTGTCGTTGTCCGTCTCTCTGTCCGTTCCGTTAGTCCAAGGAGCTCCAGATCAAGAAGCAGTTCCAGGACACGTGTAAGATCCAGACGCGCCAGTACAAGGCCCTGCGGAACCACCTGCTGGAGACCACGCCCAAGTCTGAACACAAGGCCGTGCTGAAGCGGCTCAAGGAGGAGCAGACGCGCAAGCTGGCCATCCTGGCCGAGCAGTACGACCACTCCATCAACGACATGCTCTCCACGCAAGCGGTGAGTCGCAGAGAGAGAGAGAGAGAGAGAGAGAGAAAATGCAGTAAGTTGTTTGGATAAAAGCGTCTGCGACTGAATAAATGGAAAAGACAGAAGAGAGGGAGAGAGTCAATGAAAAGTGAAAGAAGATGTAGAAACAGGCAGGGGAGAGAAACAGGGTTTAAATTTAACTTTTTTGATCACCAGCCAATGTGGCTGGTAACTTTCTAAAGTTACTAGCCAATCAGAATTTCTACTAGCCGAATTTTTTCCGGTGAAAATAAAGAGAATTATGAGTTTATGAGATGAGTGTCACTGAATCATCACGTAGCATTACGGCCCAGTGGTCATGGGAAATGTAGGAAGTACTGCCAGTGGGGATATATGACCGAGAACAGAGCCTTATGTATCATGCATGTAATGTCACATGCATCACCGGCCAAACTGGCTAGTAAGTTTTTATAAACACCCGCCAAAATGAATTTTAACCCACATTTGGCGGGTGTTCATTTAGAACCCTGGAGAGAAATATGTTAAGGTTGTGCAAGTTCTTTGGTGGTGGTTCTACATTAAGTTCTGACTCATGTGTGCACCATGTCATGGAGTCCTCCTTTACACGGGGAAAGGTAGATGGAGAGGAGCATCAATACTCCCTCTGTCACCATTCTCTTATGAATGGGCCCTGAGTGGAGTGAGTGTGCCCATTCATTCCTCTCGCCCTCATTAGCAACCCCCACGGGGTCACAGCTTTCTCACTCTCTCTGTGTGTGTGTGTGTGTGTGTGTGTGTGTGTGTGTGTGTGTGTGTGTGCGCCCCGCAGCTGCGTCTGGACGAGGCGCAGGAGGCCGAGTGCCAGGTGCTGAAGATGCAGCTGCAGCAGGAGCTGGAGCTGCTCAACGCCTACCAGAGCAAGATCAAGATGCAGACGGACGCGCAGCACGACCGCGAGAGGAAGGAGCTCGAGCAGAGAGTGTCGCTCCGGAGGGCCCTGCTCGAACAGAAGGTGTGTGTATGTGTGTGTGTGTGAGCGAGAGAGATCCCACTACCACCACAACCCTAGTGTGTTGGCTGCTGGACACCAAAGAGATTTGGTGTAGCTGTAATACAGTATGTCTGTATTTGCAGAGAGATTAAATCTCATAACTTTCAGATGTCAAAACTATCAAGTCAACAGGGGAAGTGAAAAGAAATGTCATTCTGTAAAGCTTTATTTGACAGATGTGTCAAAGGATGACACCTGTTGGGAGGGATGAAGAAGACTTTGTGTATTCAGGTGGGTCTCAAAAAATTAGAATATCGTGGAAAAGTTCATTTTTACCCCCTAATTTAGTTCAAAAAGTGGATCTTTCATATAATCCATATTCATTAGATATAAAGTGAAATATGGTCGACATTTCTGTATTATAACCTCCTTATGGTAATATTTTGAGATACTCATTTTTGGTTTTCATGACCTGTAAGCCGTAATCAAGATATTTGAAATATTTCACTTTATATCTAATGAATCTAGAATATATATGAAAGATCCAGTTTTTGAACTAAATTAGGGGGGAGAATGAACTTTTTCACGATATTCAAATTTTTTGAGACCCACCCGTATTAGTGTGTGTTAGTGTATATTCCAGAAGCATGTTAAAACTGCGTATGTATTCAAATAAACGTGAATCAACATTATAGATATCCCTATAGCTATGGGAGGTGTGTGTGGACAGCTTTTGGAGAATCCCTCTGATGATGTGTGTTTGTCCTTCAGATTGAGGAGGAGATGCTGGCCCTGCAGAACGAGCGCTCCGAACGCATCCGCTCACTTTTGGAGCGGCAGGCGCGCGAGATCGAGGCCTTCGACTCGGAGAGCATGCGCCTGGGCTTCAGCAACATGGTCCTGTCCAACCTGACCTCCGACGTCCACAGCCATAGCTTCCCAGGGGCCCCCGGGGTCTGGAACGCCCACCACGGCAGCGGTAGCAGCAGCGGCGGCGGAAGCTCCAGCTCCCAGGGGCCGCCCTGGGGAGGCAGCGGCGGTGGCGGAGGTGGCAGCGGGCACCATGGCGGGAGCCAGCACCACCACCACCAGGGGAGCACCGGAGGTCTCCCGCCACAGCAGCAGGCCTGGGCGCACGGGCTTCCGGCGGGCGGGCCGCCTCCCTGGGGCCACCACCACCACCACAGCTCGGGAGGGAGCCAGCGGTCGAGCGGTGGGGGCAGCGGGGGCATCGGAGGGGTGCGGAACAGCCCGCAGGCGGTGCGTAGGACCTCCTCCGGGAGCCGGAGCGAGCAGGGGATGAGCAGGAGCGCCAGCATCGCCTCGCAGATCTCCAACGGGTCGCATTTGTCCTTCACGTAAGGCCTCCCTCACACCAACAACAAACCCACCATGCCACCCTCTCTCTCCCCTCCACCTCTTACCAGAGGCACGCTCAGCCACTCGCCCTCGTGTCAGTGGGAGGCTCGGTGTGGTGATGAGAAAGGAGGAGTGTGGGGAGGTTACTGGGGATGGAGAAATGGCACAAGAATGGACTAACACCAACCCCCTCCCTCCCTCCCTCCTCCCCTCCCCCCTCCCTCCCCCCCTCCTCCCTCCCTCCCTCCTCCCTCCTTTCTACTTTTCCCCCTTTCTCTTTTTCTGTCTCTTCTATCCCACGCACTTGTTTTTATGTTTTGGCCGTTCCCTCCCTCATCACATGTTTCTTGCTTCGGTTCTTTCTTCCATATGGAAGCAAGTCCTACTACACATGGTCTGTTCTGAAGGGTTAAGGGGTCACGTTCTGGTTGCTAATCCTCCCCCGCATCCTCAATTCAGGTTGTTGTGATGTGGACATTACTGTGGAAATGTACATATTGAATGTCAGTGGTGCACTGAAGCGCTCAGAATAAGCTATGCTATGGTGCTAAGGGACTTTCAGGTTATGATTCAGACAGGGTGAATGTTTACTAATAGGTGGCACGTGTAACCATTACTTTTATCTGACACTGTTTACAAAATGGTTATTTCCTCAAATAGTTTTAGGCCCAAATACTATGAAAGCCATACTCTGTAGGAGTGTAGTTTGTGTCACTGTTTTGGCATATTGATGGTTTCCCCTTATACATATAGAAACCTTTCTAGATCTATGCTTTACCCCCTTTGCCATACACTTCTTTGCCATGGATACACTCTGAATAAAGGAGAGGTACATTTATTTCCAGCGTATGTAGGGTTTGTAGTGAACAGAAACAAATGATTAGTGCCAACTACCAGCTAGAATGGGAGATCACTCTGTGGACTGATTTATTGCAGTTAAATATTGAGGGCAATTAGTGTCAAAGAAATTGCATCACTTCACTGGGCAAATCTGTTCAGTGGAGTACACATTTTATATGTAAAGTATATTTTAATATGATTTTAATCGTTTTTAAATTAAAGTTTTATCTGATCGTAGTGCTGTAGTCCGCCTCCCTTTATTCCCAGTCATGGTGAGACTGTATTTTTACCTCAGCAGGAATCTGGTATAATCCCACTCCCATCCCCATGTGTTCATGATGAAGTCTTTGAAAGACCCGTCCAGTTTGCCATTTGACTCGGGCAATGGTGCCAAAACAGGAAATATCAAGGAATTATGATTGAACTGAAGCTACAAGATCAATATACCATTATCTGATTGGGGAATTCTAAATCCGAAGGGTGGCTCAAAGGAAGACAAAAGAAAGGTGTTTGGTCAGACTTGGACGTAATAAGTTGTGGTGGGTCAGGGTGGACTATCTAGTGAAGTCTTTCATGGCTTATTTTGGAATGTGTTTGTGTATATGCAGTCGGGACTCAGGAATTGAGATGGTCTTTGGTTGACTGATTGCAGAGGGTTTTGAATGCACCTTAGCACTGGTCTTGGGTGACTGCTGGTGCAGAGAGCAGTAGCATCCTCTCCGTGTCCACAGCCTGGGCCACTGAGACTAGTATCCTACTGTGAGATGATCTGGTATGTCAGGGCGCGTCGGTCGGCCCAGGCAAAGTCTTCTGAGGATACTGAGGGTATGTGTCGAGTGGGGTTGTAGACGTGGAATGTTGGTTCAGAGCAGGGCGAGGTCAAGAGATTTAACACAGATGAGTGGCGTGGAGGGTGGACACACTAAAACCAGAACCTTTGGCCTCTTTATCATTCAGACCTCTCGATGCCAAAGCCAACTGCTGTCATCGCTGTGTCTATGCAAAAGAGCACCGCATCCAAAACTAACACAAGAGCAATTAACAACCGAACAGTCAATTCAGTCTGTTACCCCATACGCACATTTGCCAAAAGTGGTGACGGTGTATTTGTATTATTCTGGCCATTCGCTGTGGTGATTTGCTTTGCCCCCCCCCCCCCCCGTCTTTATACAGTCCCATGAGCCTCTCAACATAAACATGCATTTAACACCCAAACCAATTGTGCCACCACTACTACCAGATCATGCTGCTTTTCCTAAATGACTCGACCCCGTGTCCTCTGCCTTCCCCTTTATCCCTTTATCCCTTCTCCTTCTCTCTCTATCTATCTCTCTCTATCTCTCTCTCTCTCTCTCTCTCTCTCTCCCTCCCCCCCCCCCATTAGCCCTGTGCCTCCACACTCCCCAATGTTGGTGTCAGGAGGCTGTGAATGGTGTTGTTGATGAGATGTAGGTTGGGGAGGGAGGGAGGGGGGGGATGGGTTGGCTTTGCGACTAATGAATGTCTCGTCACAGGCGGCTCGGGTGCCGCTGCTGTTGCCCTTGCGAAACTCCCATCGTTCCAGGCATCCCTCTCGACTGCCCTCCTGCCTCTCCCAGCCAGGAGTCAGACTGCCCAATTGCCCCCCTACTCCTCCAACTGACCATCCTCCCCATGGGTCACAGGAGTGTTTTACAGATCAGTTAAGAGAGTTTGTACAAAAATAAATCAATGTCTAAATGAAAAAGCTTGGAAATTGTTACTAATATCAAGGGTGACATGGCTCAGATATAGTCTTCATGAGACAGTATAAAAAATGGGATGTATAGGAAAAGTTTGTTTATACTGTATATTTAGAATTTATGGAATACCTAAAACAAATCTAAGTATAAAAAAAGACTAAATTGAATTGCTTGTATGTAAAGACAAAAAAGAATCAACTTGGTTTCTAACAAGAATATTCAAAAAAGAATTAACAACGTACAAAGGAGAGGTCCAAGAGGTGTGAGGGAATAACAAAAACAAACAAAAAGCCAAATTGTAGGAAGTGGAACACGCCATGTATTCACCCTGTGATGTCTGCTATCTTCTGTTACATCTCTCTATCCTTTCATTTCAGTGGTTTATTTCAAACGTCACAGTGAACTCTATGAGCATTTCTTTAGGAACCCCCTTCGCCATGTTAGTTCTTCCTTCCATACATATTTGGGCCAGGCAAGGGGAATGTTGCTAAGGGTGGACGGGAATGTTGCTAAGGGTGGACGGTGGTTTCTTTCTGTTACACATCACATTCTTGTGCATGTTCAAGTATAATTTAGTTTGGTTTTAAAATCTCTGTTCAAGTATACTTTAGTTTGGTTTTAAAATCTCTGTTCAAATAGGCTGTATCTGGGGCAAACCGTTGCACATCCCTGTCTTATTAGTGCCTAAAGGTGTATTGACCTCCACCACAATTAAAATAGTTTTTTCTGTTTGCCAGAAACCACATTTTGGAGCATTAACAGTGACTTCCATTTTTATTCCCGTGACTGCCACCACACTACACCACAGTACCCAGTTCCTGCTCTGTTACCTTTGGCCCATTGTGGGGTCGACCTCGAGCAGTTCAGTGAGGAAACCCCTCGTCCTCCAGGACTTGTGAGTGTCCTGAGCACAACATGTCTATCTCGCTGGCCTAATAAATATGGGTGGCACCTTCTGACATGTTGCGACACGACAAGACAAACAAGCTGAACCCGTTTTTAGACCAACGTTCAGCGCGTCTTGCGGGACCGGTGCTAGAGGAGAGGGGGGGGGGGTCAAGGCACAAGGTCTTCTCAGAAATCAATGCCTCCAAACCTGTTCAAGTCTACGCAGTACGTCTTCATTATAACCAATGATGCCGTCTTGTAGACAATATAATACCAATTGGCTAACTTAGTCCCATCATAAATGTATTGCAGTCATAGTATACAGTTTAGACCACACCAATTGCAGTGTTAAAGAGTCGGCACACAGATCTGTGAAAGGAAATAACAAACCCTGTCTGAAATCACTTTTTACATGATCAGTAGAGAGGGAGTGGAAAACTGTGAATGATTTGTGTATGCTCGCCATCTAGTGGATGAATGCGGTACTGCGGGGCATTTGTGCTGTGTGGTGTCCATCTCTGTTCTGAGGACAGTTTTCCAAAGCATGCAAATTGCTTAAACACCGTCTCAAAAGAGGCAGTCACATCTGCAGAGAGTGTTTCGCCAGTATTCCTGAAACTTATGGTGATCTTTCTTTTTTTTTTTGTCTCAATGATGCAACATTACCATAACAATCCACATATAACCTGTATTAAATGTATAGATTGTGAAAAGCTGAATGTTTGTGAGATTACAAAACAATGTACAAATATTCATAACAAACAACAGAGAATAAATGTAAAAAAGTAAAGATTCAGAAAAAAAACTTTAGGGGTCAAATGTAATGTTTTGTTTGTAATTACTCCATTTGTGGGCAGAGGGCTACTGGACAAAGAATCAAATGTAATAAAGTAATTTTAGTACATCTCCCGTCTCATTATTCTTTCACATGGCTGTTTCATAAGGTAATGTTATCGCTATGTTTGTCATTTTGTGCTTTATTTTATTTTATTTATTTGTTTATTTGATAGGGCAAATGCTCATTAATTGACAGACTGAATGCTGTAATAAAGCCAGCATTGACTGTGTGTGCTCATGTGTTGTCCTTAGCCAGTTATTAAAAAGACAGCCTGGGCTAGTACAGTCACAGGTGTGTTGAAACAGCTGTAACAAATCTTTTACATGGGCTGGTGGTATAGTAATATATTTGAGTCCATGTATTACAGAGAGAGGAGGTGGAAGTTAATGGCACATCTTCCAAATAAGGGTTGCAGTGACCTATTTGGAATGTTGTTTCTTGCTCACAATATTTAAACACGGTTAAAGGTCAGTTTGTGTTTTGGTCACATTTGATCTCAGCGACTTATAAATGTGAACTACAGTGTCTAGCTTATAATTACAGCAATACTTCTCGTGTTTGAGAGTCTAGGAACAAAACAGTCAGTGTGGTAAATCTGAAGTTGATTCTATGGAATGTTAAGGAAGTTTGGTAGTTGCCATGCAGGTGGGCTGACCATTCGCATTAAACGGTTGTTTTGTCCTGTGTGTACTGGCCTCCAGCTGAGCAGGATAACTTTATCAATAGGCAGGAAGTTGTCTGTGTAATACAACTCTACGATATGACCAGTCATAAAACGTTTTCTCTTGAACCTTACCAATTTTGGACTTCTGGAGTTGTGTCTTTACCTGGCTCTGGTACAAGGTCCCAGGAACTATTCCCTTCCAGTTAGTTCAACAGACAGTCTCTTCTGTCTCTAAATACTACTACAGCTGTGTGCTCAGGGTCAGCGTGTGTACGACCTGTTCCAGGTGAACAGGTCCTCTGCGAGCGCGGTCTGGGCAGGCTGATGGGTCAGGTGCCTCTCCCTGCGCACCGGCAGCACTGGCTTCCTCCGCCGGGCCAGCACGGTGCTGCTCCTGCGCCTCCATCCTTGGACCTGACCCCCCACGTCCTGCTCCTGGGCCAACCTGCTCCTCCTCTTCTCCTCCCCCTTCAGGAAGTCGCTCGCCACCCGGAAGTACTCCAGCACGGCCTCATGGCTCCAGGACGCCACAGTGCCCGTGCCGCCACTGCCGCTGCCACCACCGCCTCCGTCCCCGGTGCCCGCCTGGGCGAAGAAGCCGCAGTGCCCGCCACAGGCGGTGAGCGCCAGCAGGAAGTAGGGGCTGTTGTGGAAGAGGGAGGTGGGGAGGGTGGAGGCCGGGGGCAGGAGGGGGTCGTCGGCGCTGCACAGGCAGAGCACGGGCACCGCCACCTCGTCTGCATCCCGCAGGGGCTCGTTGCGCTCCCAGTAGGCCTCCCAGCCCTTAGCGCCGGCCGCTGGGCTCTGTCCCTCTGCACTGACCGCTGTGGGCTTGGGGGTGCCGCAGAACATCAGCTCCTCCATGTCTTTAAGAGACCTGCACCTCAGGAGCTGCCCTACGTCCATTAGAGAGCTCAGAGCACTGGCATACCTGCAGACAGCATCAGATATAAAAGATACATAGTACTAAGTATTTGATATGAAATCTGCTTCAGCTATGAGGGAAATTTGGTTGATATTGCTGAAAACCCAAGAACAGCCAGAGATTGTTCAACTGTACTTGAAAAATGGTCGTCCACCTTTTAATGTTTTAACAAGGTATACGTAATTATAATGAGTAAGTACTGAAAGCTATTATGAGCAGTGTGTGATAAAACCTCTGGGGTTCACCTCTGTAGTGATAGCCTGGTGTTTGACCCAGTTACCTGCTGATCTGCAGCTTGCGGTAAAACAGTGCACCCCAGTGGTAGAGGGATGGAACTGGCGTTTCGAACCAAAGCCGCCCGTGCAGCACGGGTGAGATGCAAGCTGCTGCCGTCAGGTAGGACGATGATCCGCACTCGCCCAGGTACGAGAGCAGCAATCCTGAGCCAGAGCCCTCGCTGACGGCCAGGAGCATGGCGGAGCGGTGCCGGGCGCGCAGGTAAGCCACGGCCTGAACCAGGTCCCGGGGGTCCCCGAACTCCTGGTAGCGGGGCGTCGTCAGCGGGCAACCGCCCTGGCCACGCCGGTGGAAGACAACCGGGTAGTAGCCCCGGCACAGCGCCAGGGAGCAGAGGCGCAGGAGATGGGGGGTCACCGCGCCCAGGGAGTTGGGGATGAGGAGGAGGAGGATCGGGGGGCTACCGCTGCTGCCACTACGGCAGCCTGGACTCCTGCACGCCCCAGGCTGCTGCTCGCATTTAGCGGCCAGCATCGGCTCCCCCCTCAGCCCCACAGCCCAGTCCAGGGCCACGGTTCCCCCGTCGTTCAGGAGCAGGTGGTCACGGGTGAAGCGCACCTTACCACCAGCAGCGCCATCTAGTGGCCACAGTAGGCTAGAGAGGGTTTGCAGGTGAGGGTCGCCCTGAGGCCAGGCAGCCAGCGAGGGGCGCAGGAGAGTGCGGCAGTGGAGGAGGAGGTGGTGGGCCAGCGCCGTGGGCTTGCACACCAGACTGGGCTCTGCGTCGGCTGTGTCCGAGCGTCCATCGGTCCGCTCGCCACGTGCCGGTATTGGCAGTTCTAGAACCCAGCAGACCCCCCTCCACAGGATCCAGGTGGCCCTTCTCGAGCCGCGCTCAAGCAAGCTGGACGCCGGTGACCAGCGCAGGAGAGCAGCGACGAGGAGCAGCAGCAGAGAGGGCAGGAGGCAGAGGAGCGAGTCCCACATGGTGACTGGAGGTGATCGGGGCACTGGCGCCAAACGCTGTCCCGAGTGACCGCAACCTGCTGTGTGTGACCGTGAGTGTGTGTGTGTGTGTGTGAACACCCAGGCACAGAGAATGACTAAGAGGAGGGAAAGAAGGAGGGTCACAACACCTCCCTATCTCTTCATTTTTAACCCCCCCCCCCACACACACACACACACACACAAGTTTGCTCTCTCTGGTTTACAAATAAGGACCTTCCTCTCCACTTACATACGCCCTCCTTCCCCCTTTTATAAACCCAATGCTAAGCTACGAAAGTGCAAACCTACTGCCTGAGTGGCTTATGAAAGGCAGTAATAGCCTCTTGAGCGAGCCAACAGTCTTCCAGGAGGAGTGTGTGTGTGTGTGTGTGTGTGTGTGTGTGTGTGGCTCAGGCTGCATTCACTACATGCTTCGGTGCATCTGAAGAACCATAAATGGAAGGAAAGACTTGAGAGCCGGGCACACAAACAAATGGCTGATTAAGTGGAGGACCTGCAGGCAAACACTCCTCTGATACTGTGGACTCAGTGGTCCTTCAACTTATTGCCATGGTGACAAGTAACATTATATTCTTGCTTTATGCTCACCTCCAGCAACAAGGTGTTTTTTAACTTTTGTTCTGAGTAAATTGGCACTCTACATTTGAAAATCCTGACAGTGATGCTAATATGTATGCAGACCTCAATGCCCAGGTTAAACAGTAACTAGAACAAGAGGTCATTAGTGTCATTGGCAGTGAAGGCTACTGTTTTGAAATCACAGTGATCAATAATAAATCTAAGCCCTGAGGGGAAAAAAACTCTGATGACAATTCTAAACAATTTTCACATAAACAATCTTTACACTTACCCCCCCTCTATGAGTTTTTGCTCGAAATTGCACACCGCCTACTAACAATGACCCTGTTTCCACATACTTTGACTTATATTCAAGTGCTTTACCTCTTTTGAAAGCAGAGGCCTAGTAGATTATTTTGGTACCAATAGATTGACTGTGTGATGAATAGTCAGAGAGTGGCAAAGGGTAGAATGATAATTTTTTGTTTTTGACCACATTCTGCATTTTTGATCAAATTGAATTGAGACATAGTAAGATTAATCTGACAATGTAAAGCACTATACAGATTGTACATGAAATTGAAGATGATGTCATATATGGATTCCCAAGAGTTCAAGCTTTTAAATGGTGTATAATATTGTTGGGGGGGGGGGGGAGGTCACCCCGCAGTGTAAACAGTTTTAAAGAAGAAGACACAAAGTGGCCTTACAAACCAGAATGCCTCAGATGGGCAAATGTCCTTCAGCTGTTCCAAGTGCTTTCCATACCACCATAACACCAACTTGATCTTGGTCTAAATATTCATGTGTGCGTCTGAGGCTATGTTAAATGTACTAACTTGGCGAACTCAGCAGTGCAGGTCGAGTGAGATTCTACCTGGGTGAGAATTCATAGGAGTCCAGCCAGTGCATGCCAAGACATTCCCCTGGCTGCTGGGTCACATCCAAATGGC
Source organism: Alosa pseudoharengus (assembly GCF_046254945.1). Taxonomy (NCBI): domain Eukaryota; kingdom Metazoa; phylum Chordata; class Actinopteri; order Clupeiformes; family Clupeidae; genus Alosa; species Alosa pseudoharengus. Next base: position 15,603,977 of record NW_027468870.1, on the reverse strand, counting down.
TGCTGATTTATGGTAACTTATATATTCACAACTATCAAAGGAAGTAGAAAGCTCCCGCACACTGTCTTCATTTGCAATTGTAGCTTTTTTATTGCAACGTTTCGGTTAGATGTCCATCATCAGGCAATTTCACCTGACGTTGCAATGAAAAGCTACAATTGCAAATGAAGAATGTGCGGGTGCTTTCTACTTCCTTTGATATTGGTGACCCTGTGGTCCTTCTCCAATGCACCCGTCCCAAGGAGGTGTGCAAAAGCACAACTTTTTCATATATTCACAACTAAACTGTGTTCGTGTTTGTGTGTGTTCTTGTTCCCAGTTTCCAAGTGCAAGACCAGATATCTGGAGCCTACACACTATTGGCTGGGATAATTACAACATTTACTATTTTTGCACATCATTCACAGAAACATTCTGTGGGAAGTAGCTTATCCCATACAGTGAATACAATACAATAAGTCTTAACATTGCTGAGTGATTCAGTGGCATTTTGTCACCAAGGAATTCAGTTTAGTTTCACAGCCACCAAGATGCATATTAAATAAAATGTTCAGTGGCTGTGTATTGATAAGCATCTACCCTTTGCTATGAAACTATTCAAATCATATACAACATGAATGGATTTATCTACTGAATGTATTTATTTACCTATATGGGCCCAGTATTGCACAGTGGACAACAGTGATCAGAAAAAGGGGATATAACACATTTTTATTACAAAAGGATGTTTTATTGATGCCATCATATAGTAACATCAACAGAACACACAAAATATTTCTCTCAATATTTGTCTTTGGTTTCGTAATTTTCAATTTTTGGTATTTTTCCATATTTAATTTTTCTTATTTTTGTATATATTTACATGTTGAAAGGCATTAGAAGACCATGTGCTGTAAGGGTATGATGGGAGGGCAAGGCACACAGCCTTGTGTCTGGGCAGCAGCCATGTAATGTGTTAGTCAGTACAGTTACGTTCGGATTGCTGCCAGTATGTAGGCACATTTTACATGTTCAAATGCACTGAACGGGATGTTTTCGAATGTCAGGATGATCTTCGAAATAATGAAAGGTGGTATTCTACCATATTACCTTCCAATAGTTCCTTACTAAAAGTAAACAAATGATACACAGATGAATATAGTTAAGGGATTATCAAAAGGGAGTGTTAAAAATATATTTTTGAGAAAATCGCACAAGATATAAAAACAACAAAATAAACCAAACAGAGCCATAGAGACATTCAACTTCACTTTTCAGATGAACTTACTTAAACACCCTTAAAAGACTAAACTCTTCTTCCAGATACTTTCAATGAAATATATGCTTGAAGCATCTAGACATTGTGCTTTTAAGTACAATTTCACAAAATGCCACTGCACATAAAAATACATATTTCGTCCAACATGTCTAAATCTTCTCTGAAGTACTTTGTCTTCCCTCTGCAACCACTTCCTGTACATGGGAAAGAAGCTTCTTCCTTTACTCTCAGAGCTCTGAAAGATTTGATGCAGAACTGGTATATTCTTCTTGTAGTCGTCTTAAAACCATTAGGGTTTAAAGCCAACCACCTTTTAATCACAGCACCATGAGTATGTGTAGGACTGTTGCCATTTTTGAAACTAAGGTTCCACGTTGAATTGTTGTTCAAAAGACACTTTAAAGCTGCAGGATGTTTTGCTGTTCAGAGTTTGCAAGCTAACTTGCTAACAGCAAACAATAGAAACAGCACAATTAGCTGTAACAAAAGCTAGTAACGCAACTCACTGACAGATTGGACATTAAGGCAAGACAACACAATTTGCAAGTTTCAAATGGCCACTTGTCACCATCACAAACACTAAAAATGACATAATTGTCACTTTAAAGCAGATATCTATGCTAGCTTATGTGTTCTAATTATCACTTTCAAGACTTCTACTGTGAGAGCCAGATGAAGAGCGTTCTATCCCCCACCTTAAAGTCCACATCCCATCACCGTTCTCATAGCATAACAACACTGCTTAGTGATCACCAAAGCAGTATGCCATGCAGCAATTCACTAAGGATCCCAGCGCTCTCCACTCATATTTGGTTTAGTCTTGTGCTCTTAATCAGTCGATGATCCTTTAAAGCTCATTGTGTATGAAAATGCAGATATGTATACATTACAATTCCTTAATGTGCAAAAAAGAGCCTGCCAAGCTCAGGCAATGTGAGTTTCTAGGTGTGGTGAGGTGTGTTGGCGCGACAGCTCAGTAAAGCTCAATTAGCTTACGGGCACTAGCCCTTCTAGCCTCTTTTATGATTTGCTGACTGTAGGGTTCCACAGATTCCTAATACTGATGTTTTATGTATTGTTTGGTTTGTTTGTATTATTAGATTTTTTCTCTATTATTGTGTTAAATGCTCCACATGTAAAGCACTTTGAGATGCTATAATAAAGCTTATTATTATTATTATTATTATTATTATACAGATGGGGATATTTTTAAGTGCAAAAGAGGGAGCTAATGACAATGACTTTGTGACAGTGATTTTCTCTCTGAGGGCAGGCTTAGTGGGAAACCGTGGTGTGGGAATTGGTGTGTGTGTGGGGGAGTGTCGATGGCCGTTAGGGGCTGTTGGGGACTGTTCGGGGGCAGGGGGTTGCGGGGGGTGTCAGACTGTGCCATTGGTGTACTGTGACAGCTTATTCTCTAAGTCACAGATTCGGTTCTCCTGATCAATCACTGTGGCCTTGAGGCTTTGAATCTCCTCCAGTAGCTTCTCCAACAATTCAGGCTAAAGAGGAGAGATAGAGAGAAGAAGAGAAGAAGAGGAGAGATAGAGAGAAGAAGAGGAAGAGAGGAAGAAACAAAAGACGGAATGATAATGAGAGGATGAAGTGAAAGATGGCAGAGACAAGGGTCAAGAGGTGGAAGGAGAAAAAATAGACAGTCAGGGGATCGCATGGTGAGAAAAGAGGAAGTAGAAAAAGGTTGTAAAGACAAGCGGAAGAAAGGAAACTGTAAGGCGTGCAGTGGGAATGACTAAAGGAGAGGGAAGTTACCGGCAAGTTGCTCCCATCACAGGTAGACACGCTCCGGCGAGTAGTTGGCCTGGAGTCTAGAACGTTCTTCTTCATGACCTTGAGCTCCCTGCTCTTCGGGGGGACATAGCCATCCCTCATGGACACCAGGATGGGGTCCTCGTCCCTCCCCTCTAGCCACTCCTCCGGCTCCACGGCCGGGTCAGGGCCTGCCGTGTCGGGGTACAGGTCATCCTGGAAGAGATCCGACTGCAGGACAAAAGACAGTTAGCAGGCATGTAAACACGTTGCTTATAAATGTTTACATGACAAAGCAGAATTAAGGTATATACAATATAGAATTATGTCATTGTGACTGTGATTATTTGAGTCTTCAGTTGGGACTTTGATGAGTTGTACACTTAATATTAGCAAGGGCTATTAAAGACAAATATCTGACTTAAGAGTCTTATATTTCAAATCCCAAATTCTTGGCTTAACAACATTTAGTTTGTGTTTTTGCATAAGCTCTTTTAAAATATGTCACCAAGCAAACTGATGTAAACAGATGTATTGATCTCAGTATTGTCTATTTCTGGTGTTGACGACGCCGCTGCGACTCTAACTGCACTCACCTTCCTGGGAACAGTCATCATGATGGGCTCACACTTCCTCTCATGGAGTTTATATAACCTGCACAGCAAGAGGGGGGGAGGGGGCAGAGCGTGAATAAGCCTTCTCTTTCCCTACACATCACTATCAATTAAACAGCTCAATCGTAAAGACTGATAACATTTTCACTACTGTAAGTAGCTTCAGAAGAGACCTGATAACTTCTACAGCTAAAGAGTAAGTCTTTGGCACAGTGTAATGCATGTTATATCAAATACCCATGTTTGCCTTACAACACATTATCCACCATCATATTGAACACTGAAAAAAATTAAACAGTAGGCCTGAAACGTCATCCTGAGATCTGAAACTGGTAACTAGCGTTTACCTCTGCAGCAGTAAGCTTAATTCCAAAGCCCAATAAACACATTATAATGCAATGAAACTAGCTGCCATGGGCTCATACTTAAAGTGGCTTTGACTCCCTGATCTAGTTGTGGATATGAGGCCTGTGAGGGTCAAGGACAAGGTCCCACCTGGCAATCTCACACTTGCTGACGTCCACCCCTCTCTTGGGCATGAAGCCCATGCCACGCTGAGGCTCCTTGCTACTGAAGGTGCTGAGGTAGTGCACATACGGGGACTCGTCTGTGATCTCAAAATAACGAATGCTACTGTCACCCTGACAGACAGACAGAGGGAGAGAGTAAGAAAATAATTAATGCATGAACATGAACTGGAAAAGAACAAGAGCATGGAAAAAAAGATCCGAATTACACAGTAACATCTATGGTTAGGCCTATTTATGATTTAAAGATGAAAAGGGTGGTGGGGATATTGATGCAAGTAACATACCTTTCCACAAAGATATACCAGGTTGGTGTCTGGATCATAGAATGGCAACAACACCCCGTTACTGGTGTCCAACTCCAATAGTGCAATGGGCTCTTCAAAATTTGTCTTAACAAAGCAAAAGGTAAGAAGACATTGTTTAGATAACTGTGTAGTCCAATTTTTAATATTAACTATTTGTAAGTACAATTGTAAGAAGCTGCTTACAATATAACTATCAAAGTATTTCTGATTCTACACCATTTTGTAAACAAATGAAATGACTCCTTGTGTGATTGAGGTACATATGCTGTATGATGGAGCTGTGTAGATGTACCGGATCCCATAAGCCCAGCTCCCTCTGACTCATCCTGGTGAAGCCCGTGGTGAAGATGTTGCCCTCCCTGGTGAAGATGGCACGCATCGGCCGGATTCCCTCATGAGGTGCCAATCTCTCCTGAGGATGTAAAGAAGAATCACAAACAGTGTATCAGACATACAATGCCCATTAGTAGTTCCATAAACAGATGACACTAGTAGTACCACAAACAGACATTCAAACATTACAAATGGCCATAATGTAGAATTGCGACTAATCAAACCATGGCAGCTGTTGTTTTCATTCCTTGTCATCAAGTTGTCCAACCATCCCATTCTCCTCTCCAACATCCCACTGTCCACTTACCGCCACGACCTCCCTCTTGCGCGGGTCACACACGCGGAGCCGGCGGTCCTTGCAGGTGGTGCAGAAGAGGCTGCCGTTGCGGTTCCAGCTGACGTTGTAGATGAGGTCCGGGTGGTCTTCCATGGAGACGAGGGGCTCGCCCGTGCCCACGTTCCAGATGATGATCAGGTTATCACTGCCTGCCAGCGCGGGGGAGGCACACGCACAGAGAGGTTGGCATACAGCATTTCGACAAGGCTAAAAATAACAGCGTGGTGTCAGTTTGAGGTGATAGAGCGGGAGGAGGATGAGTGTGTGTGATGCGTGCCTACCAGCAGTGAGGAGGATGTTACGGGCAGTAGGGTGCCAGGTCACGATGCCCACGCGCTTGGAGTGGCCCTCCAAAACCACGATGGGATCCGATATGGGGCGGGAAGGAGTGTGATCAGGGATCTGCCAAACCTGCACAAGCACAAAGAGCAAAAATGTACAAAAAAATCAAAACAAACCGAAAAACTTCCTTTAGATCTTGTATTTCTACACACAGCATTACTGCAGTGGTGACTAAGGAGACATGTTGCTCTTGTGTTATGTTACCATGACGCTTGTAAACAAAGAAAAAACCTGGGTACTGAAAAAGAAAAAAAAACCTGGGTACTGGCCCACACATTCAATTGAATACTGTAAATAATAATATCAGATATCTATACAGGGAACAGAAGACACGATTACACAAAGTCCAAGTAACAAGAAAGAGAGCAGTGAGTGAGGGTGAGAATAGAGAGAAAGCTGAACATGACCATGGGTGGAGTGACAACTCTCTCCCACACACAACCACAGTTCTGGAGTTGGTGCTGGAGACACATGTCAATGACTAAGCCATACACTACCCAAACAGACCATGAATTACGAGGTGAGACCATTGCTGAAATGGGGTTGTCGTTCGAGAGGCTTTAAACGTTATCATCATCCATTTAGCAGGAATATGATGTAGGCTGCTGAACAAGTTTTTTTAATCTAATGTTTGATGTAGACCTCACTCAAACGAAACAGTAGAGAAAAGAAAAAAAAAGAAATAAGAATATACATTTTTGGCCAGACTGAACACTTGCACAGAAGTAACTACCACAGATTTCAGCTGAGCAAAAACTCAAAATTGAACAGTTTAGAACAGGATATAACACATGCATTTCAGGCGACTAAATTCTCCTTCTAGCTTTGACTATGACTTCGACTATGAATAAAGTAATGATCATGACTCCATTTTGCTGGGTTGATGTTTCTCTTCTCTAACAACAGCACAGACGGACAGTCAATCTTTCCATGGAGTACAGGAATAGGTTAACAGCTGCAGCTTCGCCCAGTACAGTAGGCCCAGTACTCAAATCAAAACAACACACTATTAGGTTACAAGGGGCCTTGTTTGCAAATACTATATAATACTACATAAAAAAAGCTAAAATGCATACTAAGCATATCTTAAGCGTGTCATACTTAGCATGCGTGTCACACACTCTGATTTCACCCATACTATTATTCCCACACATTTTCTTTTCCATATCATCCATCCATACTATTATTCCCACATACATTTTCTTGCAGGGTTTACTATTTCCAAAATGAATTAGTAGTGTGAATAGTGTTGCCAGATTAATATTCTCTCAACTGTAAAATCTAAGTACAATGTACCCATACTCAGCCATGGTCTGTGTATGTGCCTGTATAAGGACTGCAGTCCAGGATGTTGCCTTGCTCTGCTCTAAGTCTCATCTGCCTTTGGGGGATTCTGTCTGCCATTCTATTGGTCTGTTGAGGAACGCAGCCTAGCTAGCTAGATGAACAAACACGTGTCGTTTCCAGGAGTCACGCCCTCATCGCTGCAGCCCGACTTACCAGGGACAGTTGGTCAGTGATGACTGAGGAAGCACATGTCTCCTCCTCAAACAATAAACACCCTGTGCTTCTGCTGGGCGATTTCCAAGCGTTATCGACAAGTGGGCATTGAGCAGCAAAACAGCTGTTCTCAACCATTCAGCAGTAACCAAAAGCATGGTGATCGCTATTTTAATAAAAAGCTTAAAACAGCAAAGTGGCCATCTTTTTGCAAATGAACCTGGAAAAAAAAAACTTTTCAAATACTCCACCTTTTAACTGAGTTAGAAACAGCATGGTCGACTTACCATAGCAGTACAATCGTCAGAGCCACTGGCCACTATGTTGTCATTGTGGGGACACCAGTCAATGTCCAAGACGGGGCCTGAGTGGCCAACCACCATGGGGTAGCTCTTGTCCACACGCCCGACCTGTTACATACAGCATTACATGGGTCTGTTAACAGATTTCCAGTGCTCATATTGGTAAAGTATGTAAAGTTCTATGTGGGTCATTCTGTGTCAAATCAGATAATGTTGTTGCTGGACCGTCTTAGATTTTGTCTTTAGCAAGAATGGGTTCCAAAACCAAGGCCTGTAAAATATTTCTGTTCAAATCTTATGTCTTATTATTTTCAGCTCTTGAAATTACCTGTTTTACAGCCTGAAAATCACATTATCTGGGAAGCAATGTTTGGACATTAATATAATGAAAAGTATTATCATACTGTAGGCAGGCCAAACTTTGCAAGGTGGAAGACAAACATGTTCTCAGTATGACTGAGGCATTAGGTTTGTATGGCATTCTCACTGATTTTCTACAAAGCCCTAGATTTGGAAAAAAGTGCAAAAAGAGTTACATTAAGGGCCCTATTTTGGCGATCTAAAACTCAGCGCATAGAGTATTCTTATCACGGCGCAAAGTTTATTCCTATCTTACACTCCAATTTTTTGCCATGCCCTTCTCTTTTATTACACGATGTGCCCAGGGGTGTGGCAATTAACAACATAAGGTGTGGTCTGGCACATGATCTAAAAATCGCTATTTTACGCCATTCAAAAAGCATTACACCACCAAGTGGACCAAGAAAAACCTGGTGCATATGAAGCACAGCTGAAGACGCAGTCACGAGATGTAAGCAGCAACTCCTCTGCAGGATAAATGTCTGTAAGTTTTTCGTTCAGTCATTCGAACATTATTGGGGTAAGTGTTGCTATTTTCAGGCTATGTTTTCTATGGTAACCCATTGTCAGTCAATAGTGAAAGTAATTAACTGTGTATAACTGTTTTGTTGTTGACTATGACACCACGGTGAAGTTAGTTTCACGTTGCCTATGAGTTCAAATAATAGACGAGTGCAGATGCGTGTAGGCTATACTCTGCTAGGTTTTAGTAAAGCATGGTTTAGTGGAATACCTGTTCCATACGGTCTCGCTGACTATCAAAATACCGACGCGTTTTTTGAGGTTGCGCTGCTTGCTGTTAAAGGGAATGACAGATGTCATTTTCATTCATTTAAAGGATGATACGCCCAAAACACACCCATGACTGATTAAGAAACATAAGACCAAACTTTTTGCGCCAGGCGCCCGACGTTTGATAACAAAACCACCCCTAATGTGGAATGGACAAACCCCTACATTTATTTAAGCTATTCACCAGTGACCATGCGTTTTAGATCGCCAAGATAGGGCCCTAAGGGTAGTATAAACTTTTTGTAATCAATCAATCATTATTTTTCTCTTTACATACTATATTTTATTGATGTTCTACCAATATTTGAGTTCTCCACATATAATGGGCTTGAAGATTTTAATGATTAAACAAGGGGAGGTTGTGTTTTTCAGTAATTTATAGGATTAAAATGGTATGTGGGGTAACTAGTAGGCACTTGAAAATCTATGTGAAAGTAGCTCAGAGTATAGGCATTTAGTGTACTAAGTGCCAATGTTGTACCATATATAAGTAAATAGAGTCAGAATCATTGTTTTGCCTCAAGGACAAGACTGAAAATGCATAGGTATACAATGTAACCAAGTAAGTGTATTTATGTATAAATAAAACATGGTACATCATTGGCATTATACACAAATAAACTGAGCTATTCCCACATTGATCTTCCCACATACCATTTTAGACCTATGAACATTCCCAAAAAATGCATTCACACCTTGTTTTATCCTTAATATATTCATGTGCATTTGTTGCAGAGACTTCAAATATTGGCTCAACATTAATAAAGTATTGTATTTGCAGACAAAATAATGATTGGTGTCATGAGGATACAAAAAAATGAGTTTCAGTAACCGGCCTTATATGAAACTAATGGACATGCAGTACAAACTTTTAACGGTCCAATAATACTGAGAACATGTCTGTCTTCCACCCTACAAAGTTTGGGGAGGCTAGGAATAATACTTTTCATTATATTAATGCCCAAACAATGCCTCCAAGGTAAGGCATTTCTGAGAGTGTCAAATGATACAAAATCAAGGGTGAAAAAATGTGTGAAAACATATTTAACAGGCCTTAGTTTTGGGACCTAAATACCGTATTAGGTAGAAATCTGAGACAGTGCAGCACCCATTTTCCATGATTTTGTCTGATTTGACATGGAATGACCCATGTACATTTTTATAGTAGGCTATATTTTATATTTTATAGTATAATAACAGTGTTAGCACAAAAATGTATGTCCCCTTTGATGTACAGTTACATAGCAGAAACCATGTCTTATGCAAGTATTGTGCACAAAAGTGCAATTCTGAAATGTTTTAAACAGACCTTTTGCATATGGATGCATACACTTGTTTGAAAAAAGAATGCAACACTGTTAAAAACTAAATGAGGTTAGAAACAGATGAGGTTCGACAGAGTTGAACTGAACAAAATCTTGGAAAAAAGTCCTCTCAGCTCACTAGACAAGATGGGTTACCATGGTGAAACCTGGACAGTGGTGCAGGATATAACGCACATACTCAAGCATTCTAGATTCAATAACATGAAGTCATTGGCAGCAGTCACGGGGTTGCAATCTTACAGTGGTATATTAAGATGGCACTGCCACATGTTCCACCTGAAGGAATCCAAGCCTAGCGCCTTTCAACAGACTGCCATGATTACCCTGGCCAGTGATGTAATGGTCACTCTATTCAGCCAATTCCTGTTTAGTCAGTGTGAACACATGTCAGCTCCTTCTCCACAACAGCCGCGTCCTCCTCTTGCCTCGCCAACACCATCTCCCAATACCAACCCCCACCTCTTCTCTTTCCCCCCTCTCCAAACCAACCACCCCCCTCCCATAGCCACTCCCCTCCCAGCAACCCCCGAGTGTGTATTTATAACCCCATGACGAGGCGATGAAAGGGGAGTTTTTCTTTTGGCTGGCAAGTGACTCTATGCAGGAGAGGAGAGATGGCAAGTGGGGGTATTTATAGCAGGTCTGTCCAGGCCCTGTAATGTATGCCTGTGTCCCTCATGGCGAAGATGGCACTGCAATGATAAAGCCCCTTCACACTTGTTTGCCCGCAAAATGGAAACTGTGAAGAGGATGGACTGGCAAGCAGCCAGTTGTCAAACCATTACCAGAGATGGATCAGCACATTTGCACAAGTCGGAGGATCTATTTCCATAATAAATTGATGTAAATGGTGGCTGTGAGACTGAATACATCATCTACGTGTAATTACTGTCCTCTGATTATATAGGTCTGAGGGGAGTCCATATGCATGGAGTCACATGTAGGGGCATCCCGACAAATGAGGTAAAAATGGACTGTGAATATCCTCAGTTTAAATCTGTTTCTTCATCACTTTACATGGGCATGGTCAAATAGTGGCTATTGTAAGATAGGTGCCATTTCTAAATATGGGGAAATGGCCTATGTTTCTTGTTGCCATTCTCGCTCTGCATCATGTATGATGAGGGGATTTTCCTAACCCAGTCAGTAAGGACAGACACCCTGCTCACCCTTTCTCTAGGGGGTCCTCTCCCTCCCAGTGCCCCAAAAAGAGGGAAACTAGAAGCTCAGTTGGAGGAGGGGTGTTCTGGGTACTGGGATGAACTAGGACTAGGGTGAACTTGTTGACATCAATGTGCAATGTTCCCATGCCAACAGGAGATTTAGATTTAGCAACACTTCACAACAAATATTGAATATTATAACTTCTTCAGGGACGCTCAATGCACTTCTTGGACCGTTAATGGAGGTAGTGAACTTCGCAAGACATGGTGAGACATCACATCCCACCAACCTTAATTCTAGAGAGATTACTTGTGTCATGGATATGGGCCAATGGCAAATGACCATTAGAATAAGAAATACAATATCCACTCAGTAGATTTCACATTCCAGTAGTAATAGTTTAACAGGAGCAACAATGTTCTGAGTTTGGCTTTTATTTCCAGGCATCTCTGAGTCATCGGCACGGAAGTTTGAAACATTGCTGCTGTTGTTGAACTATTTCCCAGGGAATGTTCAAACCAAGGCACAAGCCTTGTATTTTACTCCATGCATGGAGTATGGCTGTATGGTCCCACCAAGCAAAGTCAAATATCCATATCCATCGAATATCCAAAAGTTATATCCAATATCCATCTATCAATTCCATGCTCACCTTAGAGAGAGGTAGAACCAGGAAGGAACCCCCTCCGCTGGATTCCACAATGATGGCGAGAAATTTGGGGTTGACGGCACAGAAGGAGCTGTCCCACGTCACCTTGGAAACACGAATGTCATCGTAGCTTTGCTCTGCTTTCGCTGATTGGCCGAAAACATGACGGAATTTACTTGTGCGCACGATGCTGCGACTCATTGCTAGAGGAAGAGAGAGGACATTAGGATAAAAACACAATTCAGTGATCAAAACTCATTTTCCCTTTAAACTCCTGTATCACAGCAAAGTACCATGTACAGTATTTCAAAGTAAAATATCTATAAATTATGTTATTTCCTTATTAATGTCGAAAGCATTTTCAAGTTTTGACAGCAATCAAAGCAATTCAATCTCTTACGGGACGGGTCATGTGTTGTAAGAAGAAGTCTACATATCTCCAATTTGTTAAGCTTATTTAAAGCCAAAGGCAGCAGTCATCGTCAAGGCTGCTAATTAAGACCTTGCGTATCATAAAACACTACACGGCCCTTTTTCGCAGCCTCCTCAGGGGGGTCAAGTCATGTCAGTTTTATTTGAATGCCAGCCCTCCTCCATCCAGAGCTTCCCTCTCGGAGTGTCCTCCTGCCTGACTTGGAGAGTTAGTGTGCCTACACATCCAACGTCGTTAGCAGCCTGTCATGGTAAAGAGACTAGAGCATATGCCACTCAACAGTACTGCATATTGATGAATACAATGCTCTCAGGAAAACATCAATTAACATTTTATCTTTTCTTGCCTCTCTCTCATTTGGCACTGTTCAGTTCAACAGTACTGTAGACTGGTGAATAAGCTGGGTAATAACCTATGGAGCTGAGGGAATCACCAATCAGTATTTTAACCATTCATGTCTGTCTCTCGTTTGGCATTGTTCATTTTAATCTCATGATGTCTGCCTCGGACTCAACGAATGGTCTGAATGCAACCAACAAATCTTTGTCAGTGTAAATTTCAATCTTATGAATTACTGCCACAACTAGGTAAGAAGCCCATATTCCTAGAGACTTAGAGAATACATCCTGTAATGATGTGGCTTTGTTGTTGATGAGGAATATTGTATTACCCCACAGTCAGAGAGAGAGAGAGAGAGAGAGAGAGAGAGAGAGAGATTGTATAAGACATATAGAAAGGCGAATACTGTAGAGAATATTTGGTCAAAAGCACAGTCAAAGCCTTTGTGCATATCAAGATTTGTGGTCTTTCATTTTGCTTTCAAAATGATTTCAGACTTCTGTTTTGTCCCACCATCTGTCTTAAATAGTATACATGTATGCATGTCTTCAATGCCTTCTTTGATGACAAATAATCTAAAAAGTAATATTCATAGTTGTTGACATTTGACACTTGTTCATTTAGAAAATGAGTGTCTTTATATACTTGGAACATCTAAAGCAGGTGTTAAACACTGCTGAGTAGATAGACATCAAAGACAGAATTGAAACTATTTCCTTCTACTCAACAGGTATTTAATATTGCCCATGTCAAACTTGGTGCTCAATTATTCCATTATTTATTGATAAGATCAAAATGATTATTTATCATGTTACCATGACACTGTGATGCTTGTAACATTTTTGAATGAGTTGTTCACACTAAACACTTTGAACATGTGTCATTCATTACAATCAACATCAATATACCTGGAAGCTTGGTCAAAGGGGAGTGTCATAACTGAACATATTCTTAACATTTCTGAAGCTTTCCAGTGTTTATTCACTTGACCACTGAAAGTTGTATTACTTTTAGTGCAGCAGGTCATTTCTGTTATAGGCCTTCTATATTAGCCTACTGTCAATGCATGGTAATGTTGACATCTGTTATATTGTAGGGTTTACTGTTATCATGCCATGCCAGGTTGTTCAAGTGTGCTATTGTTATTCTGAGAGACTGACAAGGCAGATGATAGCCACTATTAAAAACAGAAGGAACAAAAATACTAGGCCAATTGTCTCCGACAAAACCCACACACAAGCGAACATCCAACAGAGGGTTAACACATGTCCATAATGTTATCAAACATTATCAGTGTTAACAAATCAGTTATAGCCTACATTACCACAGAGTACAGTTTGATGAAGTAGCCTATGAAAAACTGAGTGTTCACCTGACATGTTGATGTTTTCAATCTGTTGCCTGGGGGAAGAATTCAGTCGCGTAGCTGACTGCCTATTTGCAGAAATTGCATCGAGTTAGTAATCCCACCAGGCGGAGAAAGACCTGATTGAGCACCCTGCAACACAACACAGTCGATGTCCTTCGACCATTGTGCACGTGCCTCGCCTATTTTAATTCAGATAGACCTCAATGGATAATTCGAGATTCCATTTCTGAAAATTGACAATGAAAAAAAAAATCAAACTGACATTCATGTGAGCCAAGGGAAAGGGGGGTATCAACACCAACACTATAAATCTGGACAATGACATAGGCTAGTAGCCTAAAGATAAATAGGCTTTCCAATACAAACAGTCCCCGTTAAGAGACACTTTGCGGTCGGTCTATATGCGATACCCACTGACCCTCAAAACGCAACAGAGTTTGATCAGAATGCTTGTTAACGAAGTATCGAGAGCTGAGGGCCCCTAAAACGCGCATGGCTCTCGAGACAGAAAGAATGACACGGCCACTTTCCTAATATAGTCATGTCAAACTGCCCCAGACACACTCCCCCTGCGTGCCCCTGAGTCCAAAATTATTCCCGAATTGAAAAAGTCATAGAAATAAGTCGTGATTTTCATGTAACAGACTCCTCAATGACCGACCGATACCCGTAATTACCTACGGTCACTAAACACATTTATATCCATACGTCCAAATGCATAACGGTTTACTCATTGTGCTCATCATTAGATATATAGGCTACTGTTCTGGGCAACGACAGTAGGCTAATACAAGTGCGCGAGATCTATTCTCAACACGTAAACAATTGAAATAGCCTGCTGAGGTAACAGCAGTGCAATAATGTAAAGACACTCCGATTATACAACTCCAGTCATATTCGCGCACATAATGTTACTCACCTCCGATTTAAGGAGTGCGTTTGTGGCGTTTCTCGTTCTCCCCCTTCCCAGCTTTGTCTGGTAGTCTAGAAACCCACCTCGGTCGTGAATATTCCCCCGTATTCCAATTTAGTTAACTTGGTGTGGACTTACAGGAGTGGTGCTAGACCTATCTACGTGACGTCCCTGTGCGCCGCTCAAGGGAAAAAAAAGAGAAATACTGGGGCACATGGAATGGGAAGAGGGAGGGCTGGGTATATAAGCTGGGGGTCAAGGCGGTCCTGTCTATTTTCGAAAGGTCCATGTCGGAGCAGGGCATATTCTTCCAAGTAAGAGGGTCACAGTGAGAAAAGACGCCGGGAATCATTTGGTAAGAAGGGATCATATAATGTTTTTAGTGCCTGACTCAATGTATGAAGATTTGGATAGCTAACAAGACTATCTAAATGCTCAAGTCTTTGACACTAGTTTATCAGGATCCATTTCTGCGCAAAGAATACATTGTAGGCTACTACGGTTCTGTTGCCTGGTCGCAGAGCAGCACGCAATAACTTATCTTTACGCTGGGATAATTTGAATGAAATCAACATGAATTGTCCACAGGAAAATTAGCAATGGCTTGTAGGCCATTACAAAACATGGACTATAATTTCGACCATCATAAAAGTATACAGATCACACCCACACAGATTTCTTTGTCAAAATAAATATAATTTGGTTTAAAAATTGTCACAGTTAAAAACACTAAAAAGAAAACATGTTTTTTTTTTTGCCAACAGTAATACAATTCAATTTTACACAGGACAAGAGACCCTAACACCATAAACACATGCCTCTATATGCAAACTTATATCTGTCTTTAAATCGTCAAAGCACCCCATAATGTGATAACTGGACATAAAGTATTCAAATAAATCTTTTGTTTTGTGCATAGAACACATTTTTATGACATTACGAACATTGTCATCATGTATTATTCTCTTACTGTTAATCTAACCATTTGATGTAGGCCTTTGTACTGTGTGTATTAAATATCATTTAATGGCAATTGCATCATTGTGTGACCTGTTCCCATGTTCATAATATTTATCCTAGGTTTATAATGCAATTGTCTTTTTTAAGGTAAATGGATCAGTTATTGAATTGAAATTTGTGTTTTGTATGATATAACCTATAACAGATTTATAATTGTTCTTATGTGCAGTTATTGCATTATGAGTTGGCCCAAGCTTTTTATACACAATCCCTAGCAAACAAAATTTTCACATACCTGTACACACTCCCTGTCTCTCTCTCTCTCTCTCCACAACCAAACACTCTCTCACACACACACATATAAAATTAACAACATTACAGTCGTAGTTACATACCTCAGATACAGCCCTGAATAAACCCACATATCACCAACACAGAAACACACTCACACACACTAACAGCAAAAAAAAGGTCACACGGTGTGATACAAAAAGCTGACAGTTCTTTTCTTCAGCCTACGCAGAGGGTGTGTCCTTCCATACTGCTGCCTCGTTGCCACAGAAATCAAGTCCGGAACCGACTGGGGCGTGAGCCCTGAGTTCTGTGCCATGTCACTCCACCCGTGAGCTGACGGATGAGGGGCAGTATCAGACAGTGGCACGGTGGCATCATCATGGTGACGAGCCTCTTCCTTCCTCAGAGGGTCTTCTGTGTGCGTCTGGGGATGGCTGGAGGGCAAGGAGGAGGAGGAGGAGGGGGGAGAGTTGGATGAAGGATCGTGCTGCGGGCGTACGCGCTTCTTCTTGGAGGCATCATCTGTGGGTGCCGTGCCGAGGCGCCAGTGAGCAGGCGACAGGCCAGCAGCGTCCAGGTCCCAGTCGCCGAGGTCGTTGGCGGTCAGTTCCAGGGAGCCCAGCTTGGCCAGAGAGGCCGAACGCTTCATCAGCGAGGGCGTGGTGAGCCCCGCCTGTCGGATGCGTGCCCCTGCCTGTCTGGATCGCTCCCGTGGGTCCCGCTTGCCTCTCCGGCCGGGAAGCCATGATGATGGGCCCAGGTCGGACGCCAGCGCACTGCGCACCTGCCTCAGGAAGGCTCCCAGCTCCTTGAGCGTCTCCCATGCCTCCAGCAGGTCCGCCTCAGTGCGCGGGCCGAAGAGGCCGTCCTTGTCGGTGCCCGAGTCCTGCTCGGTGACGCCCTCCAGGTGAATGACTGAGACGGCGGAGGCGGAAGTGTGATCAGGCTTTGTGGAGAGGCCGTCAGTGCTTGGAGTGGTGCTGGTGCGGTCCGGCCTTTCCTCAGTTTGATGGTCTGCTGCTGATGAAGATATTGTGCTCGCTTCTTTTGTGCCCCCTCTGTCCAGTTCCTGAGCTCCTTGTGGAACCCCTGCAGTCTTCCCATCGTCTTTCTCCACGTTCCCCTCCACCATCCCTCCGTCCAGCTTCTCCATAGCGTCTGGCGTCTGTGGAGGGGTCGGTTGGGCCGTGACCGGCTTCTGCTCAGAGTCCTGGCCGGGAGGGTTGTCCTCTGCTTTGTCCTTGGGGACGGGGGAGCGTCGCGGGGGACTGTGAGGGGCCGGGGCGGGCACTGGGGCCACGGGAACTTCCAGCTCCTGCCTGAGTCTCTGCTCTAGCTCCCTGGTGGCCCGCCGGACGGTCCCCTTAAGACAATCGCCAGAGGTGGAGGGGGTGGCAGTAGGCTGGTCCTCTGCTGGTGTCGTCTCCACCTCAGCCCTCTTCAGTTCCACCTCCTCATTGTCATTGGAGCTACATGGGTTTGATTGGCAAGCAGTACTAAGGGCTGGGGTTACAGTGTGCGTAACGGACTCCAGTTCTGTGATAATGTGGTGAACAGACACACTAGCTTCCTGTAGCAGAAAGTAGAGGGAGAGAGAAAGAGAGAGAGAGAGAGAAAGTAATTTAGTAAAAAGAGCTGTTAAGCAAATTACAGTACAGCTTATGAATATGAAAATAAAATTCATAGATTATAACATATAATATAATATATGTCTTATGAATATGGAAATAACATTTATAAATGTAAAATAATGTAGAAGAATAAATGTGCTGGTGTATTATTGTAGAACATGCCTATGCTGTATCTAGTTTCAACTCCAGGGGGCAGTACAGGCTATGGAAAAGGATTTGTGGTTCCAAAGGTCTTTCTCAGTACCAACACAGTCCCTTACTGTACAAATAATATTAAAATATACAGTGTATATACTTCTAATGAGTGGTTTGAAAGCAGCTTGTTTTCCTGAGGAGAAAAAAATCTATCCACACTATGACTGGCACTGTAAAATCCAAAGGGGATTTTATGACCAATGTCCATTTATAATTACCTTGGCCTGTTGGTCCCCGTTCCCAGGGTCATCTTGGACAAGTGGCTCATCTGCCGGTTCCGGGCTCCTCTCCTGGGGTGAGTGCTGCTGCTGGGTCAGCTCTAACGGGCAGCCGGCTGCTCCCTCCTGGGACAGGCCGAGGAACTTCTCCCGCGCGCTGAAGAAGTCAATGTGGTCTGTGCTGAGAGTTGGCTTGGCGTCAAGTGTGACCTGCTCTAACGTGGCACTGAGGTGGTCGTCATCGCTGCTGCCCTCGTTCTCCTCCCCGCCTATGAAGAACGCAGGGTTGCCTTTCTGGTTGCTTTTGCTCTCGGGCACCTGCATGGCTTGTGAACTTGAGTCAAAAGTCCTTGCAGCCTTGGTCACTGATACGTGCGTGGGAGGATCGCTATTTCCATCAGGCACAGTGGAGGAAGCCTCAGAAAGTCCAGAGGCCAGTTCAGGGGCCAGGATGGTCACAGGGACAGGTGTGGGGGGCAGGTGATGGAGAGCCGGCGGTGGGTGAGGGCGCCCCACGGGCACAGTCTCCGCCACGGTCACCGCTGCCACGTCGGACCTCGCCTCAGGCACCACAGTGGCCGCCCGCGGCTGAGGGAGCTGGAGTCGATGGGCCCCCTGCTCGGAGACGGGGTCCTGGGGGTCGCAGAAGCCGTTGGAGACGGGGGTCTCTGGCGCTTCCTGGGTGACCGGGGCGCTGGTGGTGGCGGATGGGGAGAGGCTCTGGAGGAACTCCTGGAGGGAGGGCGAGGGCTGCGTACAGCTCTGGTTGCGTGGGTTGGAGCGGCCCAGTGTGTAGGGCCCTGGCGCCGGCTTCACCAGCGGCTCGTGGTGCTCCGAGAGGTTGCCGTCTGAGTGGGAGCGCCACAGCTTGTTGTGCCTCTGCTTACTGGGGAGAGAGAGAGAGAGAGAGAGAGAGAGAGAGAGAGAGAGAGAGAGAGAGAGAGAGAGAGAGAGAGAGAGAGAGAGACAGACATAGAGAGACAGAGGAGAGATGAAAGAGAAGAAATATGTCAGGTTATATAAGTAAGGGATAATATATTGTCCGCCGGTAATTATCAGAAAATAAGTCCCTTCAGGTCGAAGCAAAATCCCTCCGCGCACGGCTACTTGCCAAAACGAGAAAAGAAACCTAACACAATGGCTCTTTAAAAATGATTTTCCTACCGTTTTGTGTCTTCCGCTGACAAAATAAATAGTCATATGCCACACAGATAGAACTTGACAGTTTCAGGTGTTGCGTGGCAACGTCTTACTAGCTTACTTTCCTTTTCAATGAAATTCTATTGCAATAAGTGAATGGACGTCTTGCGGAGGGATATGAAAGACGTTAATCAACCCATTGCCATTAACAGCGGTGATTATATACTTTGCCGGTGATTATATAGATTTAACATAGGTCCGAACGTTGGGAAGGCCCATTCATGTGAATAAAACTTTCTGCAGCACTCTGAAGAGCCGTGTAATAAAAAGGTATGAATGCTTACCTAACTTCAACCAAACTAATATAAAGAAGACATGGATATACTTACAAAGACAGTAAAAAATCAAAGTAGTAAAGAAATTAATTATAGTAAAAAGAATCATATCATGTAGGGAAATATATGGCCTCTCACTAGGACAGTAAGAAATATATCCACAAGTAAAACTATCTATTACAGGAAACAGACAACTGCCTGGTTGACAGCTCTGCACACAGCCAACATTCCTGTGCATTGCTGGCCACTGAATGCTACATAGGATGACTCAGGGGAAGCTGGAGCCCAAGCCCCAGACAATGACAGGTAATTAAAACTTGTGCATTATAGTCATTTAGATCAAGGGCATTGTTGCTCAATATTTCAAAAGACTTGACCGGACCTGAATATGCAAAAATCCATGCCGCGTGTCATACCCACTCCCACGCCACCACAAGCACACACACACACACACACACACACACACACACACACACACACACACACACACACACACACACACACACACACACACACACACACACACACACACACACACACACACACACACACACACACACACACACACACACACACACACACACACACACACACACACACACACACACACACACACACACACACACACACACACACACACACACACACACACGAGGCAGGAGGCTAAGGTGAGAATGGAATGTTGTGGAACAGCTACCAAGACACTCAACAACAACACAAAATCATTACTGTGGCATTTCTGATCGCAATCTCCCTAAAATAACATGGATGAATACTCAGTCAACTATGTTTCATTCACTCATGACACAAGGACAAAGTAGTTTGAAATCCATCTCTTTGTTCAACGTGCTTTGTTCCAACATGCTTCGTTGCATTGGGCAATAATTTGTGTTGTAACAATGGATGGGCTGATCTCCAGAAAAAAATGTGGCTGTCAAAAGAGGACATTAGGACTCTCCCTCAATGTACACACTAAGGATTTATGACTGGGTTCACTGAGATAAGACAGACTGACTGAGACATTTCAACTATTGACATGATCTACAGGCTATGGATACATAACAGCTTTATACTGTAAATAGTCTGCACATTCTGAAGATCAACATGTATTTGTATTTTACATCATTTTAGATGAAAGGGGACATTATGTAGTCAAAAAACAGGTTGGTGTTAACAGACAATAAAGGTTCTCAAAAACCACCACCACGATCTAATCAGGTCCATTATCATCATCATGACCACCTCCAAACCAGGATGACGATGATGATGGTCATCATCATGACCACCTCCAAACCAGGATGACGATGATGATAATGATGATGATGATGATGATGATGATGATGATGACCATATTCCCTGACTTGATTGGTGTGGAGCTGTTCTGTACCTGGCCAGCAGGATTCCCTGGTACTCCTCCAGCTGCCTCATGAAGGAGGGGTTGGGCTTGGTGACGGTGCGCCGCTCTTTCACGTAGTCGAAGGCCCGCTCCAGGTCCCAGCCATACTCCTTCATGGCGTAGGCGATGACCGTCGCTGCCGAGCGACTCACGCCCATCTTACAGTGCACCAAACACTTGGCGCCATTTTTCCTGAGAGGGGGCAAGGATGAGGGGGGAGATGAGGGTGAAATGGCCACACGAGGGAAACTGAAAGTGCATTAAAGGAGCTACAACATGAGGGATTCCGCAGGCTTTGAGTTGCCTTAAACGCAGCCACACTACAATCTTCCACTGACATGCATTGTATGTAATACAGTGGCCACAGATGGTACAACACAGTATTACAAGACAACTGTGGCCATCGCTGTTTTCAATACTAACTTCATGGAATATCTGGACAACACAGACCATATCCGTTTTTGACATTATGGGTTGTTTCTTCACATTCTGTTGCTAATTCGGGGACTTGTTTGGATGTTTTAAACTCACAACTCAACAACTCCACCTAGCCCCTTTAACTGGCACTAGGGGATGTCAAACCTCTTAACGTCTCATTCCTGAGACCAGGGTTGTGCACAATTCGAATTGCAATTATGCTTCCTGTTTGCTACCTCAATTGAAATGCAAGTGAAATTCAAGAATTGAATTGGAATTTAAGAGCCAGTTTCAATTCAATTCTGGAATTTTGCACAAGCCTGCCTGAGACATACTGATGCAATCAAGACAAGGAGAAAAAGTGGATAGACAGAGAGGGAGAGAGGGAGAGGAAAACAGATACACATACTTGGCCCTGGATATGAATTTGTAGGTGTCATTCCAGTAAGCCAACAGGTCAGTGGCCTCCTCGTCGTACACACGGATGTTGTGGTACTCAAACAGGCCCGGGAAGAAGTTGTCGATCTCTCTGGTCACATTGAGGATGTACTGCACACTGGAGAGAGAGGAAGAAAAGACACAGCATGAATACTGAACTGGACAGTGCAACAGTGCCGCAAGGCTAGTGTTTTTTTTTAAAAAGAAAACAGGCCGGATGGTTTCAATAAATACAAACTTGCTTGAACACAGAGACACACACTCTTAAAAACACTCTAGACAGCCACATTGACGCATACGGCCCATTTAAAAAGTTGGCAAACTCAATTTGCTAATTTAACACCATGGGCAAGACCTTAACCACCAACACTGATGAGTCAGCTTAGCGCTTCCACATGCCACATAATTACAGTTTATGCATGAGAACTCTGCTTGTTGAGAGACTTTGCTCTTTGCCTGCCATCTAAATTAGGGCCCATACTGTTTTTGCCCTCGTGGACCTAATCTGTGATGCTGCTTAAAACTCTTCATATCTCCATCGGAATTACCTATGTATAGAGGTGCTACCCACTGTTTAAAAAATGATCAGACACAGGGTTGAATTGTTCTTACCCGCTATTCTGCAATTCTTCTAGATTGGAGGCGTTCCACTCAGAACCCTGGGGACAGAGAGATCAGTCAGTTCTCCTTCACATATGAGTCACAACACACTCATTTCTCTACCTAGTCCAGATGTTAATGTTTAAAATTCAGCTCTGCTTCAGTTTATCTCCATCGTGCTGCTGTGCACCCTAATCACTGTGTGTTTCAAATCATTCCTCTGCTCTGGAAAATCTCTTTGCTGATGTAGTAAAGACAAAAGTTTTGATTAGTCAAACGAACAGTTCACTGGAGAAGAGGGGGAGACATACATAGCCATATTTTGCTGCTCTTCATACTTCATACATCCTGCACATACACTTATTATGACCGCCGCGCAGTGAAGCGGCGGTCATATACTGTAGGTTTAGTCAGAATTTTTTTCTTTTTTTTTTTTTCTTTTTCTTTTTCGCATGCCCAAATTTCCGTCAATGATTCCCGGGACACTGAAAGACCGGGGTACACGAAAATTGGTGGGCATGTAACCCCACATGGATAGCATGGAACCATTGTTTTTCGTTTTGATCTGTAGCCCCCCTGCTGGACTGGACCCCCCGAAAGGAGGGTAGGGCAGACACAGTTTTCTGTGAATATCTCGAGAACCGTAGGGTTTAGGAGGACCATTTTTTTTGTATGTTGATCTCAAGGGGCCATGTCAACCCATTACATAACCACTCATTTCATGTATAGCGCCACCTAGTTAAACACAAAAAAGTAAAAATGAGGTGTTGTAATCGCAGGTATCTGTGACCTAACATAGTCAAAACTGCACGAAATTGGAAGTGTAAGATCATTATGACACCCTCTGTATGCACGCCAAGTTTTGTGGAATTCCGTTCATGGGGGGCCACACAATAAATTCATTTATGTTACTATACACCAACTGGCCTGTAGGTGACCGGAGACAGTTTTCTGTGAATATCTCGAGAACCGTAGGGCCTAGGAGGTCCACCTTTTTTATGTATGTTGGTCTTAAGGGGGCATGTCAACCCATCCCATTACCACTTATTTCCTGTATAGCGCCACCTAGTTAAAAATTAAAAAGCAAAAAATTAGGTGTTTTCATCACAATATCTCTGGCTGACAAGGTCAAAACTGCACGAAAATAAAAGTGTAGGATCATTATGACACCCTCCGAATGCATGCCAAGTTTTGTGTACTTTCGTTCATGGGGGGCCTTACAATAAAATAATTTATGTGTACATTTAGTGACGTACACCAACAGGGATTCCCGGGACACTGAAAGACCGGGGTACACAAAACTTGGTGGGCATGTAACCCCACATGGATAGCATGGAACTGTCGTTTTTCGTTTTGATCTGAAGCCCCCCCGCTGGACTGGACCCCCCGAAAGGAGGGTAGGGCAGACACAGTTCTCTGTGAATATCTTGAGAACTGTAGGGCCTAGGATGACCATTTTTTTCCGTATGTTTGCCTCCAGGGGTCATGTTAACCCATTTCATGTGCACACATGTGCACAAACAGATACACACACACACACACATACATTCACAGTAATCATACGTATGACACATACTCACACAGTAGACATATGTACGCTTGCATGCACAGGCACATACGCAGGCACACACACAAGCACGCACACACACACACACACACACACACACACACACACACACACACACACACACACACACACACACACACACATAACATAAACATGTACATGCACACATGCACACAATTCAAGAATTTCTCAGAATTATGAACAGGCAAGATGGAGGTGGGGTTGTATAAAATTAATTTTACATGTGAAATCTATGCACTAATCATGTTTTGGTACTTGTTGTCTAGCAGATACCAGTGAGAATTGAGTGTGGATAATGCAATTTAGTGAGACAGTTAGAATCATATAGGCCTTTCAGCGTGATTTATTTTTGTGGAAAAAATGTGTTGGACTGGGCGGCGGTCATATTTTGTACCGCTCTGCGGTACATCTAGTTCTTACTACTCTTATAATGTTACTGTTTTTGCACTACAATGGTACTGTTACTACACTGCACATAGCTGTACATACTGTACATATGGTTCATACTGAATATCCTTATTTATTCTGTTTTTCTCATAATATATTCTGTTAATACACAGCATATATCTATATTATTCTTACTACTGTTATAATGTTACTGCTACTACATTGCACATATCTGTACATGTTGTTCATACATTGTTCATATTACAGTCATTTATTCTGCTCTTATAAGGTAACTGCTAATACACTGCACATATTTATATTTAATATACTCTAAACCACCTTCTGTAAACCAACTGTATACTACTGTCTACACTGCACTATATTTCTTGTCCTGTCTATGCACCACCTGTACAATGTGATATACTTTGTATATCACATTGCACTTTTTTGCTTTTTTACACTTCTGGTTAGACGCAAACTGCATTTCGTTGTTTTTGTACTCGAACTCTGCACAATGCCAAAAAAGTTTAATCTAATCTAATCTAATCTAATCTAATCCATGACTATCCATGAGTAGGAAAGGGAAACAGTGCTGACAGATGCAAGAAAGAGGACATAACATATTTAATGCAGAGAACAATGTAACATGAGGATGAAAAAGGTGTGTGCCGTAGGTGAATGGATCTGTGAGATGTAGAGGCCAGTGAGGAGAGGCCCAAGGTACTGACCAGGAAGACGTGGTCAAAGATCGCGGTGGGGCTGTCCATCTGGCCCAGGATGACGATCATCTCATTGTCGATGTATTCCTTAAACTCCCGCAGGTTACACGTCATCTGCATCTCCAGCTCTGTACGGATCTGTGCAAGGGGCAGGAAGGAGTAGACAGAGGTAAGAACAAGTGTGTGTGTGTGTGGGGGGGGGGGGGGGGGGGGGTGATTCCACCTGTGTTAGGTAGAGGAATCAGTGAATCAAGTTAGTGGTGTCATGAACAGAGCGAGCACACACACCTCTTTAGATGTGACGTTCTCCAGGTCTTTCTGCATCATGATCTCCCGTAAGCGGGTCTTGATAAGTCGTTCTGTTCGCTCCCGTTCCGTTGGCCTACATGTACAGAATTGTGGAACATAACATCAGTACAGAAGTAAAGCTTTCCACACACTCAAATAAACCACTAAGTATACAGGGCAACATTGTGCCACTTGCAGCTAACTAACTACCAAACTGACATTCACATATTGTTTGTCATTTTGGCACAAAGGGGAGAGGACAGAGGTGATCTGATTTACTCATGGTGAAACCATGTTGAAACTTGGTTTCTCAGTAGGCTGTATGTGAGATCCAGATCTGCATTCGTCTGGTTACTTGCACATGCTGAAATGAGCCTAATCGCTTTCTATGTGCAATGCCACATTTGCATGCATTTTAAATATGCAAACATAAATCTAGTGAAATTCAAAATCACAAAATATGTCTATAGCCACCACCATCACAAACTAAACCCATTATGACAGTGGATGTCAATAAACTCTTTGGTGCAAAGTAACATTTCAACAAAGGCAAGTAAAGTAAAGTGCATTGCCATTCATTATTAGTGCTGTACACTGTGCCTTAGTATAGTATATATACTCTTTTGATCCTGTGAGGGAAATTTGGTCTCTGCATTTATCCCAATCCGTGAATTAGTGAAACACACACAGCACACAGTGTACACACAGTGGGGTGAAGCACAGTGAGGTGAAGCACACACTAATCCCGGCGCAGTGAGCCGCCTGCATCAACAGCGGCACTCGGGGAGCAGTGAGGGCTTGCTCAAGGGCACTTCAGCCGTGCCTACTGGTCGGGGTTCGAACCGGCAACCCTCCGGTTACAGGTCCGAAGTGCTAACCAGTAGGCCACGGCTGCCCCAACTGCTGCTGCGGCTGTACACTGTGCCTTAAACTCAGGAAAAATATTTACCTCACAATTCAAATCTAAAGCTGAACTGAATCTATTCATATTGAGTCATTACACTTTTCTTACATCACATATGGATATTTCATCATTTAACATGTACCAGCATGTAAATGCACACTGCATTGTCTGAGAGACTGACACACACATACCACAGAGATTTCTCATGCAACAGTGTGTGCCAGATCAGGGACCTATGACATTGTTACTAGCTGTGCTATCATGTCAGCAGTTATAGAATAAACTTGTATCAGAAAGGGAAGTCAGGTCACAAGTCTTGACTTGTACTGCAAGTCTCACAACATTCACTCAAATACCAAGGGCGTCTTGATTTCTTGATAAGTTTAGGCCATACAAGGTCCTCTAGATGGAGATGTATGGATGCCAGAGTCTTATGCTAAGTGTAGAAACCAAGCCAACCGCAAAAGCACTCGCTGTGGTGCCAACTGACTTGTGAGTTGTCTCGTGTTGCCTGTGTGTGGTGAAAAACGTTGTTGTACTAGAACACACCGCAAAGACTACTATCCACAGTCAACTACCTTGTACATTCCACGCCTGCGTGATATGTAAAAATGCAAACAAAGCAGCATTTGTCACCATTTTCACACTACTCTAGCTCATAACAGAACCATTTCACAATTGATTTACTTCTAATCAATAATGTGTCGGAAGATGCAAAGGGCACTGACGTTGTCAGTCCTAGATCTTCTGTTTGTGGAAGAAAGAAAGACAAGAGGAGAAGAAAAAAAGAATCCATAGGCTGTTATTAGCCTACATCCCGTCATCCAGAGGTAAGACACAAACTACCGGAATTGGATCTTCATAGGGGAATATCTATATACTGCTTCTTGGTAACAGGTAGGCAAGCTAAACAGCCAATCAAAGAACTTATTTCCCCAACGGCTCCGACACCGACTCAACATGTTGACTCACACGGATTCATGTTGACAATTCAATTGACACCAATTCAACCACACAAACCAAAAGTAAAGAATGTACATGATATATGTTCTAGTCATTACATGACTAGACACACACACACACCAAATCAAATACAGTCTTTCTGACTCTAGTCATTACATGAAAACCACCTCAATGTGTAAATATTTAGAAAAAAATCAATTTTACGGCCTATCTATTAATGAGAGCCACAGAAAGAGTCCACACATACACGACAGTTGGCATGGGGTGGGGTTGGGTACACACTGAGCACTCACACGTCAGAGAAGAGCAAAGGAGAGTCGGGTCGAGTGGACTGCACGTCCTGCATGGCGTTCCACTCGTTGATGCGAGCCTGGTCCGACGCAACGCGGCTCTGGTAGTAGCTGACCCATGTCAGGAAGAGGCTGCCAGGGAAGTAGTTGTGGCCTCGGGCCACCTCACAGGCCTTATGGAGGGACTGCAGAGCCGACCTGGGAGAAGAGAGATGGGAAGAAACCAGAGCGATGAGATCTAGAGAGCTTCATACAAATGAATCAAGAAGTGATATGAAGAGAAAGGCTGGGGGGGGGGGGGGGTGGAGTGCAAAACAAGATGAGCAGACGGGGATAGAAGTCAAGTGAAGAACGAGCAGAGGGAAGTTGAGGATGCTCACCACATGGCCTGGACTGAGACAGGCTTGAACACGTGGATTTTGTTGTCTGTGGACACGCTGAAGCCTCTGTGAAGACAAACAGCCCACAGCCATGATTAGTTATGCCGCTAGATAAACAGAGCGACGGTTGTGTCTCTTCCAGTCCATTAAGAATATACACAGTTACAAAATACAGTGTCCCAGACGCCCCTCATAAACACTACATATAACTGTGCAGATTGTTTTAAAGTGTACTTATGAAAGCTGACAAACAACCACAAAATGAGATGACTAGCTCACCCATCCCCGTCCAAATGGATCAGTGTGTCACTCCAAAGTGGGAGTACCATGCCAATGGAACAGGAGCTGGAAACACACGCACACACCAAATCAAATACAGTCTTTCTGACTCCAACTGACTACCTCCCAAGACAAGTAATTTTAGTTAGGGACATAATGACCATAGTGACCATAATTGTCCATAACCACGATGTAAGATGTAACCAGACACAGGATCAAACACACACCCATCGGAGGGGCTGAAGTCCATGCCCAGCACAACACTCTCCTCAGTGTCCTGCCGGCCATTGGTAGAGACCACTACCATGTAACGTGTGCACTGGGCGTGGAAACTCTCCAGCCGCACCGCCTAATAGGAGGGAAGGGACAGAGACAGAGGTGAGATGTGAGATGTGTGTGTGTGTGTGTGTCTCTGTCTGTGTGTGTGTGTGGACAGTAACATTTGGACAGCAATGCAACACATTACACTGACCTGTCACTGATGGCATTTCATTATTTAAAATACAGAACTACCTATACATCTTGTAGTACACTTTGTGATTTAAGTATTTGAAACAGTAATTATGTGAGTACTTACAGTACAGTACTGTATGTGACTAGTAAGTGAACTTTGCGAGACATGCTTTGACTTTCATAACTACCGTCTACTCCTGATGTGATGAAACACTCATGACTGCTCTTATCGGTCATGTGGATGTGAAAAGAGGAACAGCGTACCAGTTTAATGTTGTCCTCTGGACGCAGCAGCGTGAACATATTCTGCAGGTGTTGCTGGAGGTCACCTGTAATGAGCGGGCAAAGGTCAAACAACATGTTTTCACAACACCCCAACTGACTCCCAGGACTTCACTGTGATACGAGGCAAAAGCCACACACACACGCATACACACACACAGACACACACAGACACACACAGACACAGAAACACACAGACACAGACACACACACAGACACAGACACACACACAGACACAGACACAGACACAGAAACACACAGACACAGACACAGACACACACACTAACTGAACAGGGACAAGAAGAAAGGTAAATGTCAATTAGGTGTCACCTGGGCAACAAACGGCCTCATAATTAGCAGCTCACTCCCAGAGGCATTTTTAAATATCAAGCACCATATGTACCTGGGCTGCAAATGTACTGAAACGAAGCAACTTTTTTTTTTTGGGGGGGGGGGGTCCTTACCTGCATGTTTGCTCCGTTGATGAGGCACACGGGAGGATGAAGGGGAGCCATTGCCTCTCGGGAGAAAGAGGGCAGCACCTTTCACTGTCAGAAAGCTCTCGCTGATACTGGGGAAAAGGAGAAGCACACAGAGCAGACAGGACACATTACATGCACACTCCAGAACTGAGTGATGTGTGGCTGACAACTATTGGATTGCCATATTAGTATAATGGAGAGGATTTTTCACAAAAGATAGATAAGGTGTTTTATTAAATCACAGAGAACTTCATCAGAAGTGAGACGGCCTGCATGCTTGACATGGTGAACGAGCCAAAGAACTTGGGGCTTGAACTCTGATGACAAATCACACTGTGTTCTCTATTCTGGCCCACAAGCAGAGTGCATGCACGCAGCACTGACAGCAAGAGTCCCTGTGTGAGCCAAGAACAGGGCTGCAAGTTGTGACAAATCAAGTCAATATGGCTTATGGATGAAGAAGTGCAATAAATGGAGCATGAGGGCCTATAAAATCTGGGAGGAAGAAAGGGGGGAGTTTCTCTCTCTCTCTTACTTTCACTCTCTCTCTCTCTCTCGATAGCATTGCCTCAGAGGTAGAGCACTCTGGGCAGGACAAAAACAGAACGTGCTGTTCTTCGGTCTCTCCTTGTTTCCCACTCACTCTTAACAGCTGGCTATGTGTGTATGTCTGTGTGTATAAGTTCACAAGTGACTGATCAAGCGTGTCTAAGTCTGTAAATGTGGGAATTTGAGCGTGTGTGTGAGAGAGTGTGTGTACATTTGTGTGAAAGTCCAAACTTGACAGAGCCATGTTTGTATAATATTGGGGTTTCTTCAACTTAGTACATCCATCAAATAGCCCAGTCTTACAAGTTCACTTTTAGATGAGCCACTGTATATCTATAGTGTATATCAGTCTATGCCCAATACTTGGACTAAGCAGGTCTTCCAACACATTCATACACCCTTTATACATCCAATCATATGAAAAAGCTATGGAATGGCAGCCTTTCCAGCATACCACACTCAGCTGGCACCTGGAAGCCATTATCAGCTTTAAACTAACTCTATAATTCACTACGCTATTGATGTCAGATATGTAGCTTTATAGGGGGATATCATGTCACATCCAAAAACTAAACTAGCAATCCATTTGTAAAGTATCAATGATTGTAAACTTTAAATGACAGTAAACTCGGTTTTTTGCTTCAGAGGGTGATCGTTTGCAGATCCACTGCTATATATTAAGGTGATGATGGTCATGACATGTGTTGTATAACTGCCAATGAATGATGGGGAAATCCAAACCATAAATATTATTAATGCCTGTGTGTCAGATTCCCACAACCTCAGTCTCTTTATTTCCCCTCAGAATCTCTATGGTGCATTCCATGTCCATTCCGGGACATTCTTTCTTCTTCTTCTACAGACTTATCTCCATGTATCCTTCGGCCTGCATCCTGAAAGTGACCTACTTGGCACGAGTCACTGCCAATTCCCAAAAGAGCCACATGCCCCCATGCAAACCCTGGCGACAAATTTCCAAAGAGTTTAGCTCAAGTCCTCTGTAAGAGATTGTCACACATGGACTTTGTCTTTGACTGTTATCTTTAGTTTGTTCCATATGCACTCCACCTGAATGTACAAAAAAAAATCATGTGCCATTTCAACAGCTGATAATCAAGCAGTGGTCTTATTACAGCAAGTCACTGTAGGCTCAACCACACAAACATCCATACTATCTTATCCATGAATGAACGATAGTGGAAACGGTGGTAAGTCTTATATACAGTAGGTAACAGACGTAAAGTCCTAAATAACCAGAACTTGATTGTTAGATCAAGTAAAAAGCTCAAAATCAACTCTGTACCCAATAGAAGAATCTCACAACAAAGGAGGCACTACAGGGCATGTGCATAGCCCCCACAGAAACAGCATTTTTACCACACATAATGCCAACAGATGCCACCAGCTGGTGTACACACAAACACACCCAGAGACATTAGACACACCACAATAAAACGAGATCAAAACTGAACACAAGTTATTGTTACACAACTATAGGCACTTGGTTTTTAAATCATTGTTTCTATAACAGGATGACAATTAATGTAGTTGCATAACATACAGATCACATGAGGTGAATAATTACTGTTGGTGCACCTTTCCCCGTTTGGCTACTGACCATCCACCACAGACACATGACCCCCTGTTTGCCTCAGTCCATATTTGTCACTCTTAAGTGAGGAATGGGATAAATATAGGTCCAGGCTGTAGTGGGGCCTGGCTATCCCAGCTCTGACTGACATGGAAATGCAACCTGGGAGGTGGAGTGTGTCAGAATCAGCCACCTTGGAGGTAAAAAGTAGATGTATGATCACAACGAAACAAAGCCTGCTCTAAATTCCTGCCACAGTCGCCATGAACACCAAAACTGACCTACTATGCAATGGGAAAGGCCTCATCTGTCACACAAAAGATGTCCCTGCGCTTGGGATTATTTTGGGATTAATCTGTACCACTGCTGGCTGACACCATATGTTACAGAAACACCACAGCCCTGCATCCCTCCGCCCAGTGCAACCCCCACTGTCATGCTCTCATTTCCTATAGATAAAACTCCACTTTCCGAAAGCGCACAAGCACACGCACACACACACACACACACACACACACACACTCCCTTTTGCCCTCTTCACATGGGTTCTATTTGCACCATGTGAGTAAACTACCCCAGCTCATTTACACTTGCCTATTACTTCCTTGATCAAAGGAACTATGCAAACAGTCTGGGATACCCGTGTTTGTATTTGCCTGTGTGTGTGTGTGTGTGTGTGTGTGTGTGTCACCATAGCGATTGGGAGTAAACCCCAGAATGCTCAGGAATTAGACTCTGGACTCTGGATACAGCAGCCACAGACCAGTCACACACTATACTGTGCAGATCAGGATTTGTAAGTTCACGATCTGCCTGTGCAGCAGAACTTTGTCCAATCCTTTGCTTAATTAATTAGTGTTGCACCTGAATGCGGCTGACGGCAGCTCCAGCCAAATAACCAAAATTCCAATCAATATTTGACTGAAATGCAAATTGCTGGAAAACTACAAACATTTCAGTTCCATTCATGCATGTTATAACCTGTCAAAAAGACAACCGGGTAAAAAGTACATTAAGTACACTGTCTATTGCATAATGATGGCTAAGTGACAGACACATGGGGAAGTGAAGAATAGAGCCAGACTTATGTCTAGACTATTCTGAAACACAAACAGGAAAGAACCACTGTGGTTTGAAGATGAAACAGTTTGCAAGGCTATTCAGCCAAGGCTCACTGTAAGAAATTATGAGTCAATACTGGCTTGTAGATAATAACATAAAGCACACAATAATTTGAGCAGTGAGAGTCCAAAATGCATGTCTAAAAATGACCATCAGTTGATTCAAATCAGTTTTGCATAATCTGATCGATTTAGGAGTTGGGCCTAACCATGAGAATAGTCCCATCATCCCTTAATGTCTCAACCCAAAGAACCTCAAGTGAATAGACATCTCACCTGAGCATTTCTGCGAGGACAATTTGCATTATGATTACAAGCTACAGCCGCTACAATGAAAAAGAGGAAATGAAGAGGACGACAGGACGGTTAATTTCTTCTTGAGCGCAAAAGGAAAACGACAAGTTAAGAAATGTAGCGAATGAAGGAAATATGTTAAGTTAACAAATGTAGCGACATGTAGCGAGGCAAAGAAAGAACGTGTTACCTTGTTTACAAAATAGAAAAACTTACAATTGATAAAGCTGGGTCTGAGAAACAACAGCGTTCTTCTTAAAGTACGGCATGTGTTTGCCTCCGTAGCAGACACACAAGCATCCAACAGAGGAGCATGCTTCTGCGGCTACACCGCCTTGAGTCATTGATGCATCGGATGAAAGCCAAGAAATCGCTGGGTCTATGAGTTCATTTTAAGTAGCGCCGCCACAACTCCCTGAGATAAACATGACCTAAAACAGGTCCACACACGTACTCATATCCTGCATATTTGCCAGTCATCGTGTTAATACTAATTCCATCTAATGAACTACACTGTTCAGTGACACACCACATACTTCTGGTTTACGGGTTCTGTAACGTTTGGTCACGCTTGCTCTCAGTTTGAGGAACATGCGGTAGGCTACTGTTGGTGGGTCGTCGCTGTCCTCCTATAGGAGGAGTCTAAACCCATGTGTTCTGGTCGGGGTCCGCCTGTGCTCACGACAAAACAGGTTGGACCAGTGGAAGCATATGGCTCAGCACAAGCAGGATGTACGGAGAAAATCAGCATTGTTTACAGATTAAAGACAAAATGGGTATTACAGAATATATTTTTCATAAAGAGCTAGGTGTGTAGCCTATTTGATGAAAGCTGATCATCACTCATAATATGATTACACAGCTCAGTCTAAGACCCAGCTCTACATGAGCAGGTGCACTCCTGGCTCAAGCAAAACTAAATAGGCTTGTCTCCAAAATAGTGAAAGGGTTTATCAATACGAATTAATGCTTGTGTAGGCTATTCCTCATTACACAAAACTGCAGAAGACATCAGGAAACCATAAAACACATGTGAACACACAGAGAAGTCTTCTGCCATTTCACAGAGGTCTAAATAAGTAAACTGAAAACTGAATCATTAGTCAGATTTTTGCCATTCACGACCATGCCCTTGAGAATTCTATTCATGGAGTACAGCCATTCTTTAAAGTTATAAAGAGGATAGTGTGTGTGTGTGTGTGTGTG
This sequence comes from Alosa pseudoharengus, assembly GCF_046254945.1. NCBI lineage: Eukaryota > Metazoa > Chordata > Actinopteri > Clupeiformes > Clupeidae > Alosa > Alosa pseudoharengus. Next base: position 15,569,945 of record NW_027468870.1, on the reverse strand, counting down.
TGTGTGTGTGTGTATGTGTGTGTGTGCGTGTTGTTCTGATATTGTGTTCTGACTGGTTCCATACACATGTTCTCTGGCCCGGATACAAAAATAGTTTTATCTGGGATCTGGACAATGGAAGAAGCAGAGGACACCCAGCGTCTCAATCCCAACCTTCCTGCCCGCCATTGTCTCCTCCAGGACAGCACAGGGAGAGCCAGGGGTCTGGAATTTCACTTTGCTTGCAAAATCCCTGGCTCGGGAGGGGGGAACCGACGTCATGTGGACAACACCGGGCCTTCTCCCAGCGGACCCCCTTTTCCCCTGCCCCGGGCTCACCTTCCTCTGGACGCATTGGACACGCTGAAATTCAAACCCCGGGCCTGAAACACTAGGCCTTTGTAAACAGCTAACGAGTCCTCCCCTCAAAAACAAAGAGGAATGACAATGTCGCTCGCTCTGTGTTAGCCGAGGTCACAGTGAAGGGACTGCAAAGAAGCACCACTGAGCAGAGAGGTCTCCTCGCCTCCATGTGGCAAGCTCTGCTGCAGTGCGACACTTGCCCCTTTGAGTGATTTGCTGGGGGTCATTGTGACATTACCCACACACTTTGCTTTATTTATTTGCACTTTCTACAGACATGTAAACAGAGACACACACTTACTGAGGGTCAGGGAAGTGACCTTTGAACATACTAGAGGGTGATCAATAACGGTCATAGTGTAAATGGATAAACAACAGTATGCAGTGGGGGTCAATAAATACATTATTTTGTTTACCACTAGAGTTGGGGGGGGGTTATTTTCCAGATGTTATATTACATAGTTTTAACAGTCAGTAATCAATGATGCCTCTATTTTCTGGGTTAAATGGATAAGGCATAATGTTATTAACATAATTGAGATTCTGTGATAGCCAAGTATTAATAAACATGGCAATGGCACAGACATGGTAAGCTACCTAAGCTGTGACGGTATCATTGAGCATTATGACTTGATGTACAGTACTTTCCTAATCCTTCCCCTCCATAAACAACCCAGGCTGCTCCAATGAATGTTATGGTCCTGATCATCCTGTAAGATTTCTTTTACCAGAATGCCTTGTCACTCAATATCATCCCTCACATACATATTTCAAGGTATCTCAATATCTAGGCTGTTAGAAATGTATTATGGTATGACTGAAGACAGCAGTTTTTCGTGGAGCATAATTTTGATACGCACACAGATATGCAATTATTTCTCTCGCTCACGAGCAGTCATTATCAATTAACTTTAGGCCTGTTTGAATTTTCATTTTGGCAGCACACAGGTCTACACAAGCTCAGCCAGCAGATGGTTATAGAACCTTCAGTGAAGACATGCACTGTGGTGACAGGAGAGTGCAACCATGGGAACCAGAGGACTGCGAAAACTGGCAACACATTAAGGTCAGTTTTCAGGAAAATCAATAACACACTTCCCAGAACTTCCAGGAACCCCAAAATACCACCGCCCATTACCCTGAAACTGATCCCCACACCTGTCTGTTCTGCATGTCTAAAAGATTAGATTTGCCCCCCCACTGCACTCCTCATGTGCCTTTTCCCATGTATGCAGGGGGGGGGGACAGCTTTCAAGCCATTCAGCTATTATTTGTCCTTTAAGTGGATGTGTTGAAGGCACGTTAAATCTTGTCATCTGTATTGAGGTAGTGAACACGCATAGGCACTTGACTGAGCTCGTATGCACATGTTACTGTATCAGACTGTAGGTCTGTGTAATACCCCAGATAAAAGTGTGATGATGAGTAAAAGCTGTTCGGAGCTGTGCAGTGAGAGAGAACACACCCACAGAAGCATGCAAGCTCTCTCAATCTCTCAACACGCCGACTGGTTCTGAGCGAGTGTTATTTGCACCCATAGACACATGACTAATATCACAGGTTGCTGCTGTGAGCGATGTTAAGGCTGAATTGTACTCAAGTAGGTTATGTTTGGATGTGCACATGAGACACATCAGATGCAGATTTTGTTACCAGGTTGAACCAGAAGATTTTGAGGTATAGTTTCCTTAAGAAATTTTACAAAACGATTAGCAATTACAAAAGTAGTTGGCGATTAATTTAACAACTAATCTATAATTCAATTAAGTGTTGCAGCCCTAATGAACGTTTACATTATTTAATTTCATTTAATTAGCCGCCTAGGAATAAAACTATTGGACCTAAAATGACAATTTCACTTATTTCATGTGTCAACGGAAGATAGCTGGCTAGATTACCAGCAATGCAGGGGCGTAACTATCTGTAAGCACGGTACGCGGTTGCTTACGGGCCCGGACCAATCAGGGGCCCGCATCACACTGGAAATACATGATTGACGGCAGGGCCCCCTATCGCAATAATCGTCACTCGCGACCGGGGGCCTGTACTACGAAGGGAGCTTAACCTACCCAGATGTAACCCAGGGTTACTTTGTTAAACCGGGGTTGACAAAACCTGGTTATCTTTAGTGGTGTTAATCGGTACTACGACGCTGATTATGAAGTTGATTTGTTGAGCCGGGGTTAACCTCATTGGAGTTTGTGCGCGTTCACATAAAAGGGGCGGGTTGCAGCGCAAATCACCACTTTCAGTGATGACGCGTTCACCTTATTTTACAGATGAGGAATGCACAATTATTATGACAAGTTATGAGGAATTAAAACCCACTCTAGCCTACGACAAAAATCAAATACGTCGGCAGTGAACAAAGCAAGGCAAGGCTGTTGGCAACGTATTGCAGATCGGGTAGCCTAAATGCCTAAAAGTAAAGTTTTATGTCCACATGTTCTTCAAATACGGAGGATTAATAGCTTGCGGAATGTATTTAATGAGTTTAAATAATTAAATTGCTTATTTATTTTGAGTTCATAGAAATGCCTACAGATGCAACACAATTTAGAAGTGGGCATATAGATTACAGTAATAAGGATAATTGAATGTTTAAGTAGCCCCATTGACTGATTTAGTGTATGCCTAATCCTGTGAACATTTCAGATGCAACACCATTGCCAAACGCACATGGCAGCAGGTGAAAATGAAACACAAACACATTATTCAGAATAGTGGTTTATATAGTCATAGCTTGCATTAATATTTCTTAATTATGAAAACATGTAGGCCTATGCTTATAGCCTTCACTTGGCCTCTGTTTTACAGCTAACAAGAAAAAGGTGTCTTTGAACACTGTAAGGCACCAGAGTGTTTTACAGTAGCAGAGGAGTTGGCCATCGCAAATAATAGTGGAAGGCCGATTATGGAGGGGGTTGAGGGAGGCATTCGGTCGGATTCTGGTGCTGTGGAAATGTGTAGCCTTTATGTGCAGGGTAGCCTACAGTAATATGACATTCAATTCAATACTTTTGTTAAAATTGTGATTTTAATTTATTAGGCCTACTATATGTCCGATTTATTCTTGCTCAGATGTTCAGCATACTGTAGGCCTATGTCCGATTCATTTTCGGACATAGGCTATTCTTGCTCAGATGTTCAGCATCACCGATGGAATACATGAATGTCCACGTACGGGCATTGCTACGAGACGTCTTCCTAGATCATCTGACAAAGATAACGAATTCCCTCGGCTGACAATCTATATCTTCACAGAGAATATCGTCCGGGTAGGCTTTATATATTTTCTGGCGGTCTCTAAAACCCCTCGCCCTGCGAAGAGAGTCCCTCACGATTTGCGCTCCAATGTCTATGGATCATCCAGGTACGCCGACATGTCTCGGGAGAAATTGTTAGTGGAGGGGTGGTACTTATAAAGGGTGTGGTTAACGGAAACTTCGGGTTAACCAAGAACATAACCTGGTCGGAGCAGGTTTGAGATGCAGCGTAAATTGCCATGGCAGCATACCTCGGTTAAAACCTATCCACCTTTCGTAGTACGGGTTAATCGGGAAGTTACGCCACACGTGATCAAGTTACTCTCGAAGTTACCCAGATAAGCCAGAAACCCCGCTTCGTAGTACAGGCCCCGGGCCTTTCACTGTAAAACGGATATTGTTCAGAGCTTAACACAGCCCAGCATAGTCCATGTTAAGATTATCTTTGTTGGACCAAACCAGGTAATAAATAAACTTGTTTGAGTTTAGGAGCAATGCACCTTGTCTAAAGTTATTCATTAGCCTTTAGGTTAATATAGACTAATGATGTCTGCCTATTCACCTTGCCCATCTTAATGGTTTAAAGTTCACGTAGGCCTATTCTCCATCAAATAGACTCGTTATACGGGCAGTTCTATTATGCACTAGTGCTATGTTTGTGGCTAAATTAACGATTTAGCATAACATTTCATATAGTAGCCTAACCAGCTACTTTTTCATGTGTTAGCTATTGCGCCGTCACCAGCAGTGTTTTTTCATGTGTTGTGCGCCTTCACCAGTATTTTTGTTTTTGTAGTGCACGTACTCATGATTTTGTCAGTCATCTCATCTCTTATGTGTCTGGTAGCCTACTCGTGGACATTGCGTTATCACGTGCTGTAGAAGGGGGGCCCGCCTTGATAATCCTGCATATGGGCGCGGTGTTGGCTCGTTACGCCACTGCAGCAATGGTATTTTAAGGTACGTTGCTATCGATATAAAGACAGAGAAGTAAACAGATATGAAGGAGGACAGAAAACTTGTATCACTTGACACATCTTTAACACTCACTCTTAAGGCTGTAACGATTTACGATTCGAAACCGAAATCGCGACATTCATATCCACGATACTGTGTCGCGGTGTGAAAAGGCAGAATCGCAATACACCCTTTCTATTTCACCCAGTGCATTGCAGCTTAGGCGGCCGCAAAAGCAACCTACAACTCCCGCTTTACTTATCGGTAGCCTACGTTGTCCAAAAACAAATAAATAATCATTTCATACCTCTCCTTGCTTTCATTGTAGACTATGTGTGCAACTTTACCAAACAGTATAGAAGTAAACCCCCTCTCCTTGCCCCGCTCTCTCTCGCGCTCCCTCCCTCTCACTCTCCCTCCCTCTCCTGCTCAATGAACACGCGCGACTTAAATAAAACATTCACAATCGTGAAAGCAAGGACGCATAGAAGACGACTAGCTAAATTACTATTAAATCCGCTTAGCATCATTAGCATGCTGCACATATTTGTTTAAAACTCTTGCATTGAAGTTGACTGATCGATCATCTCAATACCAACGTTTCCCAAAAGGGCCTGTCCCAAGGAGAACTAGTATTACCTTGAAACTTAAACACACATGGGGAAACTGAACAGTCCAATCAGTACACTATGATAGGCTAAGCTATATGCTACTTTGTTTACAATATTTCCAGGCTTCAACCAGACAGCTGAATTAAAGAGGTAGAGTTGTAATAAAAAATAGTAGGCCTAGGCTATAGGCTAATCTGCATAAAGTGTGCTGTCATAAATATCAGTCATTCAGAAAAATATTTTTATATCAGGATATAAAATAATAGATATATTATATTGTAATCCTCTGGTGTTCTAAGGGAGGCTATTAAAATGTTATTTAATAAAATGTCTAGCCCCCCCCCCCCCAAAAAAAAAAGGGAAAAAAAAGAAAAATCGAGATTCGTATCGAACCGTGGGTCAAAAATCGTGATACAAACCGAATCGTGAGGTTGGTGTATCGTTACAGCCCTACTCACTCTGCATGTTGGTAGTCAGTCACGACACTGACTGAGGACATAAATGAGAAACTGAAACAGAAGGTTCACTGTTATGAACCACAGGAAATCATGTGTTGACGTCAGACAAAAATAAATGAAAGCACAGCAAGTGTGGGCTTGCATAAAGCTGACAACAAGTTAAAGAAATTACACTATTTGGAAGAATCTGATTCTGTAAAGAAAGTCTGAAATCAGCCTGACAACATCAACCCCTATACAGAATTGAAAAGTGTCTGATAGAATCTCTGATCGTAAATGTCACATTATTTGTGACGTTTAAATGAAGTCACCCTTAACTTAACATCAAAGCAGATGCAGGCATCAGGAATAAAGTCATGAGTGAGAGAAGTCTGGTTGTAGGGTTAATGGGTCTACCAATCCCCTTGACTCAATCTTAGTCTTAATGTTAATAACAACAAACATGACTGGGATATTTACTTCCCCTAAGTCAATAAATGCATTCACCAAAGAATGAACATCTGCAGATGACTGTGCTGTGTATCTGAGCACCATGACCAACTCAGCTCTTAGTGTTCTGTGAGAAAAGACCAACAAGCATCAGCTGCCCTCTAGTGGAATCGTCCCATACAATCCACCATGGAGGAAAGCTGTTTAGCTACCTCTATAAATAATGATTTAGCAACTAACACTAATGTAAGTGGTCAAAATAAGAATGTTTAGAATTCGTAATATGGAAGTACATGCATAAAATCTGGTGTTACTGCATTCACATATAAATATGGCAGAGAAGGTTGAGAAACCAAATGTTGAGCCAAAAGACAATGAAACCCACAATGAAACATCAACACAGGCCAAGAAAATATACACACATACACACACACACACATACACACACACACACACACATACACACACACACATACACACACACATGCACACACACATACACACACACATACACACACACACATGCACACACACACATACACACACACACATACACACACATACACACACACACATACACACACACATACACACACACATACACACACACATGCACACACACATGCACACACACACATACACACACACACACTCACACACATACACACACACATACACACACACATACACACACACATACACACACACACTCACAACACAACAGCAGGAAGTACTAAAATTGCTGTTTATAGGAACATGTGAGAGGCCAAGACAGGTTTAACCTGCTTTTAACTGTGACCACAAGCTTGCAGGAGAGTGCAGCTGTGCGCTATGATTCCACCACAATGCACGAGGGGGGGGGGGGGGGGGTTTGCCTGTGATATCACACGGCAAGGCGCATACAGTAGCAGCTCCACCGATAAGCCATGACCTTTAAAACGGCCACCAAGAAAGTAAAGTTTGGTAACATTTTTCACAGGATTGAATTTTGTGTGTGTGCGTGCTTGTGTGCGTGCGTGCGTGCCTGGGAGGTGCTCTTACCTTCTGGGCTGAGAACGGCGGTCCTCCTCCCCACTACCTGACTCCTAGGGAGACAAAGAAACAAATAACAAAATAAAAACACATGAAGATGTTATCAGATCTGTGAAACGCATGAGTGCTTGTATCTAGGCACAGATGCTCTAAAGAAAACACACACAGAGAGAGGAGCTTAACAGCTAGTTAGAAACTGGGGTGAACGGTGACCATCCATCACAAACTCCATGCGTTAATCAGCAGCAGACATGACTGACAGAGCGTCCGTGGGTCTGAGCCGCAAGGTTTGCATACAGATTAATTTACATAAAACCATGACGGTACGTGTGGGTGACTTTACACAATGGCAAAGCGTGCACGCATGCACATTTGTTTTGCTCAAAATGAGCCGTCCTAGCAACTAACACACACACACCTACAGACACACACACACGACAGGAAAAAAAGTGACCAACTAATGACAAAACTCCAACATGGTGACAGACTGTCACCATTCTGACAGGCCAGCACCACAGCTGACGCACTTCAGCGCTTGCTGAGAAATAATTAGAGAGCACAAAATTAGTCCTTACGCATGTCAACTGCAGCCATGCTAACAGGCGCCGCATGGTAACATTTCAGACAGAGATTCATAAGTCGCTAACGGCGACAGGCTAAACAATCAGAGATAGGAAATGCTTTATGAAAGGACAGTGTTTCTCTCTGCCGCTCCGGTTGTTGACCCCTGACCCATTTTTGTGTGCGTGTGTGTGTGTGTGTGTGTGTGTGTGTGTGTGTGTGCTAGGAAATTACAGGCACACAGCACCTCTTCGCCCACTCTTCTGCATACCATAACACACACAAACACACTTTTATATAATACATCATTTACACACACTGACACATATACATGCATATACACACATGCACTTTATACAACACCTAATGCTCACACATACAAGCTTGAATTGATATTAAAAAAATCCACACCACTCTCCAAAAATTCAAAAACAGTTCATGCGAGAGTAACCCAAGCTATGTGCGTGCACGCATTCAGAAACAAAAACAAGCGAACAAGCAACACAGGGTGGCATTTAGTCAGCTGAATAGGCATCTTCAGCTGTGGGACCAGCCTAATCTCTTTAGAGAAATAGAGTTAAACAGAAAATGATACCGCGGGGTGAGGATAGAGAGCATGGGTGAGGGACCACAGGGATTTGCTGTTGTTGCCTGGATTCAATTTACACACACTCTGGGAAAATGACCTCAGTCCATTTTCTAGGTGCGGTCAAGAGACGAAATCTTCCCACAGTAAACACAACAAGGGCTGCGCGCATGGATATGAATGTCAGACCTCGGTTTGTGAAGAGCACGCTTTTTACAATGAAATGTTCTGTCTGCGTGTGCGTACGCGACAATTTATTGCAATCAGTGTTGTTTTGTTCAGCTTAGGTTTGGTCAGGAAATTGGTTACACTTCAGTTCACAAAACCTGCCCAGTATGATATAATCATGGATTTGGTCCACCCAACCAAGACTGATCCCTGGTTGTCGTAGGCGCTGACTACACGCACAGCAAGGGGTGGTGATGGCTACAAAGGGCTATTAGGGACCTCTGGAGAATAGGCACGCTAACTGAACCACTAGCTGCCAGGACAGGCATGCTCTTACAGTAATGAAAGAATCAATATGGCATCTCTTGGTATACTCCACGATTGATTTTGACTGAGTCCAAGAGGAGCCGCTGCTTTCACAGTAGGGGCTTTCTGCAGGCATTTCTGCTTCAGGGTCTTGTTGGAAGAATGGTAACAGAGGACAGTGATTTTTGTTCTGCTACCTTGATTTCTGCGACATTGCAAACACAAGGCACTGCAGTGTTACAGTCTTCTCACATCACACAAGGAAGCATGGAAATACAGATTAAACATTTTCGTGTGAGGAGACTGTTGTGTGAGGAATAAAACTATACTGCCTATTGCTCTGCCTGTGAATAAAACATCACATGATAAACTGGATAGGTAAACTGACAGAGTGAGTAAAATTCAAAAGTAACACTAGGCTCAAGATGCTAACTATGGCTACAACCATTACAGCTGTGTTAAACAATTACCAAATCCTCTGAGAGTTTATGACTTGCTCACCGTGACCATAAAGGGAGCTGGTCTTTGTCCAAAGGTTGAATGTGTGGGCCTAGGCCTACACTCTGCCCAGTACTGGACCATACTGTTTGACATCCAAAAAAGCCCAGGTCTCAAATTACGCTCAGAAATCAGTTGATCTGGCAGTGCTACTTTGGCTGCACGTCTTCATCTCTGACGTCATCATGCCCCATTCAGGAGTATTTCTCCATACAGGTTCAATAACCTGTCATATCTTTCCCCACCCTTCCATGGAAAAGATATACATGTGCAAACAGGCCTTAATCCTGGGCAGCGATTACTCATTCAACTATAGATTTGTCTAAATAATATATTAGTTAAAACCCATTCACAATATCTGAGAGAAGTGTGCATTGGACTCCCCTTCAAAAAGTCAATTTATTGACGCCAACAGATACGTATTGTCCTCCCTCATTACAGCTTAAGTCATTTATATCCAAACATTTGGGATAGCTGCCAGTATCTGTACATTTACAATCTGTAAATTCTTAAGAGGCACTTTTGGATATGTTCACTCAGGTCTACAAGCATAGCAGCAGGTGCTAAACCTGAGAGCATACATGGGTCAGAAAGGTGGGTTTCCACACAAAATGGCAATGTAATCACACATCTACATCTAGCAATATATCCTGGACGGATCGAGAACTCCTGGCGGGTATGTCGCTCTATCATATGCTGAAGCAAATTTGGCTCACACACACGGAAGGACGATGGGGCTTATTATTCTCTCGGAGTTCAGGTGACTATGAAAAAAACATCAACAATAACACTGAGTGACACATGTACACTCTGTAATCCGATCAAAAAGGAAGTGAGAATGGCGATGACGAAAACCGCATTGTTTACCATCGTCCCAGCTCATCATGGGCAGGAAGTGGACACAGACGAGAGATCAACACCGAGAGTGTGACACGGATTGCCTCCAGCAGGAGATTTCCATAATGCAAACACACAGGAATTGTTTGGGTCCGCATGCAAACTCATCCCCAGAGTTAGGTTTCTGTGGGAGGATTCACAACAGACATTTGCTCTTGGGAGTTCCCAGTGTTTGGCTCCAAGAGGACAATAAATCTGTACAGTACATTTCTGTGATTTCAGTGTGCTGGCTTTTCTGACACACGGTTTCCTGTCAGCACAGTGACACTGCAAATCACGCACCAACACTTAATGGAACATTCTAAATGTTGGTTTGTATCCGAAGCTTTGCTAAGGAATAAAGCACCACTTACACAAGTGAATACAACAGAAATACACTCACAGAGGCTAAATACTCAATATTTTAAACTGGGTATATTGCTTTCTGAGAGGACCATAGCTGTGTAAGCTAAGTGTGCACTTCCGCAGACGTGTTTGATGTCATTAAGTATTCCTCTGACCTACTCATAGAGTTCTTAACGTTGTCATTGTGTCAACTTCAGCAGTCTATGTTTGCTCAGTGTCAGGTTTCTAGGAGTGATGTATTACACGCTTATAAAGCTTATCTGCAAACAGGAGACTCCACTGCCATATGATGGCCATGTGTCATATGCTGCTCCACCATAGTGCGATTCCAAAGCTGTATGGCCAAAGGAAAGAAATGCAGAGAACGGTCTGCAGAGACACTACAGACCGTTCTCGAGAAAGCTCACATGGGGCAAGTTACGGCCATCACATGACAACTGGGTCCAGGGAGAGGGACAACCACTTCATGATAGCCTGGCTTTAATCACAGGTCAAAGGTCACCGATGATGCGATTGAGTGTATGTGTGTGTTTGTGTTTACATAACCTGATAGGCTACACGCAAAGGGTTGCATCTCAGTGAGAGGTTATACTAAGCAAGACTACTTAAACAGCCTTAGTTTGACATCTGGCTCCAACAACACTGTTTCTGCATAATGTTGACAGACACAGTAGCCTACTTAAGGAGGCATCTAAGGTGTGGTGTTTTTGAGTCGTTTTTGATACATAAGGGTGCAGTTAGACTCATACGGAACACTACAACCATGTTGAGTATTACACCTCAGAACTTCTTAATATTCAGAAGTGGTTTAGTTGATTTAGCCAGCAGCCAGTGGCAGGCTACTCTTGGGAATGTGGGTCTACCTGCTCTAGTTAAACTTAGCACCTTGCTCTGAGTCTGAGCGCTAGCTCCAGAGCACACTGTTTCAAGGTTATAAATGTCTACTCGCTTAATAAGGAAACAGGTAGCCTAACAAACAAATGTACCCTACATAAATGCGCCCACATGAAACAGTAAACAGGCAAGTCCACTGTGAGCTTGCTGCTTGACGCGTTTGCAACGAGACATGATCAACTGCTCAGTGTGTGAAGGGATTTGGTCACATCCATAATGCCTGATCACAGTAAAGAACAAGCTGTGAATGGTCACGCTCACATAGCCTCTGCCCCAAACACATGCACAGACACTTCTTCCGTCAAGAACATGAACATAAGAGCATATTTTCGCCTTATTATATATTTTGATGAAGTCGTGTTTTCACTTTCTGCTATCCAACTCAACATGCAAGTTCCGTAAGGTACAGAATCGCCTTGTCGTTGGCAGGCAACGCGTATAACAAAGTGCCGCTTCCTGGTTTGCTGACGGGTGCAGCGTTTGCATGAAGCCCTTAATATGAGTCATGTTGTAGACAGACACCTCATTATGATTGGCAAGGATGAATGTAATGGGGGGTAATTGGGGACCTAAAATCAAATATGGGCTACATAGCCATTTTGAACTAGGAACGGTACGTTTTCGAACAAAAAATGCCTACATGGATGACTAATTAGTTCCACAAAGGCTACACAAGGGTCCTTTTCCGGTAGTAAAACAAGCAGCAACATAATTTACATCTCCATGAAGGAGACAGACGGCTAAATGCGCTGTCTTCTTTTCAAATAAATACAGTTATGTAGGCTACGTGAAACCATTATAATCAGTAGGCTCTGGACATCCGTCTGACCTACTCAGGCGAGTTGTGCTAAACGCTGTAAAATGTACCAAGCACGAAAGCAGCGCGTTTCTCTTGGCATTGTTTGGGAGACGACTACATCGGATACATTGTAATTACAATTCTATATCTAACGCATGCGCAAGTGCAATGGCTGAGGACAAATGGACAGTCGGAAAACAGCGGAAATCAACCCAAAAAACTACCATCTGCGGAAGAAAGGCTCCCGGTTGAAACGGGCATAACTCACCGACACGCAGGGACTGGATGTTGCGCTCGGAGTGGGGGAACGTTGGACAGTAACCAACGCCATTCAGGCTCCGGGAAAGGGACACCTGCGAGATAGCGGCAGCAGCGAGACGTACATATCGCTAATAGTGCAAAGTGAAATCAACTGGGTTAGTTCGCCTGTGCTCCTCTATCGTTCGTTTCCCTTGTTGATGCGTAATGCGCATGCGCACGATCCACCAGCTGTCAAGCCCCACACTATCATTAACCTTGTGTGTGCTGGAGTCTATATGGCTGCCTACCCAAAATTACATTGTATCTATAAATGATGAAATGTATCATATAGATACCTTAACGATTCAACTGCTAAACAGGTCTATGATGTGATTTTTGATAACAGAATTCACCGGCATCATTTTAGAAAAAAATTGCCTAGATTCAATTGGTTAGATAGACCCCAATTTACGTGATGAGGGCTTGAAACAACTGGCCATAATGTGAAAATGCGAGCTGCAAATCCAGCTGCTGTTCCGTATTGTGTCCTTTTCGAATGTTTGCCAACCCACTGCGGGAGAAAATGCTTGGGAGCCGATTGATGTCGGTAGGCTAAATATTACAATATTCATTTGAACAGGAAAATATCATGAGCCACAGTAGCCTAATATATTTTAGGCATTATTGTTGGTATTTTATGGGCTGACATTCGTCCAGTGTGTACACATGTGTTATTTTCGATACATTTGGTACAGCCATCCACCAAAGTTAAATTAAATGTGTGTTATCGAAAGAGGGGTTTTCATAGGGAACGATTTAGACACTGACCCAATTATATGAATGTCTCCTAGATACAGTGCACCCATGCACAGCTGTTATGTTGACAGGAAATTGGTCGCAGACGAGCTGTAACCTCGCCCCTCATGTCTCATCCTGTGCGTACCACAGAATGTCGTCGTCTCTCTCTCACTCACTCACTCACTCACTGTCTCACACACACACACACACACACACACAAACACACACATACACATTTGGTATGAAATATTAAGTGAAAAACTCAATGAAATGTAATCAAACGAAACACGCTAAGAGCGAAACACGTAGTCCTTGAGAGTGTGCCCACTAATCACTCAAAAATTGTGTGCAATGCCATCATTTTCTGCAGTGGGATTAGGGGCGAGAGTAGAAGAGATGAGATTAGGATTACCAGGGGGATAATAGCGTTGAGGTTTAAAGTACAGAGACAACAAGAAGAAAGCGATTCTGCGCTTTAGTTAGCCATAAATTATTGCTTGTATTGGGAAACTGACAGAATGGTTGACATGGGTGTTTATTTAACCTACTGCAATGCCTCAATGTGGAAAAAACATTTAAATTGCTATCTACAATGTAATGCATGAATTCACTTCTTATTTGACATACAAGAAGGTCATTATATTCTTACCCTAGCCTAGCATGAGTATCAATTTCAATGTGCTGCTCTGCGTTTGCATCCACTGCTACATTTGAACCCCTCACCCTGCTATAATTTCCTAAAAATCTAGTGCCCTCTAGTGTTAGACAGAAACAGTAGTTCAAACAGAAAGAGATTACGTGATAATACACCGATGATGCACTGTATCCACTATGGTAATACTGTGATACCATGTTAGTGAATTATGTTTCTTCTGTTTTTGAAGATTTTAAAGATGCTTTCATAATGGCCAGGATCATAAAGAAGCATTTTGTCACCGAACAGTTTATTCCGATCTCCCCAGAGGAAAGGTCCTGACTGTGAGCTGCAGTTCATGAGCATTGTTCCACACATGCCCCAAGGATCAGTGGCTCTTTTCCTTTTAATTTCCTGTTGAAGTTGTTGAGCGAATCTCTCTCTCTCTCTCTCTCTCTCTCTCTCTCTGTGTGTGTGTGTGTGTGTGGGGGGGGGGGGGGTCACAGCTGTGTCATCATAGTGTCTTCTGCATGTACTGCATCTTGCGGCGGGGTGATGCTTTGCAACAAGCGCTGTGGATGAAGAATAACACATCAGAATCAAAACACTCCACAGGTCAGCAGGCTGCCAAAGTCTGTGTGTTGATCTACAGTAGGTATCAAGGCCAAGGCAAGGTAACCTAAAGTTAGAGAGTTACTCAGTGGTGCAGCTGGAAAGACAGATTGCACACATGCTGATCAAATGAATGCCTTTCCTGTACTGTCATCTTTGACTAAAGCATCAACCTTAAATAAATTGTAACCAAAACACACACACACTCCTACGGTCTTATATCCTACCTGTTTGAAGGTTCCAGAGGTGGAGAGTATGTAGAAGATCATGTATGCTGGAACACAGACAAAAGAGGAGAGTGCAATGGCGTACCCAAGGCCTGTAGTCCATGAAGGATAGAGATAGTCAAAGAGCTTGAGCTCTGGAGCGACCGCCAGGAAACTGATGATGATGAACTAAATGAGGATGTCAAAGAGAGTTATGGGTCACACGCCTAGAGCTGCACACACACAGAGCCACTTAGACTTAAACTTAGAATAGGGTCTTGCCAGTATTGGGCAACTTTCAGTTCGTCCACCTGAATTAACAAATGTAACATTTAATAAACTGTCGGTAGGTAACCATGCTTAAAAATATATGTGCATGGTTTACACACAGTATCTATACACATATGGGTGGCCTATGTGAAGTCACCATAAAATGGTAAATATAAGATGCATTTTTCTTTCTCTGGCACATATTTTATATTTATTTTTCTGGAAACATGCCCCCCCCCCCCCCCCCCCAACACACACACACACACACACACTCACACACACCAGTAGGAAACAGGGACTGAACACCTTCCAACAGGTCCTCCAAAACAAGCCAGGGCTGAAGCCCAACATCATTTGCACGTTTCCACAGAACCGAGAGACACCTGTAGCAAAACAGTATGAACCATACAGTACATGATGCAGTCACGTTTAAAAACCTTAGAAAAACACTGAGACATAATTTTAATCTTTTACATGTAAAGGCATCCCAGAAACATTTGCTATGATAAACACAATCTTCATAGGGGGAAATTATTCCTCAAAGGATTATGTTTACCATAGAACCAGGAAACAGCCACCACCTCCAGAAAGACAACCGTAATGATAGCAGGGCCAGTGGCAAACTCTTCAAACAGCTTCACCACATACGCTCCTCCCTGTGGAGAAAGAATAAAGGCAGGGTGATGAAAGATGCGTGTGTGTGTTTGCGTCTGTGAACATGTTGTGTGTGTGTGTGTGTGTGTGCTTGTCTGTGTATGTGTATCCATAATGTCAGGACCCTGTTGGGTCTGCACTCTGCACCAGCCCCGCCCCTTTCTACTGCTGTCTGTCTGTGTTGCAGCTGGGTGGCTGGAGATACGCAGGTGTGCGGAGTTAACCTGATTGCCCGGGAGATAAGAAAGCTTGTCTCCATGGGGCAGGCAGGCTCTCTGTCCGCTCCTCCGTCGGTGTTTTGTTTCTTTGATTCATACCCCTCGACATACATTTGCACAACATTTTGCTTTTCTATTCATTATACTGACATTTATTCATTGCTTTAATAAATATTCTTGAATAATTACAATTAATGTGTGGACTTCCCTATGTTCTAATGCTTCGAGCCAAGTATTTGTAACAATAATATCTGTTGTGCTGCTGTTTTATTATTGTCAACAGTCATATGACGGAATTATGTCTGAGCAATTATTGCACCTGTCACATTTGTGTTCTTATGTATATGTGGACACAAATACAGTAAAATGTGTGTGTGCGTGTGTGCGTGTGTGTGTGTGTGTGCATGTGTGTGTGTGCATGTGTGTGTGTGTGTGTGTGTGTGCAGGTGTGTGCATGTGTGTGTGTGTGTGTGTGTGTGTGTGTGTGTGTGTTTGTGTGTGTATGTATGTATGTGTGTGTGTGTAACTCACATATGCCACAGTGGTGAGTGCACCGAAGTAGCAGAAGCACACTAAGCCCAGAACGAACCATTCTCTCCTTCTCAGCAGGACACCAGGGAACTCATCTACCACCGCTGTGACCACCCCCTCCAGACCTGCAAACTAACACACACAGCTATAGGTAAGAACAGAACAGAGCACACTTGCTTATGCACACACATGCAGGGTTGTAGTGGAGGCAGAGATGGACTGGGACAAAAAAACAGCCCTGCCATATTTGGCCCAAGCGGCCCTCAAATCGGTCGGGCACACCTAATTAAATACAAAATCCTTGCATTACCCTTAAATATGCATAAATTTACAACTAAGTGTTGTGGAGCACTGAAAATGGATAAGAGCAGTTCATCCATCCATCCTTTATCCTCACAAAGGGGTCAAAAGTGCCTCCTTTTTCTTACAACAATCCAATCAGAATTTGGTGTTCACCTTCTCAGTAGATGACTGACGTCTTGGCAAACCAATAAGGGATATGACATCAATCCACCTTACAAAGCGTTTTTGGGTGTGGTCATGGAAACTTATCTATCCTCAGATAGCCTTTTGCCCTCTTACTTTGCTTAATTTTCTTGTTAACCAAATATACACATGAAACTATGGTCACACCCCAATAACTGCCATATTCTTCAGCTGGCAGACAATCAGCAAAATAAAGAGCTGACTGACAGACTGAGGTTAGTGAAAACCTGAGTTCTGAAGAATAAATAGCTGATGGACAGGCTAACGTTTCTCTGACCGCAAACACTTGCTTTGTTCAGATGGCCCTTCTCTACAAAGAGTACAATCTTGACCTTTTGTCCTCTGTGTAGCCTACACTATCACTCTGACTGATCAGAGGTGGAGCACATGATCTCCATATTCAAGTAGGCTATACAATTATGAAAGAATAATTTCTGCTTGAATTCAGTCATTTCAAATTATTCAGTAGGCTACATTTAAACTATACAATGCTCAATTGATAGCATTACTAAAACATTACTGAAGCCTATGTGTAAAGAACTAAATTACCTGGATTGTGGTAGACATTTTTGTAATTTATACTAGTTATTATATGACAACTGAAACAACAGAAAATAAACAGGGCAATTTTGTTGCCTGTTGGTGGAAATATTGTATTCATGTAGGCTATACTACCTACCTACTATGCTGGTACATTTTAGAACAATACAGCTTCAAGAACTAATTCCCTTTAATGTCTTTCAGTAACCTATCGTAGGTTATATACAGCTTAGTTGGCTTGAGCATGAATATAAATTGACGTTATCCATTTAGATTTAATACCACTGGTATTATTATAAACATTGGACAATAACCTCCACCATCATCAAACATGTTCTGAGTGCCTTTTTAAAAATCTAATACTGCATGGCGCAGTCCACCTCACCGTGATCACAGAATTTGTAGTTTTCCCACCTCTTATTTTACCACTACATCCCTGCACACATGTAAATGTAACAATGTCCAGATTTATTAGTTTTGCTGATTTACTGATAAACAAATCCACCATTCAGCAAAATTAGATCCGAACTGAAACCAGTTACAAATTAAATATCTAAAATAAATATCACAAAGATTTGTTCCGTTCAATGTTTGAGGGTGTTTCTATGTACAGATGAATGAATCTGAGTCTGTAGATACCGTACTGTCCAGTCCAAGTGCAATGATCATGAGGAAGAAGATGAAAGAGAAGAAGGGGGCTGCCGGCATGGTGGCGAGGGCCTCCGTGTAGGTGATGAAGAGCAGACTAGGACCTTACAGAAGACACAGGGATTTTGGGATTCAGAAAAAAAAAAAGAAACAAACAGCAGGTATGCATGACAAAACACACATCGGTTTACAGTAACAAATGTTTACACATCAGTTTACAGTAACATCAGTAAGAGTTTTTACTTTGAGTATCTTGAAAAATGAAACATTTTTCAAGACATTCGAAGACACTTTACAGTTTTTAAATAGGAGCATACAAACAGACAAGGTACATGGATAAGGTAGGTTACATTAACAGAGAAAAAAGCACACAGGTACATGGACAACGCAGAAGTCAAAACTAGAGAGGTGGGATTTAGTCATCATCAATAGTTGATGTTAATTGTCTTACCTGTGTCTCTTGCCACAGACTCAATGTCCTGTTTTCTCAGTTCGGCCATGTAACCCAGGACAGTGAAGATGACAAAGCCGGACAGGAAACTGGTCAAGCAGTTTACCCAACTGCCAACCAGGGCATCCCTGGGGGTTCAGTCAATAAGGCAACATACATGTTGCAGTTCCCAACAACAGTCCCTTATATTATGTCACAGAATTCATACAAATGACTAAAAACAGCAGCAAGGAGTTTTGGTCAAGATGTGGACACTGTGAAACGGCCGTGCTAACTTGGGTCTCATGGGGATGGTCCGACATAGACCACATACTGTAAGTGCATAGTGTGTAACCGAGGCAGCTAGTTGGAACGGTAGGTGTGTTCTTTCCTTCACGTGACCAAATACCATGGAAATTAATTCTAAAGATGATTCCCATGCTTATTATAACATGCTTCAAAAGTGGTAACATTGTTCCTGTCTCTTAAAATGAACAACAGTATGTTGATATACAACAATACATGCAGAAATGGAAGCATTCAGTTATCAGGTAAAGCATCAGAAAGCTTATTACGAAATACAATAATGTTCTTATTACCAAATACATGTATTTCAGTTTGTGTTGCATGTGTAAACCATATTCAAAATTCACCTGTAACAGTTGTTGTGGAAATTATTATAGCTGGCAAGTGCCATCAGAACCCCAAAGCCGGGACCCAGGGAGAAGAGAATCTGTGCGCCGGCATCCACCCACACCTATTCAAGGGACAGAAGGGTTTGAAGGTATGTTGACTCTTTCACACACATATCTTAACATACACACGCACACCTTTGTGTGGAGTATTTTGGTCCAGTCAGGCTTAAGGTAGTAGAGCACTCCACTCCAGGCACCTGGGAGGCTAAGTCCCCTCATGAGCATCACAAACAGGACCAGGTAGGGCAGAGTGGCTGTCACCCACACCACCTGAATAAACACACACCGGACACAAAGAAAAGCAAACACTCGAGCTCTTAACAATTAGCATGAATAAGAATCAAAGGACATCAAAGAGGGAGAGAGGGCTTGCACAGTCAGTACACATAGAGGGACTAACGTTAACCCTGTCGAACCTCCACGGTCCTGTATTCTCTCGGACACACCTTGCCTGAGGTGCGGATGCCCCTCCAGATGCTGAAGTAGACCACGGTGAAGATGAGGAGCAGACAGAGGGCCAGGCGCCAGCTGACCGAGCCCAGGTGGTGAAGGCCTGGAGACTGGTGCACCTGCAACACGTGACGTCTGGGGAAGGGGAGAGCAGAGGGATGACTCGGGACTCTTACTGACCGACAGGATGGGTGGGCAGGGGATCGTTAAGAAGATAAATAAGATAGAGACAGACAAGTAGAAAAACATAAAGATACATGTACACAGTCCGATAGATCACAAACACACTTATTTTATGGTAGACACATGCATTTTTACATGACAGAAAACATAGAATATTGCATGGGATACATATAATGCATGGGATACATATAATATTGAATAGATTCGGAGGTTATAGCAGTCATTGGAGTGTGAGAATGATGTGAGAAAACACACGGCTAAGCGGAAGACTCATGAAAGGGAAAAATTCACCCATCTGAGGGACAGATTAAAGGGTGTATTTTCACTGAAAACAGGGATCTCTGGCGCCCGATGGAACCAGGGGAGCCGTATGGAAACCTCACGATGGTGGGGGACGGCATATTTGGGTGAGAATTGGAGAGAATAAACACTCCCTCCCTAAAAACAAGACAGCGCTCTGATCCCTATTTTCCTCCTCGGCTGAGACCCAAGTACTCCTCTCTCCTGGCCTCTGATCTAATTTCCCCTTTGTCATATCAGGCTGCAAAGTTTTTAATTGAAGACGAAATAATATTTTGGTGCAGGGTCACCAACAGTAGCACAAATTAGAGGGGGGAAATATACTCAAATAATTTAAAAATCACTTATTAAAATTACAGTCATATTCAAGTATGTCTCAATTAGATATGTTGTTGAACGATACTCTTGGTTAAACTCTCAATGAAATCCTTAAACTTCTATTCCTCACAGGTAGTATTCCTCTGCCGGGGAGGTGGCTGTGTTGCCCCAGGTGTGATTGGTGTCATCAGGGCTGTAGAGTACACAGCGTGGGGTGTTCCAGGGGTTGTCACACGTGGTCCAGGGGAGCGTGGAGTGGAAGGAGGACAACAGGTAGTGCAGGGCCCAGGCCATGATGGTGTTATAGTAGAACGCTGTGTACAGAGCAACAACACAGATAGCGTAGCCAATGCCTGCATACCAAGGGAGGAAAAGATCAAGGCATTATTAATTGATTTCTTGATTTATGAACGAGTAGATTCACTGATTTCAACAGATAAAGTGTTTAATTTACTTGCTTTTAGGTTCCTCTCCATCTGAAAACTGTAGCATTCCTATCCCTAAGTTCTTATCAAAGATTCTTTAGAACATGTTTTATCAACCGTCTCTGTTCTTATTCAGCTGCAAGCAATCCTCTGCCTGTGTTCTGACTCTGAACTGTGAGTGTCCGGCATCCTGACCCTTGCTGTACCTTTGAAGATGGGACAGATGTGAGTCCAGATGGAGATGCAGCCTGACCGGTGGAACTGGCCCAATGCCAACTCCATGTAGAACAGGGGCACTCCTCCAAACACAGCCATCACCAGGTATGGCACCAGAAAGGCACCTGTTTGGCAAGTCAGGGTCAATTTGTGGACCGTGGTAAATGGGTAATCGAGGAGAGGATGAAAGCAACATTTCACTTTGCTTTGAGACTGACAGAAAAGAAACTGTAGGAGATGTGATACAGATGAATACAAATGTACAAAATAAACCCACTTCATATACAGCAAAATGATGTATTACCTCCTCCATTTTGGTAACAGATGTAGGGGAAGCGCCAAACATTTCCCAAATCCACTGCATAGCCAATCACAGACAGGAGGAAGTCCGTCTTTCCCCTCCACAGCTCTCTGGTCCTCCTGCAGTTTCCCTGTGGCTCAACACCACTGCTGGTGGGCTGAGGAGGTGTCAGGTCAGGACTCTCAGGTGTAGACTGGGGCTGAGAAGATCCTCCCAGATCCTGGTGTGTTGTTATGTGGACGATGGCCTCCATGGTGAAAACGCTCCCTTGCTCTTGGTCAACCACAACTGCAAAAGGAAGGTTTTCTATCTCAGCTCTCTTGCCTTGGCCCTCCATCTTTCCTGTCTGAAGGTCTGAAAATAAATAACTAAAATAGTGATATACCAATGTCAATAGTTGTGTGAGTAAGTGTCAATCAAGCCTCACAATGTTTTCTAAAAACTGGAGAAAGACATTTGGAATCTGAGCTTGTGTTTTCTTTCAGAAATATCTGCCACATGTCAGCCTGAAGTGAATTATTACACTCTACAGCAGTTTAAAGGATGTTTTTATTAATTTATATTTTCAAGCCCCTCCTAATTCTTCAAAGTGTGAATGTTATTTATTTATTTTTACTGCTGTCTTATGTGCCTGAAGACCAATTAAATTCCACTCAGATGAGATCCCTAGACAGCCCTGAGAGAGTCCCATCGGACAATGGAGGAAACCACAGCATGGTATATTTTCACCAGTGTGACTTGATGACTTAAATGTGTTTGTGCTGGACCAACCTGAGAGCCGGCGCGAGGAAATGAACTTGTTCTGTTGGAAATATCACCGTTTCGTTTCCCAACCTCCAAACTATTTTGTCCTCCTGAAGCGTGTTATGCCAGAAAGGTTCTGTGCTCACTGTTCCATGACAGGATGGGAGAGCAAAATAGTTAAGGTTTGTCAAAAAGTAAATATTTTCATCATTGTTCAAATGCAGTAATTTGCTTCAACAATAGTATAACAGTGTGAATAAAAGTACCTTAAATTGCATTTAAATGATAAAACACTTTGTATAATTAGAATAATATAAAAAAAAATCCCATCAGTTCTGATCAAATTACCAATAGGAAAGGATAATCTGTTTTGCGCTACTAATTTCATAACCATAAATACCAAAGCACATTTTCAGGGAATTAATACATTCTACAATGACAGTATCACAGAATATGTAATAGTTTGATTCTTATGTTTATGTATGCTTCATATTAGTGTGTGTTGAATTACTCTGCCTTTCCTATTGATTCAGTGTTTGAGCTCATGGATTTGCCATTCACTGTCTTATAACCCTTCAGATTCCTTCCGATGTTTCTGTAATATTTCAAACATGTATCTCATATAATACAGCAACATGATTCAATGCAATTATTAAAAACATGAATTATTGTATTTTTAACTGTATTTCAACTCACAATTATGGACTTATAAACTATATAAACTTGAATATTTGGAAATAAGCAAATACAAACAAGCATTAATACAACTCTCAAAGTGTAATCAGAAAAAAAGGGAAAAGATTTATCAAGACCTCAAGGAATTCAAATTTGCATTACTAATATGTGTGGTGTAAAGTCATAAAAAAGAATGGTTAAAAATGTATATTCTGCACACCCTAAATTATTTTTTAAAGACAAAAGTATCACACCATCTCACCGTTTTATCTTCAGATATCTGTTCTCGCTTCTTTTAGAGTTGACAACATCCTCTCACTCATCGTTCTCTCCCCTTGTTAGAAGTGTTCGTATGGCCACCCCCTTCCCCAAAATCATCTTCATCATTTTCAGCCACACGCGCAGATCACCAATACAAAATGTTGACCTTGTAATTTGATGCATTACAATTCATCCATTTCCGTGTTCCTCAGGACATACTTTCCACTGGAAATGGCTTGGGTACTAACGCATATATGAAGAATATAATTGTGGTTTGTAATAACATTTTGACTCACAATAATCTCAACAATTCAATGTTGATAGAAAATATTAATGTAATTTTACCATTCTCACTTTGCTGTTTTCAAAATGCGGAAATGCAGTGTATAATATTTGTGATATTGGTCAAGTTTGTTAATGTCATTTGAAATCATTGTAAAGTTATTTCCTCTCAAAGACTTTTTTTTTCTTTTCAAAAATTCCTTTTGAGTTTGTTTATTTCTAGCCTTCTCCCTCATCTCCATGTTTGTTTTTGCAGTGTTATTGAGTCTTATTAGTGGTGGAACTAACCACACGATAAAAACTTGATTTAGACCATTCTAGACCATTGCCCAATTTGAACTGAATTTGACCAGAACACATGACTATGATCGTGTACATTCTTAACATGTTTTATAACAGCACCATCAAGAGTTTGAAAATAGAACTACACTGCTGACTCCCGCAGAACAAAGCTCAAACATTTTTTTTTACAACTGCTTACACAGTTTCAAAGTATCTGTCTCTTTTTTCAGAAATCTACACAATACTATTGTTCACACAGAATGCAAAATTCAAATAAAACACTGCATTCAAAATTGTATAAATCCCAATCATTTTTTGAACATCTATTGTAGATTATAGCACACTTTACATCCACCAGGGGTCAGCAAGTCAGTAATTTGATGTTATTTTGACTAAATACAAATCTCACTATGGTCATTGAATGCATATTTATTTTGACTTAAAGGTGACAATAAAGACAATAAAGATTAAGGATTCGGGCTGATAAAAGTCCAATAAAAATAGCCAGATTTAGAGAAAAAGACTGATAATCTAAAAGATCATCTGGCTGTGTAGTTGACTCAAACAGCTGTGTGGGATGGCCACATCTCTAGAGAGGATGTGTTGTCAAGCCCTGATACAGTCTCTTCTGGCTTGGTTTGACCTTCGGAAGCAGTCAGCTCAGCAGTGGCCTTATCAAGCTGAATCTCATGAGACGATGTTGCACAGCCTGGAAGAATATGGCAAAGACATTTCATGAATGTTTCAGTGAATGAATGTTCAATGTTTGTATCTGATTTTTTTTGGTTGTTTTTATTACCTGGCAGACTGTTGTTCTCTACAAGTGAGTTGACATAGTCACAATGTGCAACTTTAGCACCTCATTATTTTCTGATAAAATTAGAAAGAGATGATTAATTATTTCAAATTCAAATGTTAATGAGGAGATATTTCATGTGCATACTCACAGATCATGTTGACTCGATTTGTCCTTCACTCACTAGTCTATGAAATCAACATTGTTTAACTCAATATCTAATATGCAACGTGTGTTAGCATAAACTGAAATCCACCTTGAAGGAGAACTTGAACTTAGGGAACCTGAAGAAACAGCACCCCACGGTCTCTTCCTCCTGTGGCACCTCCAGTGGACCAGCAGATACAGGAGTCTCCCTCAACTCAGACAAGGTCTCATTTGCCTGAACTCTAGAAGAACCTGGGACAAACAAAAATAAATATATCCTCTCGATTGGAACTGTTTAAGTTACAGCAGGGAGGTGGCGTTGAAATACCAACAAGAACTTACTTGTCTTTGCAGGAGAGTCCTTGCGTTCGTTGAGATCTTCTCTCCTTGATTTCTGAAGAACATATATAGTATGTCAATGTCAATTTTATTTATATAGCGCATTTACAGACGGCTTAGCCGCACCAAAGTGCTTCACAATAAAGTGCAATAAATAAAAACAGGAAGGCACAAAAACAAATAATTCCTGAATGGTTTTGGTCATGGGCTGATAATGCAACTGTGACAAAGGACCGATATAGGCTATTTGTTAGTAACAAAATATGAGTTTTCAGTGTGATACGATCTCTTTGTAAATTACATTTGATTAAAACTAGTCATCTGTTCTGGCTATCTATTTGGATCTTACTATCTCACTCAATGAACAACATCTCAACACTTAATGAATAATGATCCATTGTCATCAGATAGCCTAGTCAAATATGTAGACATTCTGTGTTTGAAATAATTAATTCGATAATATTTTCCATCTTTGAAGAAGAAAAGGCCTGTCTCATATTCATGGGTTTCATCAGGTCCCTTTCCACAGGTGTATAAAATCAAGCACCTTAATTACCAATGCAGACTGCATGGTGATTGATTAATACACCTGTGGAAAGGGACCTGATGAAACCCATGAATAGACGCCTGTCTCGTGGGACAGTTGCAACGTATGGCAGTTGCAACACTGCAGATTTCTCCAATCAGAAACAAGCTAGAGTGATGACACTCATTTTGCACATGCTCGGTTGGACCCTCCTTCTTTCTGCAAGATTGCCGCCAGTTTTGATCATCTCTTCTGGGAGAACCAAAAAGCAAGGTAAAGTGAAAAGTTTTATGATCAGAATTTTTCTCATAGTGTCTAAACTGTTTGCAGAGAGTATTGTAAAGTTGTATCATTTAAATCAGCAGTTTCTTAGCTTTTAATAGGCATAGCTACCATGTGTCAAAGCTAATGTGCTAAGCTAGTATGGCTAGTTCTGACCCTGTGGGGATGGTTGCAACGCTATGTTGCAACTGTCCCCACATGTGTTGCGACTGTCCCTCATGACAATAATAATTAAAATTGGCTAAATATATATATATATATCTATATATATATATATATATATATATATATATATATATATATATATATATAATATAAATATAATATATATATATATATATAAAATAGTATCTATTAAAATGAGCTAAAATATATCTTATATGATATATCTTATATGATATATTTAAAATTGGCTAAATATATAATATAAATATAATATATGTGACGGTCCCAAATGTGACCGCACATATCTAGCGCCCTGTCGGCACAGACTATGGGTTAGGATACGTTTGATACACGCACGCACACACAAACAAATTCACGAACTCTTTAAACAATGTCACTCGCGCCAAATACATGGAATTTACGACTATACAAAGACTATTTACTATGCATAGCATTTTATTTATACAAAGTTGGTGCACAAACTTTTGTGTAAGGTGTTTGCATGTTGGGTTACCGGCGGCTGCTGCTGCATTCTGTTCCGTCTGACTGTCCGGCAGCAAAAGGGTGCCGCCGGGAAACAATGGACCGTTTATTGTGTTCTGGAGGGAATTGGCCACGTTCAAATGGGTAGCGGTAAGGGGGGGAGCAGGGCAATCCTGATCACGTTGCTCTGTATGTTTGTCCCTGTCTGTACTCATTTGAATGTGTTTATTATGCCATGTTTGTCTGAATCTGTTATTAGTTTATAGAGGAATGTTATCATTTTGTCTCAGAGTCTGTCTTGTGAATTATGTGTTAATTGTTTGTTGTGTGTTCACCTATATTTAAGAATGGTGCTGGTCACCTGTATATATGTTCACCCTTTTTGTCAGTCTTTTTCAGTGCTAGTCTAGTCCAGTCCTGTGTGTTTGACGTGTAGGCCTAGTGACTCTGAGATAGTTTAACAGTTAACAACGGTTTATTCCATAAGTTTTTTTTCCATAGCTATTTAGAACTATTTTTCATTTTTGCTTAGTATATTCCCCTAATCACCTGTAATTGCTTGCTGTGATTTGGTAAGCCTTAAAATTAAATTAACATTTTACACCGCATCGCTGCTGTTCCTCTGACTCTTTGGCCAAAACCCAAAAAGAAGACGAAACTTAAACAGTTCCGTCACAATATATATAAAATAGTATCTATTAAAATGAGCTAAAATATATCTTATATGATATATTTAAAATTGGCTAAATATATAATATATAATATAAATATAATATATATATATATATATATATATATAAAATATTATCTATTAAAATGAGCTAAAATATATCATATATATATATATATATATATATATATATATATATATATATATATATATATATATATATATTTACTTATATAAGTAAAATAAAGTTTTATTGGCTTGATAATGAATACATTTCAATAGCTAGATGTTCCCTCCTGTATGTCAATAACTTTGGAAGGGACAGGAAGAGAAAAAAAGACAGGGGTGTCCCTCTACGCATTCTGAACTTAGGTGCAGAAAGAGGGCAGATCAGTGAGGTCTGTCGCAAAAGAGTTTAACATTTGCCACACAACACTCTACCGTTTCACTAAGAAAGTAGAGAGATTAGGTCCAGGAGAGGAGATCAGGACAGGCTATTGGACTCCAAGGAGGGTTTTTTCTGACCACCAGGAAAATCTCCTGGCAGATTATTTAAAGACAGCTGCAGACTTATTTTATGGGCTCTGCACTAAAGAGGTAAACAAGACAGATGTTACAAAAGTATAGGTGTATGTGCAATTATGTGAAGGCTGTGAGTAAGATCTAGATGAAGGAACATTGTGAGGGAGAGTATGGCAAAGTTAACCTTGAATGATATTTATTTATTTATTTATTTTTCATTCATGTTCTCAGGTTCGTCGACTGCCATTTCAACTTGCGGTCCATTACAAATCCAAATACCCAGAAACCTGGAATGAGTCATGCTTGGCTGGCCGTAGATAGATAACCAAGATAACCAAGTCTTTCCATACGGCGCCCCCAAGCAACCAGCCTCACAAGAAACATTCATTTCAACAGGCACAATGTCACAATGTTTTTTGACAACCTTGAGAAGGTCCTTACTAGACACCAATTTGAAGCAAAGGACATTTGGAACATGGACGAAACAGGCATCACGACAGTCCAAGAGCCGTGGTGACAGACAGGTGGGGTCAGCCACATCAGGTGAGAGGGGGACCCTTGTGACCCGTGCATGCGCTGGAAATGCTTTGGGGAACATTATTCCTCCTATGTTTATTTTCCCGAGAGTGCACTTTAAAGACCACTTCATCAGGGATGGCCCACCAGGCTGCATCGGTACAGCCAACTCCTCAGGCTGGATGGTGGAGGAACATTTCATCCAATTCCTGCATCATTTCCAGCGGCACACAAGAGCATCAGTGGACGCTAAGGTCCTACTAATCCTTGACAACCACTACTCGCACCTCTCTATCAGAGGAATCGATTTTGCCCGAGCTAATGGCATTATAATGCTGTCTTTCCCACCCCACTGCTCATACAGGCTGCAGCCACTAGATCGATGCGTTTTTGGCCCTCTCAAAGGGAAAATTAATGCCTTTTGCGACTCTTGGATGAGATCCCAGCCAGGCCTGCCGATGACTATCTATGACATACCTGGCATTGTTAGACTGGCCCTCCCAGTGGCAGGAACACCAGTCAACGTTTCAGCTGCTTTCAGCTGCACTGGAATTTGGCCTTTTGAT
This sequence comes from Alosa pseudoharengus, assembly GCF_046254945.1. Taxonomy (NCBI): domain Eukaryota; kingdom Metazoa; phylum Chordata; class Actinopteri; order Clupeiformes; family Clupeidae; genus Alosa; species Alosa pseudoharengus. Next base: position 15,541,385 of record NW_027468870.1, on the reverse strand, counting down.
AGTCAGAAATTCAATGATTCTGACTTTGCTCCGTCTCTGGTTACGGACCAGCCAGCTCCTCCAGTGCCACTAAGTCAGTCTGGTTCCTCCTCTTCTGCAGCTCCTCCAGGGCAAGCTGGTCCGTCCTCCTCTTCTGCAGCTCCTCCAGGGCAAGTTGGTCAGTCCTCCTCTTCTGCAGCTCCTCCACTACAAGCTGGCCCGTCCTTTCCTTCCTCTGTAGCCCCTCCACTACAAGCTGGTCTGTCCTTTCCTTCCTCTGTAGCCCCTCCACTACAAGCTGGCCAGTCCTTTCCTTCCTCTGTAGCCCCTCCACTACAAGCTGGTCTGTCCTTTCCTTCCTCTGTAGCCCCTCCACTACAAGCTGGTCCATCCTCCCATCTACTCATGTCTCCTCTGCCAGACCTGTCTCCCTCTGCAGGTCAACAAGGACACGAGTTTTCACCTGAGACCATCAGATCTCAACAAAAAGCTGGACCACGCAAAACCAGAGAAAACGGGAGGAGAAAACGTAAGTCGGCCATCCTTACAGACACCCCTGAAAAGGAGGCATTGGAACAGGAAAAGAAACCAAAGAAAGTAAAGAGAAAGCTGGCTCAGAACACAAACCAGCCAACAGAAAAAATAAGCCAAAAGAAAGGAAAGAAAAAGCAAAAGAGAAAGCACATAGAAAAGGAAAGCGACTCAGAGGGAGATGATGCATCTTGTATCGTTTGTTTGGAGAGTTACTCCAAACCAAAAGAGGTGTGGTTGCAATGCCTGCTCTGCAAGCAGTGGGCCCATGAAGCCTGCACTGATGGCAGGTCCATTTATGTATGCCACAAAAAATTTTCTGTCTGATGTTTATAAAGTCAAAATGGCTGTGTTTTGTTAGGTCTGTTTCTTTAACTAATTAATTAATACTGACCAGTACAAATTAACTGTAATAATTAATACAAGGTTTTGTTACATTCTGTTGTCATTTGAAAGATTGTCATGTTTATTACTGGAAAAATGCAAATCCTGCCAAATTTTTTTTTTCTCCCCACTCTTCAAAGGGTCTAGATGGCCTCAAATTCAAGATGTCTCATTAAAACAGTTCTGAGTGTTTTGTTAGGTCTGTTTCTTTAATTAATTAATACTGAGCAGTCAAAATTAAGTGTTGTTTCATCACTGTTTTAAAAAAATAAAATAAATGATAATCAAGAGTGATTTTTGTCATTTTTTTGTCATTTTGTCATTTTTGTCAAGTGTTGCAACTATCCCTCAAGACTGTTGCAACCATCACCTTGTGTGGGGGCAGTTGCAACGTTTCACTCTCTCAATTAAAATGTCATTTAGTTCAATATTATAATATTTACACATGTTGCATAATTATACATGGATAGGTGACAGATGTGGGCTAAATATACAAATTTGGCCTTTCTATTGAAAACAGTCTCTGAGATATACAAGGAAAGGTAAAAAGTGGAGCAACTGTCCCCACTCTCCCCTAATGAAATTATTGTGACGCATAATTCATTTCGTAAACTGCTGACTCACGAAATCTATTGTACGTGATTCTATTATGCATTTCGTCCACAGAATGAAAGCATATGTCACTGAATGCATTTCGTAGTTGTTAAGTTACTATTGCGTGGACGGAATGCCTTCTGTAACACAACACAATACTTCTGTGGACGAAATTGAAATAGGATGCACAGAATGATGCGTGTAGGTGCATTCCGTATTATGTAGACAGAATTATTTTGACCAAACAATTCGTCTACGACAGTGAATACTGCATTCAGCATTATGTCCACGAAAGGAAAAGGCCACCAGTCAATTTTGTCCACGAAATGATGTGCTCTCTTCAGCGTTTCGTGGACACAATGCAAACCAATTTCTGCATTTTGTGGACAAAAGGCGTTACGATGTAACATGGTTTCGTAATGAATATGTGTATTTCATCACACGAAAGTTATTCTGTCCACGAAATAAGGCATGTTACATTTGGCGCCCCATACTCACCGTGCTCTGCTTCTCCCTCACACTCGTCAGGTAGCCTACCTTCATATATCCATCTGGTCAAATTTCACTCTGTGATCTGTAATCTCTTTTGTCAATTTCTCTCTTATTTCTTACGCTGAGTGCCAAGTTGCCCCTTCAGAAAATGTAACGAACGTGACCCCTCACCCCTCCCGCCAGCGCTCTCGGAAACAATATCCAAATTAAAGACAACTTCTAATTGCATTAGTATTAGTATTTATTTCAACTCATAGTCTGGTTTATTATGTTAAGTGCAGGCATGTTACAATTTCCTTAACCAAAAAAAAAAGAAAATACAATATTTTTGTAGGGGGGGCTTTTGAACATCTTGGCTTAGCCCCCCAAAATAGGCCTGGCAACCACAACTCCACAAATCAACTCAAGCGACTGAGTGAGCAGGCAGTCCGAGATAACTGGTTAACTTCCCGCAGAGCCGGAAACATTGCAGACTTGCAGACCACATGGCCGGATCTAGAATAGACCTCTCCGGAATAAGTCCCGCCTCCGAAACCGCCGTGTCCACCCAACTTCCGGGCGTCGAATGTCTATAGGAAATAACATGGCGTTTCGAAATATCATACCTGTCAAACATCTGTAGGTGGCGAAGTAGAAAAAAATGGTGGGCCGATTGGCCTACACACTTCTGCCATCTAGTTTCCACTAGATTTTTTTGATTGTCGGTGCCGTTAAAGTAGAAATATATCAGTAAGAAGCACTAAGCTAACGCACGCTTAGGACGCCGCGACTCCCCGAGTCAAGGTTGCATAGCAACGGCAATGTTTCATAGTTTGTCTTCACCGAAATGGAGTTCGTGGCACCAGAGCCTGTCTACGGAGGTGGCACTAACCCTGCATGAAATCGTCATGTTTAATAGGTTGTTAATACATTCTGAAAATGTTACTGTTCTGATCAAGGTCATGCAAAATAAAGGTATCGACTCAATACGACTCTGCCTCTTTCGTGAACAAAAAAAAAAAATCTCGTCTCGTCATGTCTTTGTCGGCGACTTCTTTCTTTTTCAAATATCTCAGCCAACAGCCAACAAACTCTCAGCACAGTCAAACCAAAGTTAAGTCGTGTTGAAAAGAGGCTGAACCTTGCAAACTATTTACTTTTATAGACCACTGAAATCACACGTGAAAATGACCATCACGTTAGGTTGTGAGCGAGATCTAACGCCCTCCTCCGCCCGCGTACATCGGAACTAGCTCCCGGTTAGCATTAATAATCGTTTACTACTTTAACGGCACCGACAATCAAAAAATCCAGTGGAAACTAGATGGCAGAAGTATGTAGACCCACCAGAAGTATGTAGGCCCACCAATCGGCCCACCAGCTTTTTCTACTTTGCCACACTGTTATTTCCCATAGACATTTGACGACTGGAAGTTGGGTGGACACGGATGTTTCGGAGGCGGGACTTATTCCGGAAAGGTCTATAGGGCTCAGAGGGGCAATGACCCCCCCCCCCCAAATATTTCTTCTGCCCCACCTAATTGGTCAATTTTATTTGACAGCAGTGAACCTGCCAATAAGTTTTCTAATTCGCCCCCGCCGAATTTTGAGGCTGGTTGGATAGTATAAATAACGGAGCAGCAGCGTTCCCTACCATTCCACACTGTGTGCATGGCACTTGCTGTTTCATACTTCAGTTGAGAGGGCTATCATATTTCCATAAAGTTTATGCCAGATATAATATAGATTGTTGTTATTGGTTTAAATAAATATTTCTTATATCATCTAAATTGAACAGTGGACACATTTGAACATGCAACGATTTTTGGTTCCAATTTCAAAGCCTATTGCTCCTAAACCAGACTCTGAGGCTACTGGACTGGCTCCCGTAGCTCAAGCTAGCAGTAGCAGTAGACATACACACAGCACGCTTCCCTTTCCCATGCCCCAACATAGTCCGCCGGTTACGTCCACAGATACTTTGCTTGATCTGAATAATGAAGCACCATCTCAGCCAACACAGCATGCATATCCAAAGCGAATGTTCGGTCAGGTATTCCGGTCATTCAATTCAAGTTGGTACAGATTGGAGTACTCTATAAAACTGGATGCATGCTTTTGCTTTCCCTGTCGCCAGTTTGCTGGCGCGACTGACAGAGACATTGTCTTTACCAGGACAGAATACCGTAATTGGAAAGCTGCACTAGAAAAATATAAGGCATTTCAAAAGCATGCATCCAGTCACTGCCATTTAAATGCAGCAACGCAATGGCTAGAGATGAGACAGAGAGAGGAAACTGGAGAAACAATTTCGGCTTTATTGGGTCAAACACAGGTTGACAAAAATACTATGTGAAGAGCATAGGGGAAGTAGTTGAACTAAGTTTTTGTGGGAGCAGTGCAGTCCCGCACAAACAATGAGGAGGATTCTGCTGGTTTATTTCTGAGTTTGTTTGAGTACACATGGCCAAAGATCTCAAACTTGCTGAAATTGCCAAATCTATTCTCCAAAATGCAGTGTGCACATCAAAAAACATACAAAATGAAATAATTGACACTCTTGCCATGCTGGTTTGCATGAGGTAAAAAAGAAATATGACAATGCAGATAATCCTGGCTTCTGCATCAAAAGTGATGGGACTAGTGACAGGTGTTACATTGAAAATCTCTCTGTGGTGATAATGTAGCACTCGGCTCAATTTACTATATTGCAGGTTATGTCTAGTTAGTTGGACCAGAATCAGAAGTTTCTAGACTACTGGAGGTAGATGGATGCAACAACAAGCTAAAGTTTATATTAGAATAATGACATTTAATAATCTTGTTTCGCCCTGAAGGGACTTATTTTCCCATAATGACCGGCGTTCTATACATTATCCCGCTTATTATATGGCTACTTGCCAAAACGAAAAAATAAACTCCACGATATGTCTCTTTACACTTAATTGTTACCTTTTCGTCGTGGCTTTTGCTGAGAAACAAATAGTTTGCACGCTGAACTTGATTCAAACATTCTTTAGAACACAGCTGATCAACCGTCTGCTTTCACTTTTCCAATGCAAGAAGTGACCGGAATACTTGCGGAGTGATTATGATCAGCAGCACAAAACCTATATGTTTGCAGCGGTAATTACATGAATTTATTTTACCGTAGAACGTTGGGAAATCCCATTCAAGTCAATGGAGCGTTCTACTAGCAGTGTGAAGAGCCGTATAATAAATAACAATATCAGGCAGTGTTACCCACAGAATTGGATTCAATTTGTGGCGGTAGCTGACTTGGGGGGGTATTAAGATCGTCTTGGTAGTGTATAGGTCTAATTGAGAGCCTGTCACTTTAAGACGTTCGTGAGGGAACCCTAGCAATTGTAACACAGTTAAAAGGCTGCTGATGTGTGGATGCAATTCATATCCTTGGGACAAGCACTTTTGAATTTTGGAAAATACTTTTCCATTTACATCGGGATTTTGCAAACATTCAGTGTCAGAGTCAATCAAATGAGCCCGTCAAACGAAATTGACAAGCCGCTGTAAGTAGGCTAAGCATGCTAAATTCGACATCCAAACAGTATTCTAACGTTAGCTTTGAGATACTGCTTGATTGCATAACTTAACTTAGTTTAGTCTCTTCAATGTAGCCTACTATGTTGTGATAAGACCTTAGCAGAGTTCACTTCAGTGCAGCAGTTTTGAACAAATTTGCGCAGCATGGTCACAATGCTAAGCGGATTTAATAGCAATTTAGCCAGACGTCTTCTATGCAATGCCTGGCAACAACAATCCTTCAACAATCGTGAATATTTTGTTAAATGTACATGCAGAGGGGGGCAGCGGGCTACGAGAGAGAGCGGGGCGGGGCAAGGAAAGGCTGCGTGCGTAAAAAGCGCAGCTCAATGGCAATGCAAGGATTTGATCTTATATTTAGTTTCAATTAAACATAGAATATTGTAGCGATCTCACCCTCAGACAAGATTCACCTTTGGCCAGGACGGCCATTTATTGGAACAGGAAGACTCAAACACAATCAGACATATGGATAACTACATAGGGCAACACAGGGGTAGTCTCAGCCGCACATGTAACACACAATACGGGTGTTACCACACACATCAACATGAGGATAAACACATGAGGTACAACTAAAGAGACTAACACGCTAACAAATACACAACATGCTAAACGTAACTACAACTATTATAATCGACATTACACATTCTAGCATTCACTCGCACTGCATTCTGGGAGACACTCATTCAACGTTAGACATGTACATCCACCGACGCTACAATATTAATGTGTGGCGCCCCGCCACAGATTAGTCAATGTATGGGAAACACTGTCAGGTGTCAGGTATATACGGTTCTATATTTGGACCCTTGTCTTACCTACATTCTAAAATATTCAATGTGATCTTTCAATGTTACAACAAAATAAAGATATATATAATTAATATTCAGTGTATTAATACAGGTTAAACAGGTTAGTCGGATCAGCCAGCCGGTTAGGCTACGTTGAGTACGAGTCTGTAGACGAGCGGGTAGCTCCTTGTCGAGGTGAAAAGCAAATCCACAACAAAAGCCATTCTTTCACTTCTGAAATAACATACAATGTTCTGCACGCAGCCATAGCTTACTTTAAAATGCAATTAGGTCGCGAAGACAGTCCGAAACATTGCAAGCTCTGGATGGAGCTGCTTGAGTAGGCTAGCCTACCCGGGTCAGTCGGATCAGCCGGGCCGGTTACGTTACGTTGTTATGAGTGCGAGTCAGTCGAATCAGCCGGCTACGTTGTCATGAGTGGATCTGTAGACGAGCGAGTAGCCTAGTTTCTACTCGTGTCAAGGTAATAATAATAATAGGCCTAATAATAATAATGAAAATAATAGTAGGTAGTAGTAGTAATAATAATAATAATATTTATTCACTGCAGGGCATTTCTACGTTCCTGTTTCTATGTCTACATTGAAAGCCAATTGCTTAGGCTAGGTTAAGACAATAAATAAACAGTCTGGCTCAAACTTCTTTCCTGTGAGTGGATGGAGGTTTTGATGCTATTATATTAGACTATATTATTCACCTTATTCAGCCCCGCCCATTTTTTAAAATTCCATGTTGTTTTTAAACTTCCGGTCGGCTAGCTACGTCTAGTTAGCTTCATTGGGATAACACGGCAGAAGAGGATAGAGAGGCTAACTTACAGAACAGCCGCTCCAAAGTCAGTTTTTTCCTAACTTCAGATAGGAAAGCTGTATAACAGAAATGTCTTAAGTCACCAAAATCCTAAATAAACGTTTCTAACTTTAGGATGACCCATAATATATGATGCCAGTCATCTCGATAGAGCTCTGCTATCTCAATGTATCGCAATGGATGTACTGCTCAATCGGAAGTTCGGAGACAATGTGGGCAAAGCTAGCGCCCCCATGTTTGCGCGCGGAAAAAGGTGAATATATTATTAAAGCGATGGTTCGGAGTAATTTCACCCTAGGGTCCTTTGCACCATGACCCCGAGCCAAACAACCTCCCAGAACCTGTTTTCCCTTGGTCGAACCCTGGTCGAGTAGCGCTGTCAGAAACGAATGACTTTCTGCAGGCGTAATGGAACCAACTTTTATCTTGTAAATTACCCCACTAATAATGCCCTGAATGGTACGAAACTTCTACAGTAGTACAACTATGTTCTTTACTCATAAAACGAGGCATTAAAAAGTTTGTAAGTACACCAGGAGTTTATTTAAATAACACTTGGCTGATGGATGCTACTATCTGCTACTATACCGCTGCGTCGACGTTACTTCCGTGATTTGGGAAAAGCCTGTAAAATAAATCCTTGAAAAGTGAGCCACTGTACTGCGGCCCATTATCCGCATTATAAGAATAGGTCTGAGCCAACTCGTTGTCAGGGTCTTTCCTGCACGGGCGTGGCCAGCAAGGGCTCTCTGTTTTGCTCTATGCTGTGAGCATGTGCTGCAGTTTTCCACCATCTGACTGGTATGCACCGACACCAATACCTTGGTGCCCACTGTAAAGATCATGAAGAATTTCCCGTCTCATATCGCACGGAATCAAGATCCTTTGACCTCTAAGAAGTAGCTGTCCAGCCAAGGTAAGATTATTTTTTTCAGGCCAGAAAGGGGCCAGCTCAGGGGGGAGAGCATGTTTTTCTGGCCACTCAGTGCAGACCCGTCTGCAGAGTGCAGTGATAAGAGGGGGCATTTGAGATTTCCAGGGGGGCACTATTTTCAATCGTAAAATTACGCGTGATCATTCAGGCCCGGCTACGGCGGGTCCGCAAGTGAAGCCCCCCGTTCAGGGAGCGAAATATCATTTTAGAAGATTGGTTTATTTTATTTTTGAACGTAAGCTATGGTGTGCGCCACTATCACGTTTGATGTAGCCAGTTCCATTAGTTACAATGTAACCTAATTGTTGCTGCTGTGATGAATACTAGTGAGACTCAGATGCGGAGAAGAGATTTTTATAGGTTAGAAACAGAGCAAATCCAGGTACACAATCCAGGGTCATACACAGTTTAACAAGGCTAACAATCCAAAAACACAGGTCCAAGAGTGGGGTCAGAAGGCAGGCTACACAATCATACACGGTTTCACAGGTAGGCCTAATGGCGGCCTTACATTGTACGATTTTGGTCTGTTTTCACAGTCACCGACTAATTTTCCAAAGTCGGACAGAAATCATGTCCGACGGCGCGCTCCCGTCAACTAGATCGCTAAGTGTAAGGTGCCAATCTTAGCGGTTTTAAGTCAGTCGGAGTCAGTCCTTTTCTAGTTTTGCCGTTACGACAATATCAAACATGTTTGATATTATCGCAAGTCTTTCTAGTCGTGGCTCATGCAAATAGTGACGTGAACTATAAAAACCCAACAACAAACAGGAAGGGGCAAAGTAGGCGACAGCTGTAGCCTATATGATTATTTGTTATTCTTATAATATTTGTCATTTCTTATACATATTTAGTCGGCTCTGCTACGTGACAGAACAACTCTATATCAGTTAGGGATGTCACGCATGAAACAATGCTGCAAAAACACGAAAATACGACTTTGAGTTTAGTAGGCTATCATTTCAGTTCCTGTTTATCTATTGCACGATGGGTAATAATTTAAAGGAATCTAGTTGCAGTCTTGTAAATAGTGACCCTGCAAGATCCCTGGTCATTGCAAAATCATAGTCTGTGACTTAAAACTCTACTACTTGTCTTTAGATGTGAGAGGGTCTGAGACTGTAGTCTTTCAAAAATCTTTTCCAAATCTTTGCAAATCTTTCCAAAGTCTGTCAGTGTAAGGAGGGCTTAAGGCAAACAAAACAATCCAAAATCTCAGATCCAAAACAGAACAAGGTCAAAGAACGTTGTTAACTAGCAATACGAAATACACACGGCTTATACTAAAGTTCAAACAGAAACAATACCTCACGCTGAGGCAAGGGAGACAGAGTCATTATAAAGCCAGTGGCTAGTTAATAGGCTGCCGGTGGTTAAAACTCTGGCGAAGCGGAGCAGGACTGGAGTGGGCGTGGTCGTCGCAGCTGAAGGGACAGAGAGGGCTGCGCTTGCTGAACAGGTGTTACAGCTGCAGACAGCGCAAGCAGAATGTTTCAGTTACATGCCCGGTGAAGCCTCTATCGGGCTTGGAATGGATGGACAAAACAGGCCTACAAAAATTACAATGCAGGGAGGGATTTCACTCACCGTAACACCTTTCAATGTCTCCACCTCCTTTCATAGCCTCCTCTCCTATTCTCAATCCACCTCGCTCACTCCTGTCTTCCCACCACTCTGCTGCTGGCATCTCTCTTTCTCTGTCTCTCATTCTCTCTCTCTCTCCCTTTCTCTCGCAATCTTTCTTTCACGGTCACTCCCTTTCTCTCGCCATCTCTCTCCCACCGTCTCTCTCTTCCTTTCTCTCACCATCTTCCTCCCTCTCTCTCACACACACACACGCCGAGTGTAAGTCCTAGTTGAAACGCTTGAAACAACCTCTGCAACACATCAAGCAAAGTCCACGTAGAGTTGGAGCGAGAGATTTCATTTCGCACGAATTGAGTCGCCATGCAAAACTCTGCCTCCTTCAATTCAATTTTGCCTAAATCCAAAAGGTTTGATTGCCACTGTGTCCAAGAAGTTTGGATGATTTGGATCTAGAGGGGATAATGCCTGCACCAACGTACTGTTGTGCTCATTGAACCTTTGTCTCATTTTCCCTACCAAGGCATCTAGGGTGCTAAAGAAGACTCTTACATTCAAGCTTGCTTGGCTCATTGTTCTGGCCTATTGTGCTTTCAACAACAAAATCCTCTAAATCCTTTCTGTCGTTTTGCACTTGGCTGTGCAACGTGTGCAAGTGTATCGCATTTGGCCCATAATGCCTCAAACTCGTCATCACATCGCAGCTTCTCTAGGCACTCCAATACACTTAGGACAAGTTTCACACCAGTGTAGAGGTCTGTCGGCCTGAAGAACTCTATTGGCAGGATCCATTAGGAGAAGGATCTTATGGACCATTAAAGCTAAGAATTGAAACTCAGTTTCATTGACAGATTTGTTTAGACCTGCAGCCTCAACTTTGACATCCGTGTTAAAACACACCCCGCGAGCTATCGATGTCAGTAAGAAGGGTCACGATGTTGTTGTAGCATTTCACAATGACTGAAACAGTTGCCAGATGCCCTGTCCAAGGAGCCTTTTCAGCGTGTCTCCAGTGTAGTGACTTGAGTGCTTTTTTCGGACAAACTTGTACAGCATCACACACGTCAAAGAAATGCTGAAGAGCACTTTCGGAGGCCATTGCATGGACAACTACGAGATGCAGCTGGTGATTAAAGCAGTGAATGTACGGGACCTCCCTATTTAGCTTGTCCTGCAGAATCTTTTGCATGCCCCCCTTCTTTCCAGACATAACATTGGCGCCGTCGTAGCATTGACTTAAGATTTGGTCTGTACTCAGACGCAATTTGTCAAAGACAGTGCATCCAGATCTCGACATGTCGGCATGCAAACCAAACGCTCACACACTTCGTTGCTTTCAGTAAGATAGCAGACAACGATCGCAATATTTTCGTGGCCGGTTGGGTCTTTCGTTCCATCTACCTTCAGAGTGTACCAGAAGTCGCCTATTTCACGCAGGATTTCCTCCTGCACAATCTCACTCATCAATTCAATTATTTCATTTTGAATTGTGTGGGAAGTATAAGTTGCGTTTGCCGGTATGGTTTTGAAAACTTTAGCCAGCTCAGCATCTTTTCTCATAGAAAAGCTCATCAGCGACAAAAAAAGCCCACATCCCTCTTCTCCCATAGAATCAACCCCATCCAGTGAACCTCTCAGTGGCAGCCTATTAGATGCAAGGAATTCAACGACATCAACGATGGCAGACAAATATACCCGATTTCTCGGTTCCTGTAGCACTACGTGTGGTCTTCTCATGCCAAATAACCATGAATTTGATGTGCTCTTTGGAGGATGCATGCCTTGTAAATCCCTTAGAGCAGCGTTTCCCAAACTTTTCCCCCCGCGTACCACCGCCTACATTCCGACTCGGCTCGCGTACCCCCACCATCCAACACATAAAAACGTAACGCATTCTATAACCCCCCCCCCCCCCCCAGTTAAAAAGTTATGAAAAGTAGCCTATCTATATCCACATACAATATCTTATAATAGGCCTACAACAACGCCTGACAAGGATGTATTCGTTTGGACAACATTAGGCTATACAGAAGGCTAAACTTAGGCTACCTTCAGTTTGTTAAATGTAAAGCCTAGCTTAATGTTACCTTTCTTGCCCATCTGAAATAACTCCTAGCTTTGCTCCTTCCCTCCTTTCTGTTTTTGTTGTTTTCAAAAACCTGTTATATCCGCGAAACTTCCCCCCCCACGGACCACGGACCATCCAACGCATTCAAAAGTAACGCATTCTATCATCAGCGTATCAGCGTCATGTTTAATAAGCTGCCCTTTTTTTGATGAACACACATACAGAGTTTATAAATGATATCCTTTAATTTTATGTTTCCATATCATTATGACCTGATTCGAAATAATGTATTGTTACGTCTGTATGTGTTTTGTGTTTCTGTCTGCTTGTTCTCTTTGTGTCTTGTGTTCTGTTAATTTCAGACGGTCCGGTGGGCAAACTACTACTAATTGCCGTGAACTGTGATTGGGTTTCCGCCCTTTAAAAGGGGGCCTCCTACGTCACAGGGGGCGCGTTCTAGGAATTTGGGTTGGCCGCTACAACGCCACGCTACACCGTTCTGCTCCGCTGCGCAAGCCACGCGCTGTTTTTTGGCCGTCGCTGTCGCTCCTGCCTGGTCCCCGAGTGAGAGTCGAGGAGAAGGCTGGGGATTACCTGGGCCTACTTTTGGGCAGCCTTATTTTTCGTTCGCCTGTATTTTTCTTAGGCTTATAATTTTTTGTAAATAAATATTGTTGAATTATACTTTCATTATTGGCCGTCTCCTATTATTTGTCTATGTCCCACAACACCCCTAGATAGTGGGACGTGACAAATTGGGGGCTCATCCGTTTTTTTGAACTCGTTTTTTGATTAATCGTTTTCTGCGTTAAAAGTTTTTTTTTCGTCTATTCGAAACGCTATGATCGTGGAACTCTGGTGAGTTAGACGTTTGATTATTTGTTTGTTTTGGTTGTGGGTTATGAAAGCAACTCCGGGGGGAGGTTCCTTGTGGACCTTCCAATTGGTACGCTTTTGAAGCGAAGGTAGGTTTAAGTTAGTTTTGGGGTAGGTAAGTAGGGACCAGAGTTTCGTGCCCAAGCTGGGGTAGGTTACAGCGTTGTATTTTTGAATTATCGTTTTCTGAGATTTTTTGGAGATGGCATTTTTGTTAGTCTAGTTGCAAGGCTGTTTTTTTCGCTGTGTGCATTTTTTCTGTGTCCAAATCGTTGTTCGGGTTGGACAAAGGACGTGTTTTTGCCGTGACTTTGTGTAGCAAAAGCTGATTTCGTGGCTTCGATTCCCCCCCCCCCCCTCTTCCTGGTTAATTGTATTTTGAGCAATAGGCCTGTTCTTTTGGGTGTGGAGGGAGGAAACGAAATCAGTAAACACAATAGTTCTTTCATACTGGATATAGCTTTTTCATACTGGATATAGTTCTTTCATACTGGATATTCTGTCTATCACGGACCTTTTCGATTTCGTTAGTGGCAATTAGTCAAAATGTCTGTGGTAGAAAAATTTATTGAGAGTCCGTCAGATGTTCTTTTGGCACAATGCACTAAAGAACAATTAGTTGAGATTGCGGCTCATTACTCTATTTTACTTTCCAGTGATGATAAAAAGCTTAAGGAGTCTTTATTTAAAGCTGTTGAGTCAGGCCTAGTGGAGAAGCAGATTCTCTCAGCGAAAGCTGAGGGCCCTGTTTCTCCAATAGCTTCAGAGTCATCAGCTGCAAGCAATGAACTCAAACTTCGGGAATATTCATTCCAAGAACGGAAAATGCAGTTAGAGGCAGCAAAATTACGGGCTGAGCGTGAAAGCAGAATTGTCAGAGAAAAAGAAATTGACAAAGAGATTGAGCTTAAGAAATTGGAGCTTGATTTTAAACGTTTAGAACATGATGAACGAGAGAATGAACGTAGAAGGGAATTTCAACGCGAAGAGCACGGTTTCGTGTTGCGAAAACTTGAAATGGAATTGGCTGTTAAGAAACTTACCATCGCCACAGTCCTTTCACGTTCTCGATCTGATGGTTCATTGCCTACTTCTCCCGTTCGTTCCAATGTCAATTTTACTGAGCCATTGTCTGCCCCAGTGAGAGATTCTGATACCGCCGCTCCGTTGTCTGTTCCGTTGGACGCTTCCGATAATGCTGTCCCGTTTGCTCCTTTGGCTCCGTCTGTGCCTTCGATTCCGCCGAGCCAACCTTTCGATGTAGGCCGAAATATTCGTATGGTTCCACCATTTAGTGACCGCGAGGTGGAAAAATATTTGTCATTTCGAGCGAGTTGCAGTTACGCTGAGGTGGCCTGTTGAGTACTGGACTTTGTTGTTACAGTGCGTGCTTACAGGAAAAGCACAGGAGGTCTATTCTGCGCTCACTGTACAGCAGAGTTCAGACTACCATCTAGTAAAAACTGCCATTCTTAACGCCTACGAGTTAGTTCCTGAGGCATACAGGCAAAAGTTTCGCGGCCTTTGAAAAACCGATAGGCTTACCTTCGTTGAGTTTGCGAGGGAGAAAGAGGGGGCTTTTGATGAATTTTTTTGATGAATTTGTGCTGACACACAAGTTCGTTTTTATTTTCTTCTCCTTCTCCTCATCGTGATTCAGCTCAGTCGTAGCTAAGCACTGCCGCTCATGCCATCGCTGTCAGTTAGCAGGAAAACCTAACCAAGTAATTCCACCTGCTCCGCTTCGTCCAATTCCAGTTATAGGTGAACCATTTGAACGCATCATATTGGATTGTGTAGGGCCTTTACCAAAAACAAAATCTGGACATCGGTTCCTGTTGACAATCATGTGTGCTGCCACTCGATATCCAGAAGCTATTCCCTTGCGCTCCCTAAAAGCTAAGCCAATAGTGAAGGCGCTCATTCGTTTTTTCTCTACCTTTGGCCTACCTCAAGTCATTCAAACTGATCAGGGGTCAAATTTCCTGTCTCGTTTGTTTAAGCAAGTGTTAGAACAACTGTCCATAAAACATGTGACATCCAGTGCGTATCATCCGGAGTCCCAAGGAGCCCTAGAGAGATTCCACCAGACCCTGAAGTCCATGTTTCGCACACACTGTTTAGATTCTGCAAAGGAGTGGGATGAGGGGCTTCCACTGCTTTTGTTCGCTGTGCGCGAGACTACTCAGGAGTCGCTGGGTTTTAGTCCTGCCGATTTGATTTTTGGACATTCTGTTCGTGGTCCATTACGGCTGTTGCGTGAGAAGTGGGGGTCAGAGACCACTGATCATCAGCAGAATGTCTTGGACTATGTTAGTTCATTCCGTGAGCGCTTACACAGGGCATGTGAATGTGCTCAGAGAGCATTGTCATCTTCACAATCAAAAATGAAGAGTCGTTACGACCGGAGGGCTGTGTGTAGGTCATTTAAAGCAGGTGACCGAGTTTTAGTGCTTTTGCCAATTGTGGGCTCTGCTCTGCAAGCCAAGTTTTCTGGGCCGTATGAAGTCGACTCAAAGCTGAGCGAGACTGACTACGTGATTCGTACGCCTGACAGGAGGCGTAAAACTCGGGTGTGCCACATCAATATGTTGAAATCGTATGTGTGTAGAGAAACTGAGAAGAGTGCTGATTGTCCTGTGCCTGTGGTGTCTGTAGCTCCTGTGCTATTCTCCTATTCTCCTGAGGAGGATGGTCTCACCTTCCGTGATGTGCCTGTGTCCTGTCCAAGACTACAGAATTCTGAGATGTTGCGTGATTTGCCTAGTTTTTTGTCCCATCTGTCAGATTCACGTGCTAATGATGTACAGAGGTTGATTATGTATTTTCCTACTCTGTTTTCAGATGTTCCCTCTCGCACGAATGTCCTTCAGCACGACATTGATGTGGGTGACCACCACCCCATCAAGCAGCATGATTACCGCGTGAATCCGACCAAGAGAGCAGTAATGAGGTCTGAGGTCGACTATCTTGTGGATCATGGTTTAGCAGTGCCTAGTTCTAGTGCATGGAGCTCACCATGTATTTTAGTCCCCAAACCTGATGGCACTTTTCGTTTTTGTACAGATTACCGGAAGGTTAATGCCGTTACAAAGCCTGACTCGTATCCGTTACCACAGATGGAGGACTGTGTTGACCGTGTCGGCTCAGCAAGATTTGTCAGTAAGCTTGATCTTTTAAAGGGGTACTGGCAAGTCCCCTTAACCCACCGCGCTGCTGAGATTTCTGCTTTCGTTACTCCAGACTGCTTTATGCAGTATTCCGTCATGGCGTTCGGACTGCGCAACGCGCCTGCCTGTTTCCAGCGTCTGATGTGTAAGGTTTTATCAGGCGTACCAAACTGTGAGGCATATTTAGACGACGTAGTTCTTCATTCGTCTATCTGGTCCGAACATATTCAGCTCATTCACACGGTGTTCAGTCGACTGCGAGACGCGTCACTGACTTTAAACTTAGCAAAGTGCGAGTTTGGTAAGGCTACTGTTACCTATTTGGGAAAACAGGTGGGTCAAGGAGAGGTTCGTCCGTTTGGGGCAAAAATAGTAGCCATTTCAGAGTTTCCAACTCCTAAAACCAAGCGGGAACTGCGTCGGTTTTTGGGGATGGCTGGCTATTATCGCAGTTTTTGTCGGAATTTTTCCGATGTTGTTTTGCCTTTAACAAATTTGTTGAAAATTCACATTGAGTTCATATGGTCGTCTGACTGTGAGACTGCTTTTCAGAATGCCAAGGCATTACTTTGCAGTTCACCGGTGCTTGCGGCTCCTGATTTTAATTTACCTTTTAAACTCGAAGTTGATGCAAGTGCAACTGGAGCTGGAGCTGTCCTTCTGCAGGATGATGCAGATGGGATTGATCACCCTGTTTGTTATTTCTCCAAGAAATGTTTAAAACATCAATTCAATTACAGTACAATTGAAAAGGAGGCACTCGCTTTGTTGTTAGCACTACAGCACTTTGAAGTTTATATTGGTTCTACCGCAGTACCTGTTCATGTCTTGTACTGACCATAACCCCTTAGTCTTTCTTTCCAGGATGAAGAATGCCTACCAGCGCATCATGCGCTGGTCATTATATCTGCAAGGCTTCAACCTGGAGATACATTACAAATAGGGGAGTGATAGTGTTTTGGCGGACATTCTGTCCCGTCCCTACCAGTAGTGACAATGTTCAACATTAGATGTTGATTTTTGGTGGTGCGGGTGTTACGTCTGTATGTGTTCTGTGTTTCTGTCTGCTTGTTCTCTTTGTGTCTTGTGTTCTGTTAATTTCAGACGGTCCGGTGGGCAAACTACTACTAATTGCCGTGAACTGTGATTGGGTTTCCGCCTTTTAAAAGGGGGCCTCCTACGTCACAGGGGGGCGCGTTCTAGGAATTTGGGTTGGCCGCTACAACGCCACGCTACACCGCTCTGCTCCGCTGCGCAAGCCACGCGCTCTGTTTCTTGGCCGTCGCTGTCGCTCCTGCCTGGTCCCCGAGTGAGAGTCGAGGAGAAGGCTGGGGATTACCTGGGCCTACTTTTGGAGGCCTTTCGTTTGGGCAGCCTTATTTTTCGTTCGTCCGTATTTTTCTTAGGCTTATCATTTTTTGTAAATAAATATTGTTGAATTATACTTTCATTATTGACTAGGGCTGTCACTTTACGTTCGAAAATCGATTGCACAATCGATTGGACCAAACAACACAAGTTTCGAAAACTAAAATAGGGAATCGATTTTAACCAAATATTTACACTATTCATTTTAAACGAAATAAACCAATAAAAAGATAGATGTAACTTCTAGATGTCACAAACAAGAATATAGAATATAAAAGAATTCCGAAGTGCAGTAAGCATTGCGAAAGCTAAAAAGAAAATTCCCACCAAGTTTACGCACCGGCAACAGCTGTTTCAATCAGCTGCTGTGCTGCTCGTGTTTTGCCAAAAAATGGAGGACAACGCGATCAACCTGTGCGACATGTAGAGAGACGAGTGATGGGCCCTAATAACTTGAGGAGTTCGATGTGGAAGTACTTCGGATTTTTGGTATATCAAACTATGGAGAAGAACAAAGTAGGCTACGCAAACTGTGCAATCGAGTTCTACGTAGGCGAAATTTGTTTGACATTTCTAATAATAAACACAGACACAGCTACGTTGAAGCCTGCAGTCATGTCACTGATGTAACGGCAGTCCACTCGGCTTACTGGTTTTGAGAATGTTGCACTTCTGTTTGTCATTGTGCACGAAACTTCACGCCAATAAATCATCAGAAATATTGCTGGCTTGCGTCTAAGCGCCCTCTTTACGTTTGCCTGTTAGTTGTTTGTGGATTGGCCTATATTTGGCGTTGAAAATGGAAACGTCTTTAGACATAAAAAAATCGATTCTACAATCGATTCAATGAACACATGTCTCAAAAATCGAACAGGATTTTTTCACAAAAGTGACGTCTCCTATTATTTGCTTATGTCCCACAACACCCCTAGATAGTGGGACGTGACAGTATTTATTCATGAATTAATTACAAAAGATTTAAAATTTTCATTTTACACCTGTCCGCCATAGCCCTTTTCATCTCGCGTACCCCTTAGAAGCAGCTCGCGTACCACAGTTTGGGAATCCCTGCCTTAGAGGAATCAACTGCATGCCGCCAGTTTTTGAACCCTGATGATACAAAAGCCTTATCCCCGGCACCAGAGCTGAACTTTAGACACGCAAAGCAAAAGGCTGCATCTAAGGACACGGAGTATTCCAGCCATTCCCTTCCTGAGTACCACTGCTTAAGAAATGAAAGATTTTTCCCACTAAAATTCCGAGGTGGATAATGATCCAGACAGACCTGATTAGGGGACTCTGTTCCGAGGTCATCCACGGGCCTGGGGAGGTGATAAGAGGAGGCACTGCTAGCTGGGGCAATATCTGCGGAGACACTGGCTGGAGCAACGGTAACGACATTTGCTGGAGCAACGGAGGTAACGACACTTGACGATGGCTGTACGTACACACCGCCGCCGACTTGAGCTTCAAAGTTACAGGAAGTCATTCATTTTCAATGGACGCCGGCTTCTCTCAGCTGCAAGGGAAGCAGCAATAAATCTGTTGGCGTCGCGTTTTGGGCGTGTTCAGCGAGCGACCAGAGCATCAAAGCAGAAAGTTGGTCAACTTTATTATGGTAATGAGCTGTGACGCCTTAGCCCTACAGAGCTTATTTTGCAGCTCAGGTCAGCGA
The DNA here is from genome assembly GCF_046254945.1 of Alosa pseudoharengus. NCBI lineage: Eukaryota > Metazoa > Chordata > Actinopteri > Clupeiformes > Clupeidae > Alosa > Alosa pseudoharengus. The sequence goes on along the minus strand of NW_027468870.1, from coordinate 15,522,562 downwards.
CGATGTGTACGTACAGTTAGGATTAGGCCAAGTAAAACTAAGGGGGCACTTTTTTTTTTAAGGGGGCACCGCCCCCTTTTGCTGCCCCCCCGGAGCCGGATCTGCTCAGTGTCACAATATCTGATTAGTTTTGCACAGACAGGGTCAGTTTTCTGTTTCTCTTTGATTTACTTGTAGTCTGGCTTCTGTGGCAGGAATGCACTGAGTGACTGCATCCACAAACACCTTGACCTCTGTCTCGTTCTCACTTTCCTCCTGTGTGAATGTGTGCTCCACAGGGACCCTTGATAAAGTGTCTGCAGCTATCAAGTGCTTACCGGGCATGTGTACGATGTCAAAAGTGAATCTCAGCAGCCTCAGTCTGAATCTCAGCACTCTCGAGGGAAGAAGTTCATCGAGGGCCTTGGTGCTCAACAATGGCACTCTTTCTGTGGTGCTTCCCAGCACCACTTATTCTTTCCACAGAGCAAGTCTTTGATCGGGCGTGTACGATGCAAGGTGAGGCAAAAACTTACTGAGGTAGTTGGCCATTCCCATTACTCTCTTCAGACCGTCAACATCAGTTGGTTCAGGCTAGTGCTGGGTGTATATTTTCGTTATGATATGAATTTTTAATATACCACCATACCGGCAGTGTTTCCCACAGAATTGGATTCAATTTGTGGCTGTAGCTGACTTGGACAACGGGGTGTCGTCTAACTGAGTGCCTGTCACTAAGACGTTTGAGGGAACCCTTGCAATTGTAACAAAGGCTGCTGATGTGTGGATGCAATTCATAACGTTTTCTACATAGTTAAAATAAAGGTTCGTACTACTCCTTGGGACAATCACTTTTGAATTTTGGGAAAACACTTTTCCATTTACATCGGGATTTTGCAAACATTCAGTATCAGAGTCAATAAAATGAGCCCTTCAACGAAATTGACAAGCAGCTGTAAGTAGGCTAAGCATGCTAAATTCGACATCCAAATAGTATTCTAACGTTAGCTTTGAGATACTGCTTGATTTCATAACTTAACTTAGTCTCTTCAATGTAGCCTACTATGTTGTGATAAGACCTTAGCAGAGTTCACTTCAATGCAGCAGTTTTGAACAAATTTGCGCAGCATGGTCACGATGCTAAGCGGATTTAATAGCAATTTAGCCAGACGTCTTCTATGCAATGCTTCTATGTGGCAACAACAATCCTTCAACAATCGTGAATATTTTGTTAAATGCACATGCAAAGGAGTGGCAGCGGGCTCGTTACGAGAGAGAGCGGGGCGGAGCAAGGAAAGGCTGCGTGCGTAAAAAGCGCAGCTCAATGATGGCAATGCAAGGATTTGACCTTATATTTAATTTAAATTAAATTAAACATAGAATATCAATCTGTGGCGGCCGGTTTTTATTTTGTGGCGCCCCGCCACAGATTAGTCAATGTATGGGAAACACTGCCATACCGGTGTATTTGATTACGCTGCACGACAGTGTTTCAGACGGGACTTTTTTTTCACACGCACGCATGGTGCGACTGCGAGGCATAGTGAGGGTAAACACAAAACACCTGAAGTATGACCCTTGTCCTTAGGTAAGGGGTTTATTTAAGGGTGTTGCACAGAATACCTTAAATTGTTTCTTTAGTTAAGGAAAAATGTTAAGGGATACTGCATTGAAAGGGATTTACCGTCACAAAAATTCTATTGAGATTGTTCAACAGCTGTAACTAGCTGGCTAGTAGGTGATGTCGTTAGTTAGCAACCCACTGAACACAGTGAAGTTTAATGATCTTATCATTCATCTCACCTTAAGAATATTCGCTGAAATTATCCAGGTAGCAAGTAAAGTATGTTATAGACATGAACTGAGCAATACTAGCTGGCTAGTTAGAAATGATCCTGACTGTCATCAGTGCACCAAAACAAACTTTTTTGTTAATGTTTTGCCTAGCGAACCGAACCGAAGCTCATTGCAGGCTAACAAGACATCCACATCAAGTTAACGTTAGCTTACCACTAACGTCATGCAAACCACACAATAAGGCATGTTTCTGATAGGCCTATTTGACAGAGTAAGCAAGCATATTAGCAGAGAGGTTTTATTTTAAATTGTATAATTTTCAAAAAAGTATCATTATTGTGTATTGTATAATTATATAATAAAGTGGCAATATTCTGTGAGCGTGTGTACAGCCGTTATGAAGGACTCCACGCTCTCACCCGGCTGTTGACTACGCCGATTGAAGTATGCTCTTTCGAAGATGATGTTCCGCTTGCTGATGCAGAGTTTCTCGAACGCCTCAGTGACTGCTTTGTACAACCTTTTCTCAGCCTCTGTCAGAGGTAAAACGCTGAAGATGTCTTCGGCCTCGTCATCGGCCGCGTACATAAAAGCATTCACTTGAAACACCTCTGACCGCATGTCCAGCCCTGACGCTATCGATCGTTCGAACCGCTTCCTCCATCTCGGCCAATCGTTAGGATTCGAGAAGTCAAACTTGCACTTCTTGTTGCAGTGCTTCGTTCTCCATATTCTTTTTGTCGTCTTAATCCCTTTTTTTCTTTTTTTTCCCATGTAAGTCGTCTTTATTGTTGTTCTACTGCCTCACTTCTGACACCATGTTATGTTATCTCTATTGATGGGTTTCATGAGGTCCCTTTCCACAGGTGTATTAATCAAGCACCATGCAGTCTGCATTGGTCCTTTCCACAGGTGTATAAAATCAAGCACCTTTCGTGTATAAAATCAAGCACCTTTCCGCAGGTGTATAAAATCAAGCACCTTGATTATCAATGCAGACTGCATGGTGCTTGATTAATACACCTGTGGAAAGGGAACTGATGAAACCCATGAATTAGGTGTAACATTTATAAGAAGTAGACGGAGAGCGGAGTCAGTTTAATAGTTACTAGACCTGGAAACTCTGTGTTACATACGAATGGGTCCGTGTAACCCCATCACTATACACAACTATTCTTTACAGAACACCCAGGCCACATAGCCTTTGATTTCAAAAGTAGCCTAATCCTGGTATTGGGCATTGTAGGCACATGCATGTGGAACTATAAATGAAAAACAATATTAAGCCTTTGCCTATAGCCATTTTTCTCCCATGTTTTTTGTTTGTTCATTGAGATTAACATTGTAAATCTACATGAGAAGGAAAGTCTTCCTGTTAAAAAAAACATAAGCTATATTTCACACCTTAAGAGACCAACAGCTAAGGCTTCGGCGATGGCTACATACCTAAGTCTAACCAAGACCAAAACCCTTTGTAAGACAAAACACAACACAATCGCTTAAATCAGAACAGACGCTTTACTCAACTTTTTTCTCCACATTTACAGAAAAATCACACGATAATCAACAGTAAATAACACATCAATAAAACAACAAAAAACCCTGAATCACACCGATGAACAATATAAAAAAGCACAACAGAACAGAACAATGGTAACAAACAACTTCACTCAGTCAACTCTTTATCAAGGATCTCTTCCAGGCCATTCAACACATCGAGCGGACCCGTCTCCTGACTCCGCCTTGCCCTCAAACTCGGTGTTACTCCCTCCTGCGCTCTGTGTGACCGCCACATCAGCACCCTTGGCACTCTCCTGCTCCTGCTCGGTTGATGGCTCTGCTGCAACAAACCCGCCAAAACGGACAACCAATCCATCCCCGCTTACGGTGACCTCCACCTCTGAAAGCGCCATGACCGACTCCTCCAACGCCACGCCATCGTGTGCACAGCTAGAGAGGAAGTTGTCCCTCACGTAGGCAAACAACGCAGAGTTGGTCAATGACATAGACCGCTCCTCCCCGTTTCGGCTGACCACTATCACGACTCCAGAATACGTGATTATGTAGGCCGTCGTTCGCTGTAGAATGCTGCTGGAGCACCTGGCAACCAGGTTGTCCTGCCCCGCGTGGCACCTCGGCCACAATCTTGACCCCCGTCACCGCTCCGCAGACGATCTCCTCGCCGCTGGCAGACGCGGGCATCAGGACAGCGGGCTGACCCCCCTCCACGGTGGTCGTGACCAGCGTGGACGGGGTGGTGGTCAGTACCGTTCTGTCTCCCTCCTTCCTCGTGGTGAGAGTGGGAAAGCAATAGGACCTCCCCTCCTGCACTGACAGGATAAGTCGGTCCCACACAGTGAGTCCCGTCTGTCCTGTGGCGTCGCAAATCTCAAACACCTTTAATTCACACGGCGTTCCACGAACCTGCACCACCATGTTGACCGTGGCCTGCACCACCCTGACGACGATCACGCCAACCTGTTGAAAAAGAAGACAAGCAGAAACAAAAGTGTCATTAAGGTTCGGTCTGCGTCTCTCATCAAAACACTTCATTTAAACAAAAAAAAACAATAATTACCAAAACGGTAACACTTACTGGTTGCATTGGACCCAGGGCCAACACTTGGGCCACGGTCAGCTGGTCGGCATTGGGTGACTTCCTCTTTGGAAAGTCGAGGTTGTAAACCACGCCCACGCTGCTGACGCTTGACAAAAGGACGTCATAGCCACCAGGATTGCCAAAGCCTGTGGAAACAAAATGGAAAGAGATACAACCTGACCATAACGCAGTGCTCAGCCCATTGAAAAACAACCACATGAAGGCCACACAGATACGTACTGATGCTCTTCCATGCACGCAACAGCTGGACCACCTGACTGTTGTCTGAGGCCTGCAGGAACTCGCTTCTCTTCTCGACGGCGAAACAGACCACCCTGTTAAACTCTACCGCCCAGTCTGGAGGGTGGCATCAAAGTAATGAACATTTTGCCGCGACGTCTTAATAGGCGACACGGTGTGCTAATAACCAACCACGGTCTCCTCTTCAACCTTTGTCTTTTTTGCTGGGCTGGCCATGTTTATCGGGCAGTTTGTCTGTGCAGTGGAACGGGCTGTCAACTTTTGCTGTTTCCCTCTTCTAACCCGAACGGGGGCAACCTTTTTAACAAGACATGACCACAAATCAGCTTTGAAACATTGTTTCTATCTCTGCTGACAAACACCAGACACCAACCACAAGAGCAAATGTCCCCCTCAAGCTAATTGCTTCATCTAGCTTTCTTCCTTTCTTTCAGACCGACGACATGGCTGGTACGACTAATTGTGATTTATACATTATTAGGAGCCAATTCCCCAAGGCACCCGTTCCACCATGGGAGTCTGTGGCAGCTGATTGGGGACAGTCCCATTATTAAATTCACCCAAGTTTCATATCGATCTCTCAAACGCTCTAGTGCCACCAACGTGCTTTCACGCACTTAACTTTTGACATTATCAGTCAACATAAAAACAAGCAGAAGAGACGCATGTAACCCAGCAAATTAGCTACCTAAAAGGCATGCACAACCTTCTTGGCACTGCCACATTCATTCTATGTATTCTGTATTGAGCCAGGGGGAAATCTGAATACCATGCCTTCAAAACGTACTGACATGGGGGCGCTGCTGAGCATGGATAGAGAGTAGACGTGTCCCAGACCTGCTCCTAAAACTTTCGACAATAATTTAATGCAAACTTAATATTTTGCGACTGCAAACTCGTCTTGACAGGCTATTACATAGCATATTTCTTGTGAAATGCCGAAGTCGAAGAGAAACACCCCTGATTGTGAAACTCCGAGTAAAGGCAACGGTGGCAATGTGGAGAGCGCTAGCAGGGATGGCTATCCTGAACCTACATTAGCCAATGTGATTAGCCTAATTGAAAAATTCAGGGAAGAGACACACATTTCTATCAACACTCTGCAAACGACTGTATCATCAATTGGTGGCCGCCTGGATGATGTTGAAACCTCGCTGAGAGATGTTGATACGAGAACAACAACTTTGGAAAGCTTTGCAGCTAAACTAGCTAAGCAAAATGCTAACCTATGTGAGAGGCTAGAGGATCTGGAGTCTCGCAGCCGCCGCCAAAACCTGCGAGTGATAGGCATCCCGGAGGATACTGAGGGACCACAGGTGACGGCATTTATGGAGGACTTTTTCAGCGAGACCCTGGGAATGCCCATCCAGCCACATCAACTGCCCATCTGTGATCGGGCCCATAGAAGCCTGGCGCCTAAACCAAAGGACCCCAATCGACCCCCCTGGCCGATCATCGTACGGGTGCATCACGACCAGATCAGACGCGAAATACTTTGACTATCACGGGAGAAGGGCGAGCTATACTTTCGAAAGCGCAGGGTGCAAATTTTTCAGGATTGGCCTCCAGACGTTGCTCATCGGAGGGCTACTGCAAAGCTACAGGTGACTTTTCAAGGTAAGCGAGAAGTGTTTAACAAGCCCGAGGACGCAGAGATTTTCTTTGACCAAACAATCGCTCCGCTGATTGTAAGACTTTGTAGGTTAATCACACAGCAGTCTGTGTAGGTAGCAACTAGCCTAGGCTATATACCATTACGTCGCATACTGTTCACAAGATAACTGATATGCTGCGCTCAGCCAGCAGCTGCTATGTTTGCTGTTTAATTGTTCATATGTATGAGCACTGGTTCTAGTGCAAAATGCACAATCGTGTGCACTTCAACGTGAGGGAAGTGTCAAAGGGGGTGGCTGGGGTTTCTTCTATTGGGGTTTTGTTTATGTGTGTTTTGTTAATTTTTGTTTGGTTAGAAAACAGGTCCTTTTATTTCATGCATATAATAGAAATGACAGATTGTAAGGTACAAATAATTGTAAGAGGCTATCACAGTCAACTCATTCAAATTATTTTAATGTATCTATATTGCAATTATAGCCTCCCTTAAAGTATGCTCATGGAATGTACATGGCATTCATAATCCCATCAAACGCAAAAAGATTTTGTGTTATCTTAAAAAAGAGAGGGTTCAGATTAACCTGACTCTCGCCAGATGAATTTCGTTCCGCCTAGCTCCACTCATCCATCTGGGATCGCTCCATTGGAGAGGTGTTTCAGAAGGCTGAAGGCAAAACAGTCTCACAGTCGCTTCTACGCTACGTCACATCTATGACACTCCCACCCTGCGTACTGATTGGCTCTACCATAAAATCTGGTGCCGAAATCACTCCCAATGGAAGCGATCCCAGATGGATGTGAGTGGAGGTAGTTGGAACGAAATTCATGTGCCGAGTGTCAGGTTAGGTTCAGATAGTTCTACTGCAGGAAACACATTTAACTGCTTCAAGCATTTGAAACTAAAAAGAGACTGGGTTGGTCAAGTGTATTATGCCTCCTTCAATAGCAGAAGGAGAGGTGATGCAATTCTAATACATAAATCGCTGCCATTGCCTGAAGTGGAGGTTAAACCGCCAGAACTGTCTCGAATGTACTCATTGTAGAACTGCTTTCAATGGCCGGACTGTGTAGCTCGGTTTAGCAAGCTAAGCCTTTTGGCGTAACACCACATACTCATAAGTTGCATCTTAATTTATTCTCACATGAATGCACATTCCCTACAATGTCCGTGGGAACAGTACCAGTTGTACAGTAATGTGTACCAGTTGGTTATGTTACACTGACGAGATAAAGTTAGCCAGTTGGCAACCTAATGACGCTACCATCGAATAGCTTCCAGAGAAATTTGTCATCAACATTGGGCAATCGAGGGTGAATTAGGTTGTTAGCATATACTGGGTAGTTAAGTAAACACAATTCTTTCAAATTATTGTGTTCAGAAACAAGCAGAACTACACCTGAATGTAAAGTCTAACTGCCGTTCCGAACCTCTTAACCGACTGTATATATCATTTCATCGCATTCACAATGAATTTTAATATAAAAATATTAATGATGAATCGATAGTAGATTGTTAATTCTTCCGATGATCGACTAAGAAAATTGCCTATCCATAAAGCTTTCACTTACCCCCAACGCCATTGTGTGTGGTAAGAGTAGAAGCAATTGATCCTTGATTACTAGCAAGAAAGAGCAGCATAATTCGTTACTATGGGAGCAAAACGGGACAGTTCCGGTCTGCATATATGGGAGTGTCACCGTACGTCACTAAATAAACTTTCTCTCTTAAAGGAATTATCCGGAGTAAAATGCACTTTAGATCAATTTACGGATGATTGGGAGTACATACATTGAGTTGGATGTGTTTTAAGAAAGTTCGATGTCACCGTTTTTAGTCAAAACTCGTTAGCGTGGAAGTGAGAAGGGCATATTATTTCGCCGCTACAAAACGCTATTTTTATACCTCTTCTACAGTTCCAAACAACATTACACTTACGTGGTAGTGAGTAGAGGGTCCCTAAAGCCAAACCGAAGTATCCCGAGGTCTTTATGTGGTCGGATAGAGAGTCCAGAATGAATTTCATCAAGCCAGTACCTTTCCGGAAATGTTGTCATCTTTGCTGCCATCTTTAGGGGAAAGTCCGTAGGAGTCAATTGCCAAGTGTGCTCTGGAAATTCACAATTTCGTCGCCGTTTAAAAAAAAAAAAAAAACATTCATTGAAAATAGCATTAAATACTCGTGTGGTAGCTGTATTCAGTTTTTCAGTCTCACAATGAAAACACATAACAAGGGCCACATTGGGAAAATGGTACCTTTAATGGGCATGAAACAGTCATTGAATTTAAGGGCAATAATAAAGTAAAGTACTATGGCGCTTAGCACAGACTCCAACCCAAAGCACACAGACATGAGCATTGGCAAGATGTTGTTCATACATTGTCCATATTACATAGCCATATTTATTCTGCTATTATAAGGTAACTGCCAACACACTGCACATATTTCTATTGCATTTCTATTGCTCTAAACCACCTTCTGTAACCAACTGTACACTACTGTCTACATCTTGTTCCGTCTATGCACCACCATGTACTTTGTACATCACTTTGCACTTTCCTGCTTTTTAGGCACTTCTGGTTAGATGCAAACTGCATTTGGACGTCTTTTTGTACTCAGCACATGACAATAAAGTTGAATCTAATCTAATCTAACAAACAAATTAACCAAAAAGAAAGGCACCCAAAAGAAAAAACGAAGGCTGAGACCTAAAGCAGCACAAGGTGAAGGTGTAGGGGTGGATGCAGGGATCACTCGGGGTCGGTGTCTGTAAAAAGATGGAACAAACATGTATTGTTACTTAATGCAAGCAGTATTTCACTATAACATACAATTTGTTAATGTAAATTGTAAACTGATGAGTTAGCCAAATATACATTTTCCCCATAACAAAGTGGGCTATCGAGAATCGAACCCTGGTCACCGGATTGACAGTTGGTTGTGATACCATTGCGCCACCCTGCTATTTCTTTTGAATGTGATAATGTAGCCCATTTTCAAAGTACTAGCACTTACCTTCGGCAGTGGGGAGATGTACCATGAACGACGGCTTCGAAACGGCCAAGGCCAATTTCTGCAGCCGATACGCCATCGTCTCCTGATGGTGACGCTCTTGTTGCTCCCTCAGAGCTTGTCAGCTCATCCTTGATGCCCCTCAGAATGCTCCTCCGACCTCAGGAGCTCCGCGCTGCAATCGCAGCGATTGCGTTGGAGAGGCGAGGGTCGGCCGAGGGCAGTCGGAGGGCTTTCAGACCAATGCCGTTCTGGGGACGCAGGAGACACCGCAGCCCTGAGGGAACGTCAGCGATGGAGGGATGGCCTGGCGTCTTGTGAGGGGGTGGAGGGGTCTTCCGGGGGGGTGACGGTGGGAGTGGAGGGGCCCTGTGGCGGGATGGAGGTGGAAGTGGAGGGGCCCTGTGACTGGCACGGTGGGGATTCAGGTGCGCTTGTACGCCGACGGGCGAACATGTCAATGCCGCCAGGGACTCCCTCCAGCGCCTCCGGACCTAGAATGGCTACAACCCTCTCCTCCTCAGCTGTGAGGGAAGGCAGACTGGTCCTCCCACCACCAGTCTGCTCCCTCTCTCTTCTGAGGGTTGCAGCCTTTCTTTTTGTGATGCTGGAGTAGTCCCTCCATTTTGACCTGATGTCCTCCACCGTGCGCCGGCAGCCGAGGCCCACTGCATTCACCCGATCCGTGATGTGCTGCCACTGCTGAGTTTTGGCAGCATTGCTTCTGGCATTTTTGAATTTGCTAAACAATACTTGTCTGTGTTGGTCGACGAGATCGACCAACACAGACAGCTCTTGCGGAGTGAAATTTGGCTTTCTTGCCATGATGCGTTTTAAATGATCTCCGCTCATTACACAAGGGTTTAAATAGGCTATGGTGTAGATCATCTACAACCAGCAGGTGTTTGCTGAAATATATTTCACCTGTTTCACACAGGTAATTTAAGGGAATGGGAGAGCATACGTGTGCGACTGTATGTGTGGGCCTATAAGAATTGTTAAGAAGTGATATTTATTTCAAATAGCGTGTTGTGGGCCTATGTGATGCCAGTTTTGATAGAACATAATATACAATTTTGGTTTAGCCTAAGCCATTGATCACTGCGCATCTTCAGACAAATAACACAAAAGCAGTAGGGACATCGTGACTCGAACCCATCACAAATTCCAGTGAATGTCAGTGAACCATGTTCAGTTAAGAGCCTATCTCATCGAGCTACAACGGCTTGTACCCTAAATGTAATCAAGCAACGTGGTATTCATCAGTGTTACTTTATTTGCCTTATTCATTGAAACAGTGCGTGACCTCTGTTCAATTTGCATAGCTTAAAGACAACTAATATAGGCTATCGTGTTGGAAGAGCGCATATGGAGAAAAAAAGAACAGATCACTGGACCACAGAATAGGCTACTGTGGGCCTATAAGGTAGGCTAGTAAGCATGGTCTCCATAGTTAAAAGTAGGACTACAGGTTCTAATCGATCATAGGAATATTTCATGATTGAGGCTATGCAAGATTCCAATACCATTGTAAAATGAACATAGTCCAGGCTCGAACCTTCGACTGCAAGATCCCAAATGCAGATGTCTATCCTTTCACGCCACACTGTCGCGCTACAACACGTAAGATTATTGGCTAGTATTTATATGTATGTGGTGTGTTTCATTAAATGTGTAACTTATTTGTTCACATTTCCTCGGTTGGCGATTTATGCTTCACTGGTTAATTAGTAGGCTACCCTACGTTCAATAGACTGTGATGTTATTATTGACATTATCATTATTATGCCTATTATTATTATTAATAGCCTAATATATATATTTGTAAAAACCATACATAGCCTAGGGCCTATTGAAATTACTGCCTATTGTTGTAATAAGTATTATCATTATTATTCTTATTATTATTAATGATATTATAACTGCTGGGCCCAGGAAACGTCATGCAATGTCACATTTCATTACTTTACGTGACTTCGTGCGTTCGGCTCTAACCGACATAGCCCGACATTCTCCGAACACCATGGTAGTCTGAACTATGTTGGTTGAAACCAACATGGTTCAAACTAACAAAGTACTATGTAAGTACGACGGCTTTGGGAAACAGTCGTAACTTACATGTTGGTTAGTTGAACCAACGTACCACGTTAGTAAAAAGCTAACCTCCGTAGTTGTACGGGAAACGCACCCCTGTATGTGAACATATTCCCTTCATCCTCTTTGAAATGTAGCAAGAGCATCAACAACGCCCCACATGAATCTTCACTTCTTTCAATGTCAGAAAGCAGCTTGGCTGAACGACAACCTCGTTCCTGGTTTTGCCGCTTGTGTGAATTTACTTGTCATGGAATCTTCAAATTTGCTATCTGTGGACACCAGTTAATTGGTTGAAATGGATTTTCAATCCAGCTGTGTGGAAGAGGTAGGGCTACTCTTCTTTCAAGGTTTTCATGTTTTTCTGAGTATATCCCTTCTTTGTTGGGCAAATGTGTCAGTCATTAATTTATCTACTTTATTGTTGTCCTCATCATTCTGCTCATACATTCTCTGTAGCTCCTCTTTGTTTTCCAACTGAAGTTCAGGGTCTACAGGACAAGGATCAGGATTGACGCACCTATACACAATATTACGCCGTCTGCTTTTTTTTCACCAGAGCTTGTTTGAGACACCATTGGCTGTGTTCTTCTGCAATTTTCAACCCTACATTGCAGTTGTCTTGTAAGGGACGATGGACAGCTCAACTTTAAAGAATAAATTAAAAGTAGTAATTAAAAAGGTATAGTGTGTTTGTGTGTATTGGGGGGGGGGGGTGATAAAAAGGGGATGATGAAATGGTGTGTGTGTGTTAGGGATGTCACGAGAACCGATACTTGTGATACCTTTCGATTCTAAAATAAAAAAACACAGACTATGCCCATTTTTTTTAAGCACTAATGCCAGCATAAGCATCGGTGCTGCAACTCTTCTGGAACTGATGGGGGCAGGGCAGTATATTTGTTATGTGGGTGAAATGACAAAAAACAAAGTAAAACTGGTCAAATATGTTCAACATCCAATATTTACTGAAAGGTGCATATTTCAAGGTGGTTGCCATCCAGTGATAACCTGACTCTCGCCAGATAAATTTCGTTCCGCCTAGCTCCACTCACATCCATCTGGGATCGGTTCCGTTGAGAGTGATTTCAGCACGAGATTGTATGGTGGAGCCAATCATGACGCAGGGCGGGAGTTTCATAGATGTGACGTAGCGTAGAATCGACTGTGAGACTGTTTTCAGCGTCACGGGTTGGCTTCGATGTGAGTGGTTGAAGTAGCACGTCAATAGATGACGGACAAGTGGCTTATCCAATCGTATGCAAGGATTTTTTAATAAGGCCCAGCCTTCTGAAGCACCACTGCAATGGATCGATCCCAGATGGATGAGTGGAGCTAGGCGGAACTAAATTCATCTGGCGAGAGTCAGGTTAATCCAGTGATGCCATAATATGCAAATTAGATGAGTAAATTTACCCCCTTCATAAACTTTTGTTCATACTCAATGATTTTCACATTTACAGTAGGACTTTATCTCTGACCAAAGGGTTAAGTTGTTGCACTAAGACCAATGATTGTCCTGTATTCTGTTGTGCTCTGTATGTTTGTTATAGAAATGGCATTTTTTATATTTTGCAAATATTTTAACCCATTTACTCCTAAAATGCCTGCTAAAAACGCCTATAGAATCCTATGGCATTCTAGACTAAATAACCTTATTTCCTGAGGGTTTTCTGAAAACATACTAAAAATTGTCAACGTCTACCAAAATTTAATATCTAAGCCTCTGTAGCACCTACAAACATGAAATAAAAAGCATGCTGCGCTACGCAGCATCCAGCGGGAGGATCAATGTTGCGCTACGCAGCATCCAGCGGGAGGATCAATGTTGCGCTACGCAGCATCCAGCGGGAGGGTCAATGTTGCGTCATGCAGCATCCAGCGCGAATGGGTTAACAAAGAAGTTCATGTTTAATTACATGGGATCTTAGAAAATCCTTTTTTTAAAACCATGGTATTGAATTTGGCATCGAGAATTGTGTATTTTACCTTCTTTTCTTTTCTTTTCTCTGATTGTTTAACATTCTGTAAAGCGCCATGAGACATTGTATACATGGTAACATGTGTAATGTTTTGGCGCTCTATAAGTGAAATTAAATTGAAATCGAAGTACTGGTATTGGCACAGACTACTGAATTTTTGGTATTGTGACATCCCTAGTGTGTGTGTGTGTGTGTTTGCATACATTTGCATACATTTACTCCCCATGCAGTAGAGTGTAATATAAACAGCAACTACTCCACCCTTCTTGAAGATTATGATTCTTATTCTGGAGATTAGTTTGTGCTACTCACAAAAATTGCGGCTGGATTTATTTCTGGGTTAAGATTAAAGAGCATTAGATGTAGATCTAATAAACAATACATGTCATCAGTATCTATCTATAAAGCAAGACGCGTCTGTGTGTTCTAATGTCTGTGGCACGCAAATCTCGCTCACTGTTTGTCAGACTGACCTAAGATTTCGTATGTGGCTCGCGCGTGGCACAAAGGTGTGCATATTTCAAAATATGCTTATTTACGTAGGGCGTTTATCGCTGCACTGCACTGTTTCCAAGTGGACCAGTTTCAGGGGAGCTCCACCCCATGTCTGGTCTCACTTTGATGATAGTACACGGATTTTGCAACAACACGCCAACAAATACGGGTATAAAAGTATGTGCAATAAACTGACGCTATCGTTGCAAATTTCAAACAATGATGCATCATTCCACAAAATGGTTTGTCTTCAGTATTAGGAAGTTATTCAGGTAAGCTTAATGCACATTTAGCCTTAACTCAAAACAGTTGTTAGGCTTATGTCATTCTGATCTGTAGAAATGTCACATGCAGCCATACCTAAATGTTGCAAAATCCGTGTACTATCATCAAAGTGAGACCAGACATGGGGTGGAGCTCCCCTGAAACTGGTCCACTTGGAAACAGTGCAGTGCAGCGATAAACGCCCTACGTAAATAAGCATATTTTGAAATATGCACACCTTTGTGCCACGCGCGAGCCACATACGAAATCTTAGGTCAGTCTGACAAACAGTGAGCGAGATTTGCGTGCCACAGACATTACACATTTATTAGAGGCCACATTAATTATAGGCTAATATATTATAATATTCAGTATTCATTATTGAATGCTTAGCTGGAATGATGTTTCCCTATCATCCTATTTTTAAAGCAGGCATAGGGGAGCGCGGGGCACAAAGTAACGCGGGGTTAAATGTAACACGGACTTTTTCCCTATTTGCAGGGGGTTGATCGAGGCATGCTATTGGTCAGTTAATCACACTACTATGAGACGGTGTTCCACAAATTTTCAGTCAGTATGGACGTGTTTCCACGTAGATCTGCAGCAAAACGCCTTTTGAAGACATCAACGTAAATGTCTAGGTTGTACTTGTCTTTCCAATACTGAGTTGTGGGTGCAGCTCACTGACTCCAATCTTGTATCATCTTAATAACCGTCTTGTAGGCTAAAAATGAACACCGTTTTGAAACATGTAGCCAACTCATAGCAGGAGCTAGCTTATTTTATAACAAACGTGACCCAGCGGGGTTAGTTGTAACGCGCTGTTACAACTAAGCCACTCATACTGTATAATGATGTTGCAATACAAAAATATGCGCGTATTAGTGTTAGTTTAGTTAGTTTTTGTGATGTTTTGCATTTTGCCTCATGTGTTTTCAGGTTTGAGGGCTTTTCTTGGCAGGATTGACCTTGGTTAGACTCTTAGCTTCCATTGGCGCATATTTCTCATGTTATTTCTCCGTATAGAAAATAAAGTCAATTTTCGACACACGTCTGTTGTTAGTTCATGACTTATGTATCATAAATAGTCAGATCCTATTCTATCATACACATTCAGATACATTTATTGAATTAATTTAATTAAAAACAGCCTTTGGGATGAGTGTTACAACTAACCCCGCATATGGGGCAGGTTGTAACATTTCACCTATCGCCACTCTCGGTGGAATTGTAAAAGAACAGTAGCTCCTACAAACAAACTTCCAGTGCATATGTGTAACAGAGATATGTATGTTGCTTGTTAAAAAGTATAACTAGTGAAACTCAAATGATTTTAGAATTATTTAGCCATAACCAAAAAGTGTTACTTTGTGCCCCGCGCTCCCCTACCTGTGGGCATGTATTGGCCTACGGGTTTTCTTCAGGAATGGCATGTTTGAACGGGCACTGCACTAGTAACTTTGAATAAACAAAGGAGCAGTTAACATTGTTTTTCTTACCCCTGGCATGTGCAAGGAGCTTCACACAGACTATACGCAGGAAGTGGATAAAAATCCAAGCAGTGTTCAGCACTGATGCAAAGCATCTGCCTTGATGTAGGAATGCAGCAGAATCTACAGCAGTAAACGGCACGGCTTAAGTTTTCAACAAAGCCGCCTATGAGAACCAAGATTATCCCCACACGTTATCAACACACGAGCGAT
This sequence comes from Alosa pseudoharengus, assembly GCF_046254945.1. NCBI lineage: Eukaryota > Metazoa > Chordata > Actinopteri > Clupeiformes > Clupeidae > Alosa > Alosa pseudoharengus. The sequence goes on along the minus strand of NW_027468870.1, from coordinate 15,506,763 downwards.
AAAATGGCTCAAAATTGGTTAGCGTGAAGTACACGCCTAAAATCTTGTGCTTCCGCCTGGCTGATCCAAGAGGGTTTGCAACCTCAAATGCATCTTGGTACAGTATGAGCTTTAAGGTCACACCTGGTTTCATAATAAGCCTGTTTGATTTGAAAACAGTCCCATCACATACATCTGACAGCACAGTAGATGAAGCATTACTGTGCGACTTTGCACACTCTTGCCTCACAGCAGGGTCATTCAACAATACTTTTAAAGTCTCCTTTATAGGGATATATACTGCGCATAGCAGTCCCTTCTGTTCTCATCTGTGCCTAAATGGATAGCCTGTGGATGCACAACGTGGTAGTTTTCACTGAAGTATTGCTGTCTTCTGTACTGTGTTGACAGATGGGAGCTGCATGACGAATGCAAATCTCCCTCACCCAAACTAATTACAGCTTTAATATCGGTGTCTGACAAGTTGGTTTTAGAACCTTGTAGTATGCCTTCAATTTTTTTCTTGTTGAAGTCTTGACAAATGACATTCAAACTGTTCAACTATTACTACACTTCAACTATCACTTGCACAGTAGAAGATGGGATAAGGCATTTTGCCTAAAGTTTCATTAAAAACATGCATAGATTGTTCAAATACAATGTTCTTATCTCTGCATCATCTATATTGTCAAGTTCCATTTCATCTTCAGCCAAGTCAGAATTGACACCTTAACAAAGTTCTTGCCCTGCTCTCTGCTGTATTGAATGATCTAAGCACAACTCTGTGTCCTACTTATGCACTCTTGACATGACATCTTGACATCATAATTCGCAAATGGACACTTAACAATTTCATTGTTTGACAGATGTGAGCGAAGATTTTAAGAGCTCATTCATATGACTGCACTGTGTCTGACAGGTTCCACAATTAAATGTTTGACCTGCACAATTAATTGGTAAAGACAAAAAAGTGTGGTTCCGGTATACATGTGCTTTGAAAGCGCTGAACTTCATAAACTGCCGTTTGCAGCTGGTATAACAACATGGATACTGAGCATTGGCTTCATGTCTATGTAGTGTCTGATGATCAACATAACCCTTCAGTGTTTTTAAAGATATCCCACAGTGGAGACACGCAAAATTACTAGTCATTCTTGGAAATTCAAGAAAAGGTCCCCGTGGGCACTCGGACCCGTACATGGTACGGGTAGACTGGTACTAACTGGTAGAATTAGGCCGGCTGCACACTGCCAGCGTAGCGTGAGCGTGGCATTTCTGTTGCGTGTCAGTTGTATGGCAGCTGCGTGCCGTTTTCTATATCTTTGCACACCAGAAACATGTCTGACACTGAGCTGTGGTGGCCTCTTTATTTATTAAAAAAGATGACACAGGCCAGTGTAATTATATCTTTTATTTTCATGTATACCATGGAAACAAGTACAGATTGGAAGTTCAGAACAGTGGAGGCTAAATTAAAATAAACAGTTTATCCACCTCTCGTTTGAGAAAGGAGATTATCCAGTCATTCATTGCATGCAACAATCTAGGAACAACCAATTACTAATGGTATTATTTAAAAAAAGCATTGCACAATAACATCAACCATCATCAAATCCTCAATATGTTCAAATCCTTCAATATGTATTATAAAAACATTGTGGTTCATGCAAACATCTAACATTTCAAAGTCACACAGCATTATCTACATTTACAGTAAACTCATCAACAATCTAGGAGCAATTGAAGAGTTTGGTTCCAAAACGCTATATCTTCCATTTTAATGAATTTTCATAAAAAAATGTATTTTTTCTTTACAAAATAAATCTTTAATAATAAAGGATTGAAAAGAGGTATAATACCAGGCATGATAGAATAGGGCCCACATAAAAGAAAAAGGACAACATACCCACATCAGTGCCTATCAACACAAGTGGTTTTCATAGGTCAGGATTATTAGGCTCTAAAACAGATTGTCAACATTATAGAGGTACTGTAAAAGATTCAGTTTGCACTTTCAGGAACACATTGGATCCCATTTAGATAGATATTCAACATTAAAGATGGGTCGCTATCCAAAATGTGTCTTGCGAGTATGGCCATGTCTGTTTTTGGCTGCATGCATGAAGGCCGACGTCGACGTGAGCTATTTTTTTTCTCTCGGCTCGAGGTGCTACTAAAAAAAATTCTTCTTCAAGGTTGGCAGGTCTGGCAAGGTAATGGTGATCCATGCCTGCCCATTACTTGTATAGAAAACACAATATATTAATGGGGACTCAAGACAGTACTGCTACATTGATTTAATGCAAAGGGACAGAATTGCACAGGCAGACCGGTCCTCCTTATGCGCTTACTACGGGCCTTGCCTCCTCTCCTCGTTTCAGAGTGGGTGTTGGTATTAGGCCATCACCCACTTCAATGATTGACTAGTATTTCTACTCTTGGCTCATCAGACAGTCATTACATTCTGTGTCACAGATACAAATAGGCCTACTGTATTGCATAGGCACCCATACATGATATTTGTAAGTTTCCCTAGCCTATTATATTATGCACTTGATATACATTGTTAGTCTCTATACGTAGTCTTTGTATTAAATATACAATATGTCTGTTTAATGAACATTGTCTTACAATCTGAATTCTGAAAAAAATTGCTGGAAAATTTGTGTAATGATAAAGACGACAAAAGGAGGAGCATTTTACAACTAATTAGGTGATCTGGAACCATGAATGGGGATTAAAAAAAAGAGCATCCCAGGGAGACTGAGTTTCTCAAAAGTAAAGATGTGGAGGTATTCATTAGTCTGTGTAAACCTGTGTGGACATTTTACATCAACCAGGGGTCAGTGAGTCAGTCATTTGATGTTATTTTGACTAAATACAAATCTCACTATGGTCATTGAATGCATATTTAATTTGACTTTGAAAATGAGTGGAGATAAAGGATTTGGGCTGAAAAAAGTCCAATAAAAATAGCCAGATTTAGGTGGAGAAAAAGACTGATAATCCAAAAGATCATCTGGCTGTGTAGTTGACTCAAACAGCTGTGTGGGATGGCCACATCTCTAGAGAGGATGTGTTGTCAAGCCCTGATACAGTCTCTTCTGGCTTGGTTTGACCTTCGGAAGCAGTCAGCTCAGCAGTGGCCTTATCAAGCTGAATCTCATGAGACGATGTTGCACAGCCTGGAAGAATATGGCAAAGACATTTCATGAATGTTTCAATCAGTGAATGTTCAATGTTTGTATCTGATTTTTTTTGGTTGTTTTTATTACCTGGCACACTGTTGTTCTCTTCAAGTGAGTTGACATAGTCACAATTTGCAACTTTAGCACCTCTCATTATTTTCTGATAAAATTAGAAAGAGATGATTAATTATTTCAAATTCAAATATTTATGAGGAGATATTTCATGTGCATACTCACAGATCATGTTGACTCGATTTGTCCTTCACTCACTAGTCTATGAAATCAACATGGTTAAGCTCAATATCTAATATGCAACGTGTGTTAGCATAAACTGAAATCCACCTTGAAGGAGAACTTAGGGAACCTAAAGAAACAGCACCCCACGGTCTCTTCCTCCTGTGGCACCTCCAGTGGACCCGCAGATACAGGAGTCTCCCTTAACTCAGACAAGGTCTCATTTGCCTGAACTCTAGAAGAACCTGGGACAAACAAAAAGTGGTTTATATATCCTCTCTACTGGAACTGATTAAGTTACAGCTGGGAGGTGGTGTTTAAATACCAACAAGAACTTACTTGTCTTTGCAGGAGAGTCCTTGCATTTGTTGAGATCTCCTCTCCTTGATTTCTGAAGAACATACATAGTAACTAAAAGATATACCATACAACTGGGTATTGTAATGTATGCTTTATTGTACAGTACACCACTTCATGACCTACATGTACTAAATGATAGGTATTATACTCTACCTTCCAGTTGAATGTTGGCATCTTCAGCCTAAAGGGAAACATGTTGTTCCTTGTATTCAGTGTTGGGGAGTAACGGAATACATGTACCGGCGTTACGTATTCAGAATACAAATTATGAGTAACTGTATTCCGATACAGTTACAAGTTAAATAGTTGGTATTTAGAATACAGTTACATTGTTGAAATCAATGGATTACATGACGATACTTCTCTGTTTCACAAGTTTATTCACTCTCTAAATAAATTAAGGCAACTCCATTTCCCAGAAGCTCCTGAAAGCAATCTATGATGAAATTGTTTACATGTTTAAATCCAAGCCCCGCCGTCTTGCACTAGCCTCAAAACGCAGCTAGCGCGCATTATGGACGCGTCATCGGAGACCCTGAAATTACTGTTTGCACAGCAAATTAGGAGTAAAGTAAGTGGAGGTAACTCCTGTTCCTCACTGATCGTGGTTCCTGATGTCTGTTCAAAGGATATTTTCCCAAGTATTAATAGCTCAGGCTACTTCGTGTAGTTCACGCCTAGTTCACGTGTTGATTTAGACCTACAATAAAAGCAATCTCTAAAATAGGCACTGCATTCTAAGTTTCTTTTTATTCTAACTTAAAATAGCTTTATGGGTTATTATTTTTTCTAATTAGATCTACATTTACGTTTTAAAATGAATTATATGGTGCAGCCTCTGAAGAATTATTCTTGCAAGTAGCATATAACGTGCGGTTTTTGATTGTCATTACGCGATCACGTTCATTTTGAGAGCACTGATATACAGTAGCCCATAGTGTTTACATTTACAGGTCATTTGCGTTCCACCTGTCATATGCGCCCCTCACTTGTAGGCTACTGGGTTGATGCCACCGAAAAATCTCACAGGCACACCTTAATTATAATTTCTGGCTACGCCCTTAAAGTAGCCTATTTATTTTGTTTGTTTTAATTAGCCTAGTCGCCTGCTGTATTTTTAGTGGTCACCTTGCTATTTTAAAGTTGTATCATGTAGCTTAGTTGACTTTACATTCTCCTACGTGGGCCATTTGGAACAGAAGAACACACCAGAATAGGCCTGTTTAGTTACTGTAGGCCTAAGCAGGATTTGATGGCCGCATTCCTACACTTATAAAATGCAATTCAATGCGGAAGTAATCTAAGTATTCAGAATACGTTACTCAGATTGAGTAACGTAACGGAATACGTTACAAATTACATTTTTGGGCATGTATTCTGTAACGGAATATGTTTTTTTTGTTTGCCATGTTTTTTGTTTTTTTAAACGGCAACGAAATTGTGAATTTCCAGAGCATGCTCGGCAATCGACTCCTACGGACTTTCCCCTAAAGACGCCAGCTGCAGCAGCAGCAACATTTCCGGAAAGGTACTGGCTTGATGAAATTCATTCTGGACTCTCTATCCGACCACATAAAGACCTCGGGATACTTCGGTTTGGCTTTAGGGACCCTCTACTCACTACCACGTAAGTGTAATGTTGTTTGGAACTGTAGAAGAGGTTTAAAATAGCGTTTTGTAGCGGCGAAATGACTTGCCCTTTCATCAAAGTTATTATGTGAAGCTACGTTATCCTGTGACTGTGTGAAGAGTGTCTCCATGACTACTTGGGTCATCACCTGTGTGAATACATCCACTGTGCTCTCGAACACCTCAGATGATGATGAAGAGATTGAGGGGAATAAAGACGAAAGGACAAGTCGCTTCACAGCCTCCTCTACGCAACCGTAAATGAATCCTGATGGAATTGAGAGACTCTTCCCCACTGGCACAGATATAGTCTGGACGCCATGATAACTTTTTAGGAGCTTCTGTACTTCACCTGCAATATTATGAGAATATTCCATAATTTTGGTATCTGAGATTAATTCCTCCAGTCTTCTAGTGATGGGAACACGTTTCTCCCATTCGAAGATGGTGTCTACCACCTGAGAGATGGTTTCATGTGAACATTTAGGAGACAATGACGAGTCCTTCATTCCAGCACTGGGACACACGAGAACAGGGGAAATCCCTTTGATAGGCACATCAGGGGGAACAGGAGTGTCACAGAGTCTGTTTTGGTCATTTCCTTCTGAGTCAGCTGAGGAGGGTGCTGGCAGTCGATGGCTTTGTGGCCTATCCTTGTCCATTTTGATGTCAATCATTTGCACTTCATTAAACAAAGCACCAAGGATCTTATGAATCAGAGCGGCTTGCTCTAAATTTTCTGCACTCTCGAAATCTGGAAGGTCACTCTGCATTGAGGTAATCACTTGGCAAATTACATTTCTGGCATATGCCATTGTTGTTTCCTCTTTACTGTCAGAGTAGACAGATTTAGAAAACAAGTTCCCCACAACGTTCTGAATGGCCCTGAACATTCTTTGACATGTTGAGCAGATCCTTTTCATAGAAACGGCTCCTATGGCTCGTGTTGTCTTCACAAGATCCTTCATCCCCTCAGTAACGTATCCAACAACATCAAATGCTGCCACATGAAAATTTTGACTGGATTCACTTGAATCGCTCATGGATTCAATGACTTCACCAACTGGATCATCTGCAACAGACAGTGACAGAGGGCCAGATGGAGTAAAGGCTTGAAACTGATAGAGGTCTGTCTGACTTTCCGCTTTCGCTTTTGACTCGTCATCATCATTATCTTCATCATCATGATCTTCAGCAGATTCGCCAGCTAGTGATTCAGGCCAGGAATCATTCTCAAGATTTTTTGGCAAAATCTCACTGACTTGTTTTGTTGCCCTTTTTTTAAATTCGGTATCAGTCAGCTGACTGATCAAAGGGATAGAGCTGGAAAGTCCTGAGGCTTCAACACGTTCAGCCCGCTTGGGTTCCTTCCCTAAGGCAGGCGTAGCTGACTGCAAACCACTGACTATTCTTGAAGCCTCCTGCAAAATCCCATCTACTTCCTTCTTAGCAGCTGGCAAGAGCATTTCATTTGTAATCCTCTGAGGTCCTTCTTTCAGGCATGAGTCTTCAGCATTCTTGGCCTCTGAGGTGCCTAACCTGTTACAAGACATAATGACTACATGTAGATATCAGACTAACAATTTACAGTCAGCAAAGCTTAACTAAAATCACTAAGGGAAAATAATGAATGCCCTATAAGGATGCTACTTAGGCACAATTTGCAGTCAGAAAGAACTATTTCAGGATTGGGGAGTTACAATAAAATGCAAAAGTCAATTAATTACCAATCAAAATCTTGGTGAGTACAAAATTATTACATCCAAATATAGTTTATTTCCCAACAATAACCTGTACAGCCAATATGTATAATATAACATTCATTCATTCATAATGTTGCGTGCCATATTTTTACCAGCTAGAGACAGGCTCAATTGATTTGCTATTATGTGCTAAAATGTTTAGTATTTGCACTGTCTTCAGTATGCAAATAAAAAGGTCAAAGTAACCAAATGTCATAAGTTATATTACTTTGATGAGGTAATTAAATTGGATTAGGGATGCACCGGATCCAGATTTTTGGGGTTCGGCCGAATACCGAATCCACTGGTTAAGATTCTGCCGAATCCGAAACCGAATACCGAATCCTACTCCATCCTCAGTCCATTAACACAGTAAACACATTTATGAAGTAAATAACATCCACAGCAGTGTATATTTAATTTAATTTAATTTTAACTGCAAATTGAACATGTAGCTCGACTAGAATCACCTTCTTTGGACTGAAAGTACTGCCAAACAACACTTTTTCTGCTCGAGTTCCATTTTCACTTTCTCACTCACACAGCCTGAGCTACTGCATTCGAACGGGCCACCTACGTAAACACCTTCCTATAATCAAAGGCGGCGTCATGACGTCGACCAGTGTAGCGCGCATAGTGTAAGCGTAGGGTTCGGTTCGGTGGGGAAAAATTCTAAGGTTCGGCAGAAACCGAACCCCGTCAAAAAATCCAATATTCGGCCGAATCCGAAACCGAATCCTGGATTCGGTGCATCCCTAAATTGGATACATTATATATTTTAGCAGGGCGGCTAGTAATTATTAACCCTATTAAATTTCAAAGTCTCCTTCCCAACCCTGAATGTAAAACAGATTAAATGTTTTATGAAAATAAAAGGATAATTATTACAGCGACTACTGACCTTTTTGTTCCATACAGAATCACATGTACTGCAGGAACAGCTAGAACTTCACTGAGGGCTGGGATCAGGTAATAATGAGCCGTCCGGACCACTTTCACTACTATGCCGGCACAAAGCTGGTAAACTTCTTCTCTGGTCCTCTGTAAACAAAATCAGATCAAGGTTTTTCGTCAGGGAAAAATATTATATATATAAAATATATATAAATAAAATAGAAATATATATATATATATAAAATAGATAAAGAATATTACAGATTTTTTATTCTCTACAATTTAATTGACGAGTAATAGCCTATGAATGTTATTATGGGGATGAAATTGAGCTCACAGGCACACATAGAGCCTCACGGACGATTCTCCAATGCCTGAAAAAGGAAAAAGACATTTAGAACATCAGAATAACAAACACCATTATCTTATTCTAATTCTATCTATCAACATCCATTATACTGCCTGTCTATCAAGATTCAATAAACAACCTCTATCAACATACATTAAACTATCTGTCTTTTACATAGACTAAACTATCTGTCTATCAACATCCATTAAACTGGCTGTCATTATCCATCAGTATCCATGTCCATTTCAATTACTGCCTAGCAACCTCCATTGCAACTAACACGACTGCCATATTAACTTATATACAGTAACAACCACATTTTATAGCATAGTAACCACTATGATTCCCCTAGCAACCATCTGAATTACCCTGGCAACAGTCTAGCAACCACGACCATTGTATTTAGCCCTTAAAGGTGTTGGAAAATGAACATTCTAAAGAATATCTGGGTTCATTGAATTCAACATAGAATTTTAGAACCTTCAATTGTTGCGGAATGGAATCTTATGTTAGAATGTTCAAAAACCCACACCTTTAACCCTTAGAACCCTAAGCTGTTTTTAGGGCATTTTCACTACCTTTATTCATAAGGATTTATTCTGGTCATTGTAAGTGCCACACACATATTATTATATATTGTTTTTTTCAGGAGAGTCTAGGCTATTCAGATCTGCCATCATTTCATGTATTAATACTAGCATTGATTTTATTTTGATTTTTAAAGAATTAAAATATAAAAAGTGTATTATAAAAATTCTTATATTTCGACATGTATCTCACCACAGCAAGCTCACAGCTCTACATGCATTTCATGTGTGTGTAGGGCAGACTGTCCTGAATCGGGCAATATAATTGCCATGTTGGAGGGATACTCTGGGGCTGAGCAATTTACAGAAATATTTGCTGTGTGATTTACAGAAATAAATGCCATTTTTTATTTAGTGATGAAAAATGACCTTTCTGCGCTCCATATTTGTGACACAAACTGATCTGACCTGACTTGACCCGAGGTTGCATGTTAGCCTGCGTGCCTGTGTGTATGCAGTCATAATAATTCTCAACTTTTTACTGCATTGCCATGAACAAAGTAAAGGCAAAAAAGGTGTTTATTTGTTGAACAAATTGGGATGCAATGTGAGCCTTGAATTGGATGCCATGCAGGAATTTGCTAGGATCTCAAAACCGGAATATGAACATGCTTTGCCATAGAGAAACACATGATAGCATTGGATTATAAACATGCTTTGCCACAAGAACAGACAAAAACGTGGGGTAAGTCCAGCTATATGAAGTTATTATTTTGCTGTCACTTCGTCTGTTTTATAACCCAGAAGGATATACTTGGTATCAAATGATAGCTCCAAGTCTCCTCTTTCATCTGACATGCGTGGCATATCTATGCGATCACGGGTCCGCGAGTAATTCAAACGAGAGTAATGAGTGTGCAGCGTTGGTTTGTGTACATGACGTTATTATTTTGCAGTCACTTCGTCTGGTTTTATAAGCCAGAAGGGTCGATAAACATGGTACCAATGGATAGCCCTGTGCCTCCTCTTTCATCTGATATGCTTGCCATATCGATGCGATCACGGGTTCGTAATTCGTACGGGGAGTAATTCAAACTAGAGTAATGTGTGTGCAGGTGAATGCAGAGAAGTATAGACTGTAAATATGATGCAATTTGATTTAATTTCATGATTTTTTTTAATTTTCATACTTCGTACAGACAAGTGTGTAGTCTCGTTGGAAAGCCCCACTTCTGCTCTGTCGTGCAATAAAGGTTTCATCTCGCTGCGATGAACCGTTCCGGAGCAATGTAACAGAGAAGAAAGGGTGTGTTTTTTGACGCACTTTGCGTCAATCGGGTTCTAAGGGTTAAGGGTTAGTAGGCTATAGCAACCACCATATCTACCCTAGCAACACCATCAACAAACTCATTTATCTAGCAACAGCCTAGCAACCACCACCGTAATGTCAACCTAGCAACCAACATGATTACCCTAGAAACCAGCATAAGAAATGCTTTATTTAGCATGGTAACCAAAATATCTACTCTAGCAAAACCCTAGCAACCACTGCCATAATGTCACCCTAGCAACTGCTATAGCAGCCAACATGATTACCCTAGCAACCAGCATAGCAACCACTTTATTTATGTCACATTTGTTTCATGTTCATGCACTGGTAATTACTTGGAATTGAATTTATTATTTTATTATTAATATTATTATTAGTAGGCCTAGTAGTAGTTATAGGAGTAGTATTAGTAGTTTCTAACCATTAACCATTATTTTTGACTATTCTATTGACATTATTTACCCTGTCTAAATTAGATATATAGACTAACCTGCATCAATATTTGAGGTCCTCATAGTGGAGCTACATTCAGCCCTTGATTCCTCAAAAGATTTCTTCTTTGGCTATGGCACAATACATAATCAGCCATTTATTCACAGTAGTAGAATATAAAGCATGTTTAGTTAATGTCAAAATAACATATCAGCCATGATATGAGTCGGTGTGAATTATGCTCTAAATCTGGTGTATCCGGTTGGTACCACCTTTGCCAGTTGTTCTGTGCCAGGATATAGCCTAATAAACTAAAGATTATTCGTTCGGGTGAATATTGGCTACGGCATGAACGTCAAAGATTTACCCGACTACACTGAGTCATTTCTACAATATTATAGTGAATAGGCTAACCCCACATTTGTAACAGGATATATTTGAGTCAAACCATTACTTAGTTTACCTCGTTTCCTTCCGACATTGCGAAGTCGGGTAGACAAGCCTGTAAATATGAAATCACACTTAAGTCAGCTTACAACACCTAGGAATTGTAAAGTCGCCGTGCTGCCGTGCTCAATCAAGTTTAGGCTATGTTTTGGTTCAGTTTTGTCCGACAGAAAGAACTTGAAGGATCACCATGAAAGCACCGCTATTATGACGGTAGGCTACAACTTCTGATATCATATGCGTCACAATGCCCTGACCTGCCCGAGATTGTATTCCTAACCTTAACAAAATAAATATTTGAACAACAAAATAGTTCTTAATCATACGAGATTCCGTAAAAAAATAAAACATGTCACTCGAGGTAGCATGCTAGGCTATAGTATGAGGTGACATTGTTTACAAGTTTGAACGCAATGTTGCTGGAATAGTGGGTGCTTTTTAGCTCCTTGACTACGCGCAAGAGTAGCCTTTTAGTCAGTAACGTTTATTTCATTCGTTTATAGTTTCTTTTTACCAGATTACAGAGGATCTCACTGGTCTCCTTGTATCAACCTAACCAAAGGCAGCCACTTGTCTGAGATTATGTAGGCCTAGCTCAGATGAGGGACAGTACAATTTGAGCATGAATTGATTTGGAAAATGTTCAGCATTGGAAAATACTCACCTGACCCCATAGGGCCACATTACCAGTTATGCTTTGAATCCACTACGAAACATCCCTTTAAATGCCTTACTTTTGACCTTAAACCCCTTTTATATTTAAGTAGTTTTTAAGTAAAAATTCCCTGCATGTGTGGACATACTTGGCCAATGAAATTTTATTAATATTCTAATTAAGATGTGAATGTATGATATAAAATGCTATGAAACAGCCTTACTGGGAAACTTACCATTGGTGCTCACATTTTAGAAACTACCCAATTTTGTGTTAGATCGCCCTCATGAGGATGTTCATGAAGAAAACATGGACGTGTGTGTGTTTCTTATTGGGGATATTGGGAATGCTTGTTGTTTACAGTTTTTATTTCATTTCAATAATTTTCATTTGCCCAGATGTGAGTGCCTGGTAATGTGGAGACCAGAAACAGTCAGAGTTAAATGAACAGATGGATAATGGCATGATAATGGCATGCCATAAAGCTACAGGCCACAGCCTCCCCCCATATCTCTCTCCCTCTCGCTTTCTGTCACTCTTCACTGTCCTCGATCAATAAAAGGTAAAAAGCCCAAAGCAATATACTTTTTTAAAAATGATACACTTATACCATGTTCTTTCTACTGAGTAGCTACAGTGGCTCATTCTGTTTTGTCAGCTTGTTTGTCTGCCTCCTTTTATGTTAAGCCAGCCAGCCATAACATCCTACACATGCAGTATTATATATTTACTATTTTCAATGTTCTTTTTAAAAAAAACACTACCTGATAATAGTGTTTCTTTATAGTTTACACTGCATACTGTATGTGCTGCTGCTTACATACACTGTACTGTGCTGACAGTGTGATCTGGTGTGAAAGTAAAGCTCTTGGCTGCTGCGCCTGGTTGTCAGGGCAGGAGGCAAGTGGTGCCAGTTGTAAAAGGGTGAGATTGATCCTTATCTGTGCATCCCGCCAGCCTTGATTTCCCAAGACAAACACCAGCCATAAGAATGAAGACAAGCCAAACACATGAGACTTCTTACCCGTTTCTCTGGGCATCTGATCCAAATTGATTGCTGACCAGATATTATGAGAGTACTTTAGTAGTTTTGTGTTAAACCACTATTATTAACATGTTTAACACAGTGGGAGACCTGAGGGTTTTTCTGTGTATTCAAATCATACAAAAATATGGTCTAACAATAAATCGCCATATTTGGTAAATATAATCTGCACAGGTGCTCAAAGGTATTCAATCAGAACAGCATAGGTTTTTGACATATTGCATAACCCACTGTTTTTCTAGTTTGCTTTGGGTCATTTCCTTGCCTGAGCAAGGGCAACATTAAGTATGCTGTTGAGAGTAGGGTCAGGTGGTCTGTTAACATGTACTGTATGCTATGTGTCTACCCATGGGGCAATGGTAAGTGGGAGAGCCTTATAACAAAACTTATCTCCCCATTGTTAGCCTGGGCCCCTGGCCTCACCCCACACAGCTAACATCACTGATGTGAGATGGGATCAGTATGGCCTGCTGACTTCAGCTAGACAGGCAGCTTATAGGCTATGCCTCCCTGGTGGTCTGTTGTTGTCTGTCGAGTATTTCTTGTCTGTCATTGTGTCTCTGGATTCTGCCTGTGTGGTGCACACTCTAAAGAACAGCTGGAGCATTATAGCCTGGTAACTGATTTATCATGTCTGCATTGCAGTCCTACTTCCTTGTATCCAAGGTAATGATATGATATAACCTCTGATGTATACTGCGTGTATATATATATGATGCTGTATAGTAACAATATAGTTCAACAATGGCATCAACCGTTATCACTGGTTTTCCCAATTTTAAAGTTTGAGAACTTAGATAAACCATTTACCTCAATGGGGCCATAAAATACATGTCTGAGTATGGGGAAAAAAACGATATGCTTGGCTGACTCAGATAATGAGTCATGGTCACTACACTGTATTGGGTGACCGACCATATCCCTATCCTGATTTTAGTGGTGACCTGAAGGGCTAAGCAAACTATGCAAAATAAAATTACATTTAAAATTATAATTCAAACATTAGGAGTGACAAATCACACCCTTTCATATCAACAGCAGACATTCTTCTCTGACGCCACCTGTTGTTCTGTGGTGTGGACATGCACAAGAGAGATAGTTACCAAGTCATGTACCGCACAATGTCAACAGCCTGTTTTCACACCATGCACCCCCCTATATCCTGCGAATCAGCAAGGCAGGTCAGGACAAAGACAGGTGCATAGTCTTCTGTAGTCAACATTATGATCAGTCAGAAATGCATTAGATGAGGCTGACACATCAGGCAGGCTTAAGATCATTGATGATAAACTATAATGTCTATAGTGTTTATGTATATTGGCCTGTCACAGGAAGATTGTGTTACTGGATGTTCATACCCTAATAAGACAGCAATTTTGCACAAGGCCCAAGATGTTGTGTGTGAGAGAACAAATAAGATATGTCCAAGGGATATTGTGTTATCTCCATGTTTTACAAATCCTACCATCTGTATCCCTCTGTGGGCCCAAACACTAATGGGTGATTGATTGCCCAAGGGAACACTGAAGTGAAGACAACAGGCAGAGGTAAGGTTTTCTGGTATCATGCAAACCAACACCACAGCTTTGATGCAAAGGCCTTTCTTCAGATTATTACAGTTAAACACAGAATGAAACAGTTGGATGTTTATATCCATGCAGCCAATACATGTAATAAGCTTACTGTAAAAACGTTTCATATATACAGGAGAGAAGGTGAATTAAGGTTTCTTGGCATATGATTAGCTGCACACATTAAATGGTATATTTATCCACAGTCAAAGCAGGTTAATTATAGATTGCGTCATCAAGAGAAGTGATAACCTTTGACGTTTTTACACTCGTGTGATATGTCAGAATTGTAGGTCTTTAAACATTACTGATTCACATTTTCAGTGGACAGTCTCAGTTACTGTTGAATTTGTTTAATTATATATATATATATATATATATATATATATATAATTTTGTATTTATGGTCATTCTGCTAAATTGCCATGTAGGCATATGTAACATCAAATCCTAAAATGTCCTAAAATAGGCGAAATTGGATTGTAAATTGTTGTTATCGTGCCTTGATATGGTGCTGCGCTTGGAAACCGTTTTATGCGTCAAGTGCTCTGGTAATAATTGATAGATTTCCAGTGACTACAAAAGCGGGCTGGCGTGGGGCAGGCTGATTTTATGACAGCCAGAAGCGTGTGGAGATGATAAACAAGGTGAATGCTACAATAAGCCACATTTACTTTTACTTAAATGTGTCACAAAATTACCGGACAATAAGCTAAAAGGCAATGAAATACATCGAAGTTCTGTTGGCGATTCTTATTTGTCGTTGCACAAAATGCGTGGTCGCCAGTCCAGGAGACGGACTCCACACCTGGGGGAGATTCAACAAACTCTCTTACCCCGGCGACACAGCGTTTTTGTACGACACCTTTCCAGTCAACTTCATGTGGTCAGTTGGCACTGCCGCTTACCAGATCGAAGGGGCGCATAACAAGGACGGCAAAGGGTTGTCTATTTGGGACACCTTCTACCGCGGCGGCAGTCGAATAAACAAGGGAGACGTGGGGAGCGACAGTTATCACAACATCCCTGGCGATATCCGTGCTTTACAATTTCTTGGTGTGAGTCACTATCGGTTTTCTCTCTCCTGGCCGCGTATTTTCCCGAATGGAAGTGTGAGCAGCTATAATGAAAAGGGAGCAAATCACTACAAAAGGTTGATACATAGTTTAAAAGAAATTAAAGTGCAGCCTGTAGTTACTATCTACCACTGGGATTTGCCCGACAACCTACAAATTCGCTACGGTGGTTGGGGTAATCCTATTCTCATTGATCTATTTCGAGAGTATGCAGAATTTTGTTTCAAAACGTATGGAGATGATGTGAAATACTGGATCACTATAGACAACCCATTTGTGGTCGCCTGGCAAGGATATGGCACGGGGAAAGCAGCGCCTGGAATAAAAAATGAATCAGACTTGCCATACAGAGTGGGACACAATCTCCTTAAGGTAAAAACAAATAACGAGCACGAATGGTAAATTATATGTACCATGGGTAGGCTAAATGGTAAATTAAATTACTATTAGGCCTACTATCACTATTACTTAATTATTGAATGTTATACCATTATTAATATTCCTATTGAATATTGGACAATGTATTTGAGGAGCCTGCTGAGCAAATATGCTCTAAAGATTCAGGGTGGTGAAAAAACCGTATTAAAAAGTAAATTGTGCTTAAACCTACAGTATAAATCCGGTGTTGTTATCTTTTGGTTATGTCTACTCAGGAAGTAGGATAATGTTGCTCATCTCTTTGTGGTGGAATATTGTCACCAGGCCTGTTTCTGTTCATCATTGTTTTCTCCCAGGCCCATGCAGCAGCTTGGCACACATATGACAAACACTACCGTGCCAAACAAGGTGGAAAGGTCTCCATGGCTCTGGCCTCCCACTGGGTCAAGCCTCGCAGAAACCGGCACGAGAACCACAGGGCGTGCCAGTGCTCTCTAGACTTTGTGCTTGGGTGGTTTGCGCGACCCCTGTTTGTGGATGGCGACTATCCCCCTTGCATGAAGCACAAACTGTTCCACACACTCCCCGAGTTCACAGAGGCCGAGAAGCTTCACATCAGGGGCACGGCGGATTTCTTTGCCCTGTCTCACGGGCCCTCGCTGAGTTATCAGCTCAAGATCGAGGACAGCACCTCGCCGAGTTATCAGCTCAGCGATAGTTTTCTTCTGTTTGGCCAAGAAGAACAGCTGGACCTGCGTATGCTGATGTACTGGATTCACGCTGAGTATGACAACCCGCCCATTTTTGTGGTGGAAAGTGGATGGTATGAGTATAACAACATCAAAACCAAGGATGCTAAATACATCAATTATCTGAAGAGATTCATAATGGACACATTGAAATGTGAGAGCTGTTATAGTATACGAAACATATTTACATACACAGTATTCATTTACATTTCAGTATGGCATACAGTATCAGAGGCAATGTAATGTTTTAATATCTGTTTTATATCCAGCCATCAGGTATGACAATGTGACTGTAATCGGCTACACGGCCTGGTCTTTAGTGGATGGGTTCGAGTGGTCCCGGGAGTACACGATTCGGCGTGGGCTGTTCTACGTTGACTTCAAAACCCCAGATCAAAGGAGGGAACCCAAGGCATCTGCCATGTTCTACAACAAACTCATAGAGAAGAATGGCTTCCCCCTGCTCCTGGAACACCAGCCCGTCCAGGGGGTTTTCCCCTGCAACTTTGCCTGGGGTGTAGAAGCCAACTCCATACAGGTACACAGTGAAAGATGCAGTGTACAATTAAAGGTGCTGACCTCGAACCTGGAATGTACCCAAACGCAAATTGCACACAAATTCAAACTCATTACATTCTTCAGTGTTACTCAATTACTCACACTGCAAGGGTGTACGAAATTAGGTCCTGGACTGCACTAACCAAAGGGGCCAATATTGAGGCAGATAGAAATAGCAAAAATATCAAAACAGTAG
This sequence comes from Alosa pseudoharengus, assembly GCF_046254945.1. Classification (NCBI taxonomy): domain Eukaryota; kingdom Metazoa; phylum Chordata; class Actinopteri; order Clupeiformes; family Clupeidae; genus Alosa; species Alosa pseudoharengus. Next base: position 15,489,424 of record NW_027468870.1, on the reverse strand, counting down.
ATATATATATTATATATAATATATCTAGATTGTCCACTGGCCCACAGATTGCCTCGGCCCACTGGAATGTGTCCCTGTATGCCTGATGGCCAGCGCACCATTGGCATACAGTAGAGCTGTTCACCTTGAGACAACATGGAGTGTAGAAGCTTTCATAAGAACACAACTTGAGAAAATATTAACCCTTGTATCCGTCTTCACTGAACTCTTGGACTGCAGTTTAGAGTTGATGTGTTATAGAGTAGGACCTGAGGGGTATTCCAGAAAGCAGATTTACTTGCTTAACTGGGTATGTTAACCCAGAGTTAGTGGTAAACCTGGGATTTCAGTTCCAGAAAGCTCAAATATGATCAGGCTATGTAAGTAACTATGGTAACATAGGCTCTGAACTTAACTGGGTATGTAAACCCAGAGTAAATGGTAAACCTGGGATTTCAGTTCCAGAAAGCTCAAAAATGACCAGGCTATGTAAGTAACTATGGTAACATAGGCTCTGAACTTAACCTGGTAGGGGGTAGGTTTTGTTCAGGTTATGTTCAATTATATTCGGTTATTTCAGTGCATGTTCAACCAGGCCGCCATTGTCACACAATGGCGTTTCATTTTGACGAAGGTCCAATTGACAAAGAAGCACAAAATCATGTAGGCTAATATTCATCCGTGCAATTCACCGTGAGAGGGCGATCGACCACGACATCACATCATAGCCTATCCATTATTTTCTAAACGAGTTTTTCAAGAGCGCTAGTTTTCAGCTGAATCCTAAATATAGGGTATAGGCTTGAAAAGCATTCTCCATCCCTACATTACGCATGGTGGATTATAATAGAATAAAATAAATCTTTAATGTAGGCTAGCTAGCCTACACCATAGTGGACATTTGTCTTTGGCCCACCAGACAGATGGACAAACAACATCTCAGACACATTGAAGATATAATTAAAACAAGTGTAGTAGCCTACAAAAAAGGGAAAACATATAGAAAATAAATACGTTTAAATAAAGACTGCATAACAGCTGTCATGCAGGTAGGGCTATGCGTGTTGTCACTAAGTTTGGTTAAGAATGCTGATGGCATTTGGGATAAAATAGTTTTTAATAGGCTACACACGTGCTCTACGACTGGGAGTTTTTGTAGTGTCGGTCGGTGCGTAAAGTTTGCCTTGCGCTAAAGCAGTTCATTCGTTTTCATGGACACAACCCCAAGAGGATCATTAGTACCCAACTGCCAGGTCAGCATCACTTATTAAGTTTTCCAAATGTGCACCGACGATAGGCTGTCTTAGCTGGTGAGCTTCAATTAACGGGCTTTGGCTTTTTCAGAATGTCCTTATGGTCGAATGGATAGGTCATAGGCCACTTCTCTTTTTATATGTGATTATGCTTCACATCTTATCACAAACGTGGAGGCGAAATGGCAGGGCCCAGTAGGCCTACACGATGCCAGGAATGATGTAGCCTATCCGGGAGTCTAATTTGAGCGACACATTTCAACAGGGTGCGTTAGGGCAGGCCTACACCTTACTAGAATATTATCAGATCCACTACAGACTTATTAATGTGTAGGCTGTAACTTAATGTTATATGTGCAATTACAGGAGAACTCGATGGGTATGCTACTGGGGGAAAGAGGATAGGCTACCCATGCCTTTCGACATTCATCACCCTTCCGTTGCTGGAGCGCAAAGGTTTAACTTGGCCCACAGCTGCAGAACCCGCGTTAAAATAGAAAATGACATTTGTGATTCTCAAGGAGTCTATGGCCCACTCAATCTGTGACAAGGTAGGCTAGTTTAAGAAAGCATCATTCAAAGCAGTCAATACAATACGTAATGTCCACTAAATTAATGTCCACTACAATACGTAATGTCCACTAAATTAGTTAATTGTGCTTTTGACATAGGCTATCCTAAACGTACGCATTTACACGGTCAGTTAGGCTATTCTCTGTCAAGCAAGGTCTCGTTCCTTTCCAGACGCTCAAGTATTGCTCTTTTTTTGTTATCACAGTTCTCTCCTCCTCGTAAGCCTCGAGGAGAACTTGCTACTCCGCCTCTGAAAAATGCGGTGCTCTTCGTTTCGCCGGTTTCACTCATGGTTTCGACTCTCAATAGATGATGCCTTTATAAGTTCGCCGTGAACTCGAGGTTATCTAACACAGGGTTGATTGAACTAACTGGTAACCGGTGTTTTGGAACCGACAGCTCGGGTTTAGTCACCACAGGTTCAGACAACCCAGAGGTTAAGTTATATCTTTATACCTTTCTGGAATACCCCACTGAGGCACAACTACTGTATTTGCTACTATTTCACTAGATTTAGGATATATCACTGACCACCAGTATTCATATGATCAAGCACCTTCAGTATGATTAAAGTATATTTCAGTACTTATAATGCGCCATAGAATAATGTTTTGCAGTGGCACCCAAAGTCTCTCTAAGTGCCCCCAGTCTCGCAAATCAGTTGAATGTTTGTCATGGTAGATAAGACCTAATCTGTAAACTACACAAGCTCATCTGCCCTACTTCGCCAAACAAATGTGGGCGATGACCTCTGTTAGTCGGACTGCCCTTGTATGCACATCAAAGCGCATCTACTACTGTCAGCCAGTGCTTACTCTCAATGTTGTTTGCTTGGCTACCTGTTTTTTTTTTTTGTAATTCAATGTTTTTAGAATTAAATAAAACATTATGTTATACATTATGAAAAGCAGCATCACAATAGCAAGCATACCCTTTCTCTGTCCGTGTGTGCTTCAGATTGAGACGACCCCCACCCAGTTCGCTGACCCCAACGTCTACATCTGGAACATCTCGGGCAACGGTGAGCTGCGGCGCCTCGAGGGCGTCCAGGCCCCTTCTGTCCGCCCAGTCCGCCACTGCGCCGACTACGCCTCCATCCACCAGCAGGTGTCAGATGTGCGTCGCCTGCACGTCTCCCACTTCCACTTCGCCCTCAACTGGTCGTCAGTCACGCCCACAGGCCGGGTGGACGAGGCCAACGCCACCTTGCTGGGCTACTACCGCTGTTTCGTCAGCGAGCTCAGCCGCGCCAACGTCACGCCGGTGGTCACGCTGTGGCACCACACGCTGGGGCGCTCCAGCATCCCCGCGCCACTGGAGGGCGGAGGCTGGCAGAGCAAGTCCACGGTGGCGGCGTTCGCTGACTACGCCCGGCTGTGCTACCGCTGGCTGGGCGCGCACGTCAAGATGTGGATCACGCTGGCTGAGCCCAACGAGGTGCTGGGCTACGAGGCCGGCCACCACTTGCTGCTGGCCCACGCGCTGGCGTGGCGCGTGTACGACCGCGACTTCCGCGCCACGCACGGCGGCAAGGTCTCGCTCGTGCTCCACATGGACTGGGTGGAGCCGGCCATCTCGTTCAGTCGGCAGGACGCGGAGGCCATCCACCGCGTGCTGGCTTTCCGTGTCGGTTGGTTCGCCGAACCCGTCTTCGGCGGCGGCGACTATCCGGCACTTATGCGGAGCTGGTTGCAGTACCGCAACTCTTTGGGCCTGTTCAACTACCAGCTGCCCACCTTCACCGAGGAGGAGAGGCAGCTGGTCAGGGGCACCTACGACTTCTTGGCCATCAGCCACTACACCACCACCACCGTGCTGGATAACCAGGTTTTGTTGAATAACAAATACAACAACCCGACACTGGAGGTCCAGTTCAGCAACGACCCCACCTGGGTCGGTGCGCCAAACAACTGTGTGGTGCCTTTTGGCCTACGCAAAGCTCTCAAGTGGATACATGCCCATTATAAGGATGTGCCCATCTACGTCATGGCCAACGGTGTGAAAGTGGATCCCTCCCAATTTAAAGATAACTTACGAGTTTACTATTTGTACAACTACATCAATGAGGCTCTAAAAGGTAAATCAAACACAGTGTCATTTAAACTCTGTTTACATTCGTTTTTAAAATGCGTCCTGGGTGATCCGATCACAAGTGGTAAAAATACGCATTGTTATCTGATCACTGAAATCACCTGTCGAGGTGGTCTGAGACGTACAGTGTGTGACTATATCTTTTGTAGTGTATGTAAACAGGCCCTATGGAAACAGCAGGAAACAGTCAGTAATTGCCTTGACAGTTCTCAAATGTTTGGTGGCATGGAGGCTTGTTTGCATGTTACGGACATGGCTAAAACTAAATAATTACATTGAAAATGGCAACACTGACTGTCATAGGAGAGCTCCCATAAAAACTAATAGGCCTGTGATGAAGGCTTATTTATGAGGGAGGCTTCATAGAAAGGGATACAAATACAATACCCTTAGCCAATGTCATCAGTGGGGACAAGTAAAAAACTGTGGTCATTGTGGAGGTTTGTTAGGAAAATGATGAGCATCATCTTTTTGGAGCTCCCACCCTCCCCCAGCTCTTGACCCTCAGCTCATAGACACACAAACAAGCACGCAAAAGTGTTTAATCATTGACAGGCAAGCAGACACAGCTCACTGAGTGAGACTGGCAGTATGCTTAGTATTCAGGACACCCTTTTAGCCAGCTTACATACAGTATAAGAGGTATGCACACAGTATACACTCACATACGCATACAGTAGTGTTAAAAGGTCAACATGGACATTTTAGGGCCATTGTTGGTAATACAGCACCCACATTTATAAAATTACCCCCTGGTAATATGTAAGGGATAATGTATAGAACGCCGGTCATTACTGGGAAAATAAGTCCCGACAGGGCGAACCTGACCCCGACGCGCAGCGGAGGGGTCTTGTTCCGCCCTGAAGGGACTTATTTTCACAGTAATGACCAGCGTTCTATACATTATCTCGCTTATTATACGGCTACTTGCCAAAATGAAATAATAAACTCCCCACATCACTTTAGCCTACATAGCCTAGCCTATTTGTTACCGTTCATCGTGGCATTTGCTGAGAAAAAAATAGTTCGCAACAACACACGCTGCTGAACTTGAATCAATTCTTTAGAACACAGCTGATCATCCGTCTGCTTTCACGTTTGAATGAAGTTCCAGTCCTTGCGTAGTGATATGAAAGACGTATCAGAAGCACAAAACCCGTTGCCATTGACAGCGGTAATTATATGTTTGCAGCGGTAATTACATGAATATATCTTACCGCTAGAACTTTGGGAAATCCCATTCAAGTCAATGGAGCGTTCTACTAGCATTGTGAAGAGCCGTATAATAACTGTATATTTGTTGTGGAAATGTATGTCTTTTATTACAGTAATTGTGACATTCTTTTAGTTTTCACAACCTAAAATATCCTCAAACCAGTTGTTCTCATGTCCTCAATTTTGCAGCTTATACACTGGATGGGGTGAACCTTCAGGGCTACTTTGCGTATGGCCTCAATGACCTGCTCGATCCTGGCTTTGGCATGTATGGTTACGTGCAGGACGAAGTCATCGAGAAAGCGTCGCTGAGCCACTACCGCAACATCATCGACCACAACGGGTTCCCTGCCCCAGAGTTGGCTCCTCAGCAGTGCAAGCGACCCGTCGAGCCTTGCAGCGGCTGCCACATCCTGGCCAAGCACTCGGTGGTCGGCTTCCTTTCACTGGTGGGCTCTGCGTTGGTCATCACGATGGGCCTTACTTTGTATTACGCCACCAGAAAGCACAGTTAATTACTTTGTATTAAACCACCAGAAAGCACAGTTAAGTGCTCCGTATATACAGTAGGTCTTTCATTTACCCCCTACACACCAGCGCCGAAATGTTTTACTGACAAGCATTCCATAAACAATGATACGGTGGTCCGACAGAGTTTGATGCTGGTGAGCGGGGTTGTATTGAAAACAACGGAATGGAATGTAGCGAAATGTCGAAAGTGGAGTGTGCTGCACTCATGTCGGCGCCTATGCGTGGAGGCCTTTAGACACCTCTTCAGTCTCTGCTTGTGTGCCTTTTGTGATGCTGGTAGAACAGACTGTAAGCAGTTACACATTAGATATAGACTGGCAAGGCTTTTAGTGAAATGGGAAATATCAGTGTAGTAGTGTTTGGCACCTAAGCTTTTGTACATTAATATTATTAATTTGTGTATAATCAATGTGGACTAAACAATGTTAGATTCAAATATTGTTGTCCTGTGAAGTAGCTGATGTCTTTCTGATGAAAACAATGTTGCATATCCCGTCAATGAGCCAGCTATCCTATTTATGTCAATCATTTTAGAAATCTGTGTTTTATTTTTAAATTAATTATACATATTTTGTATTTTCAGTAGGTCTATGTAATTTATTCTAGATAGCATGTTTTCATATGGCTTCATGTTTTTTTGATCAATGTGTGTTTGTCAAAGCATCTTTCTTGTGCTTTGTAACAATCTATAATAAATAGTAGGTGTGTACATATTTAGCTATTTAACAGAAACATTCCCACACACATTATCAGTGACAGCTATCAGTTTGTTGTTAATGTGAATGTTCATTTTTTTTAAATCACAATCCGCTGACCCTATTCCCTATGCCCTGGTGTATCATGGGTCAACTTTTAAGGCCGTCACACACGTCATGTGACAGTTGAAAGCGACGGTGGAATTCTGTTAATCGCTTTGCTAGACACACAACTGGCGACGCAATCACCCATCGATTCAGTGGAGATACACTGACCAGAAAGCTGTTTCCTATTATGACATATCAAAATCGCCCTGAAAAATAGAAAGGGGGTGTTTTGGGCGATGTGACGGCGACGGTTGCCCTTTCGTTCTACTTGCCGTGTACGTTTCCCCATTCACCAATAGATTCTATTCAATTTTGCCGGTCACCTAAATCACTGTTGTGTTGCTGGCCGTGAGTGTAGGCCTGCCAGTCTTGCTGTTTCCCTTTTTCTGAACAGAATTTGTTGAACATCTAAAACATGTTGTTTCATGGTAAGTGCTTTTATCTGAAAACCTGTTGTTTTTTTTTAAACTAGTCTATATCTCACCTTTCTCAGCATTCTGCTTAGCTAACTCTCTAGGAAGTTACAGACACCAAATGTCTGCAGAAATGCACATCACTTAGCCTACATCACAGGGTCCAGAGGACAGTTCTGACTGACGTCAGGTCTAAACACACAAAGAGTGGCTTAAACAATGACCTAGACAGCTGGGTAGTGAAGGAAACATTTAAGAATGTCACTGACAAAGTCTTTAACTGTCTTCTCTTTGTCTACAAATTAGTGATTGAAACTATAAATAACTCACTCTACTGTAATACATCATGTATGAGTATCTATGCAATACAGTAGGCTAGGCCTATTGAATCATTTAAGAGGGTCACAGCGTAATACCAACACCCACTAATGATTTAAAAGGGTCACAGCCTAATACCAACACCCACCCTCTAATATAATTTAAGAGGGTCACAGCCTAATACCATCCACTTGATGAGGGGAGAAGAGACCCTTGTCTAAATTGTATTGTGTGAACACAGGGAGGACCAATATGCCTGTGCAAATCTATCCCTTTGTATTAAATCATAGCAGAGGTACATACTCCTGAGTCTCCATTAATATATTGTTATCTATAAATGTAATGGGCAGGCATGGGTGCCCATAGATTTCATTTCCTTGCTATCATATTAGATGCTGAATACAGAACAGGACAACACACTGATTCAGAGAATGACTGGTCTAATGTAGTAGCCTGGGGGCCAGGCCAAACTCAGTCCCGCCCACAACATTTGAGGTCTGGAAGTTCGGTCTGGCATTGCTCCATTGTGGAGTAACTATGCTCGCCCTAGATCGGGCGGACCAATCAAATCGGGCTTTACGATGATGGACAGGTGAGCAACAGCGTCTGGTCTATCACGTCATCTGAGCACGCTTATTAGGCCTATGTTTGAAACAAAAACGCTGTGGCTAGAAGGAGACATGGCTTTTAAGACCCCATATGGAAAATGCATATTATTTAATGAGGTTTTATCACTGAAAACGATTATTTCTGAAAACTTTGGCCAAAGTTTTGATGAGATGTGGGAAAACTCATGGTTTCACTTTCATCAAGGGAAAACAGTGCTGTTGCATTGTGAAATGTTGTTCCCTTATTCGTTTGAAATCTCAGATTGACCACATGTTCGAGGGATTTGCGACAGCCTTTCCCAGCTGTTTATAACATGTTTGTAGCATATCAGTGTTCAACAGAATTATTTTTAAAAACGGAGGGGATATAGGCTATCAGTTTTTTCCTAATAGCCTACCCTACTACGTATCTCTTAGATTTCGCTAATGAGTGTTGTAGGAGTTATTGACAGCCAAGCCACTACCAGGACAGGATGCCAGTATTCCTTGGATAAATGGAAATGGCCTTTGAGAACTCCATAGCCACCAATGAATGAATACTGAAACATGAAAGGGTATCCCCAGTCAAGGCCTATTTTAGGTCAATGGTTAAAATATAATTTCTAGTACATAATTCAATATATTTGGCATCCTTTTCATTTTCAAGCTATTAGGAATTTCTGATTCTTTTTGTAATATGAGAAGTACAATATAGCCATTCCATTCAATTCAAGTATCAATCCATGTAAAAGGAGCACAATGCTATGCCGTGTTTCACCTGAGGGGGCACTAAAATCTATTGTTTATTATAAATGTTTATTTTGGTGTTCCCAAAACACCTATAACTACATGCATTTATTCTGTGAATGGGACTTGGTACAATATTGGTACTTTAAACACTACATATCCATATACTTCATTTATTTGTATGGTCCTACTAGCTACCCCACATACCATTTCAGTTGCATGAAACTGACACAAAAATACAAACAAGCCTTGTTTTATACTTATTATTGTCATGGTCATTTGTTGTGGAGAAAACATTTGTTGTGGGAAAACATTAATAAACTATTTGAAGAGGAAATAGTGACTGATCAAAAAAAAAAAAAAAAATGTTTTTATTACCCTCAATATAACACATAATGCACATTTTTCCAAAATCTAGAGCCCTTTTGAAAGTCAAGAGACATTTAGTATAGACTTTAAACTGCTTACACATGCTTATTATGAGTTGGTCTTGCACCCTAGAAAATTTGGAGAGGCTAGAGAAAATATTTGTCAAGATATTAAAGAGGAATTGGCAACTATTTCAATTTAATAAACCCCTTTAAGAAATCATTTGGATGATTAAATGACCTGTTCCGGTGAAATGGTGACTTTCCCCGCTCCCCCAGGCAGAAAACCAACCTTGCAACATTGGGACTACCATCCACGTAAGAGAAGTGAGAAACAAGAAGCTCGTTTTAAATCGTGTTTCTTACCTTGTAACATACATTGTTCTGCCTAACTAACGCTAATCGTTTCGCCAGCTTGTAAACAAATCCATGTGCTTTATCCTTACATATTTCCACAGTTTGAAAAAGCATAATGCACAACTTCTCCAGCAGAGGGAGAAATATAGCTAATCCAACCAAGGGGGGCTTTACAGTAATGGCCAAACATGGCATGTGTTTTTCAAGCTGTAAAAATGAAAGAATTTCAAGGTCTGAAAAAGCTATGAAGACAGATTTGCACATAAATATTTCACAGCAACAACCTTATCTGATTTGACACGGAATGACCCTGGTGCAAAAGGTAGAGGATCTCTTGTGACTCTGCTGTCTAAGGACATTGTTGGGAAAGTTATGGATGATCTCAGCCAGGTCATAAAGGGCACAATTCCAGATGAGGTTAGAGAGGCGGGACTGTTTTTGGTTCAGATGGATACAACTCAAGATGTCACATCAAATGACCAGTGTGCTGTCATTGTCAGATATGTCACATGTAGTTCATGAGCGGTTGGTTGCTGTGGTGAACTGTTAAAAAAATCCACAGACAGAGCTACTAAAGAACACATTAGACAAACTTGGCATTGACATTTCCATGTGTGTGGGCAACTCCACTGATGGTGCAGCAAATATGCAGGGACCGTAAGAAGGGTTCTCTGCATTCCTGTTTGAACAGTCTCCAACACAAATTCTTGTCTGGTGTTATGCACGTTTTAAATCTGGTACTGGCAGACACAACAAGCAGTGTTTGTCGCGGCCCATAGACTCAGGACAGGGAGGTAGAGTTCAAACAAGGTAGCTTTATTCCAAATGAAAACCAGAAAAAGGGTTGTCAAACCCAGGCCAGTAACACACAGAAGTTCCACTGGAAACAGTAAACCAAGGAGAGTCCAAAACACAGAGGATCAGTAAACTTAACGGAAAAGTCCCAAAACACAGATCAACATAGCTAGACTCAAATCCAGAGAAGGTGACTCGAGGGGTCAGACCAGGAGGCATGGGCGTGGATTTGCGTGGGGTCCGAAGGATGTGTTCACACCAATATCAATTAATGACTGAATGACTGACACCAATATTCAGGTTGAAACGGCAAAAAAAGCGTCTCATGCGACAAAGGGTTAAATAATTTCCCACTTCAGTACCCCCATCCAAAATACGTCTTTGAGACAGATCTGTTTTTTGATTAGCTTAGCTCCCTGTAGCCTATGCTGTCGATAAGACGTTTTTTGGCACACGGCTGCAAAGATCTTAACTCTACAATCTTTGCTTGGCTGATTCGAGGATGTCGGGCAAGAAAAGAAAGGTGGAGGACATCAGAAGCTATTTCAAGACACAAAGTGTAGGCCTAAGTATGGCCTATGATATTATGCGCTAGTTCAAGGCATAAAAATGCCAGAAACTTCATGTTTTGGTAGGCTACCCACAGTAGGCCTAGTAGCCTATACTGTAGCCTATTAAATGGACGTTGGAATTGACCAGATACCAGCAAGTTCAGCTATATCGCGATAGCACATTTGTGTACTATGACAATGGTTACTAGGGAAAGGAAATGCATGCTTTTAACCAGCAATGCTATAAATGTTTGCTGAAATGAATGAAAATGGCAAAAAGATGAGGATGCTGTCATGGGAAATGAACCCACAAGTAATCCAATCAACCTCCAATTAGCACTCTGAATCACTATCACTAGCACTCTGGTGAAACCGATCCAAGAAGACACTGGAGACTGAAGAGAGCTGCCGTTGACCAAGTTTAATTCACAAGTACTGACAATGGACAAAGTCTGACAAAGTCTGACCAAGTACCACCAAGCAGTAGAATCAAGGTATCTGCAGATAACCTGTTCCCATGAGAAGGTGCACACGATCTGAAGTCTGAGCGACTGTGTTTCGCCTTTTATGCTACGTGCGAGATTCCAGATCCTCCTAGTTTCCGTACGTCACTCACCCAATCTGAAATCAGGGTTCCTCCTCATGACTAGTGAATGACACCTGACTTAGCCAATCAGCGTTACTCCGATCGATCATAAATAATTAGGCTACATGAATTTAAGTAACAACTATGCCGGACCACCGGAATAAAACAGGTTATACAAGTTAGCAGATAATTACACATAGAAAGTGCACACGTGCTCAATGGAAATGACAGTTCATCTCATAACACAGTTCATCACAAATTCAATCATAAAAACGAAGGTACAGAAACCACTGTGCAAACACCGCAACAATAAATACTTCACAAAGGCTACGTATATCACCCCCTTATTCCCGGCCACCGCCAAGGCTCAAATTAAATTATTCAGCACCAGAAGGAGCGTTTGTTTTCTCTCCACCCTCTCTCACACATATACCTGCCGGGGAGTAGGCCTACACTTCCCCGGAAAAAGTACACAAAGAACACAGGATTAATACATTAAATCACCAAATTACTGCTGACTCCGTCACCACTGCTGCCGGACGTGGGGTTCAACGAAGGACATAAAACAGAACAGCGATCGCACTAACAGGGCACAAACTCCCCGGGGTGTTGGTGTAGTCAGGCCAGTGCCCAGTCCTGGGGCTGAGCTGGAAGTAGGCCCTTGAAAGTCCTGCAACAGTTCTCCCTCTGCCTGTGGTGGAGCTTCTGGACCTGAATGACAACCCCAGACAAACGGATACATGCACCAATTATTGTCCTTAATGACATCAGGATTTGCAACTGCCACCCCCACATACTCCGGTCCTTGACTTGGGGACACATCAAATTTACAGGGACTTAACATGTTACGATGTAAAACTCTTTCCTCCCCTTTAGCCCCCTCTGACTTGACCACATAGACAGGTATATCAACATTAGGCTGTGCAACAACCATATATGTGACATGCTCCCATTTATCCTCCAACTTCCTCCGTGCTCTAGATCTCTTATTCAACACAATCACCCTCTGACCTGGCAACAAGGGCTCCCCTCTAACCCTACGATCAAAACCTCTCTTCTGAGTGGCCTGGGCTTTAGTAATCTGTTCTTGAGCATGCTTATAAGCAGTAGCCAACCTTTTATGGTGGTGATGCACCCAGCTGCCAGTAGTCCCTGCAAACCCATCCCCATTGCCCAACATTACATCTAACGGCAGTTTAGCATGTCGACCAAACATCAAATAGTAAGGGCTGTAGCCTGTAGAAGGGTGGGGGGTGTTGTTATACGCCTGCACTAATTCAGCCACATGATGGTCCCAATCTTCTTTCTGGACATTGCTTAATGTGCCCAACATGCCCAAGAGTGTCCGGTTAAAACGTTCACACTGGCCATTGCCAGCTGGATGGTAAGGGGTTGTGTGAGACTTATTGATACCATACAATGTGCATAATTCCTTGATGACACTAGATTCAAAATTGGGACCCTGGTCTGAATGTAGCTGATTAAAGCCCCCATATGGCTGAATGAAGTGCTTCCAAAGCACCTCGGCGGTTGTCACTGCAGTCTGATCTACTGTGGGTACAGCAACTGCGTACCGGGTGAAGTGGTCAACTATGACCAGCACATTGCTCATTCCACTTTGGGCAGCCTCTAGGGATAAAAAGTCAACGGACACAATTTGTAGAGGGTAGCTGGTTTGTATGGACACAAGAGGGGCACTTACTTTGGTGCTGGGAGTCTTGTGAAGGTTACACCTCATGCATTTGGCGCAGTACTCCTTTACGTCCATGGCCACACCCCGCCAGAAAAAGCGTCGACGGACCAGGCCCAGCACCTTCTCTGCTCCCAAGTGGCCTGCTTGGTCATGCAGCCACTCCAAGACCTGCTTCTGCAGACATTGCGGTACCACCACCTGCTTCACTTTTTCAAAGGTCTTAGCATCCCATATCCCTCTGCATAGCAGTCCTCGTTCCTGGCAGAGGCGATCCCATTCTCGTAGCAGGGCTTGGGTCCCCCAGCCTTCTGCTGCTCTCTCTTTTGGAGAGGGTGCTTTTCCTCAGTCCTGGTAGATCCATAGCCGGGAGACGTCCGGGTCAGCAAGCTGGGCCCTCCTCCAGTCTAAGAGCAAGCTAGGACCGAGCCAGTCGCCCCGCTCCATCTGCACTGGTGTTCCCGCACTTAAATCCTCCTTCAGCTTTTTCAGGGGAAAAAACAATTATGTCGTCCAAGTACAGTAATAAAGTCTCAAAGTTCTGATCACCTAGGCAACTTTCAACTAGTCTCTGAAATGTTCCAGGTGCATTACATAAACCCATGGGCATCCGATTAAATTCATATAGGCCCATTGGGGTCACAAAAGCAGTTTTTTCTTTATCAGCTGGGTGCACCCCCACCTGCCAATAGCCGTGTGCCAAATCTAATGTGGAGAAGACTTGAGATTTCTTTAGTGATGCTAATGATTCCTCTCTCTGGAACAAAAGCATGCATACACGCCTGGACCACCTCAGGTTTCACACTCACCAGCCCATCTGCAGGAGCAGCCGTCTCTTGTTCTTCCCCATTTACAGTGTAATCCGTAGGCCACCGCGACAGGGCATCCGCATTCCCATTCATCCTTCCTGGTCTGTAGCGCACCCCAAACTGGAACCCCGCCAGCTGGGCCAACCAGCGTTGCTCAACTGCACCCAGGTTTGCAGTGTTCAAGTGGGCCAGGGGGTTATTGTCTGTGAAAACAGTGAAGGGAGACACAGCAAGATATTCTCTGAACTTTTCCACAATGGCCCATTTCAGGGCCAAAAGTTCTAATTTGAATGAGCTATAATTTTTGTCATTTTTCTCTGTTGGGCGGAGACTCCTACTTGCATATGCAATTACTCGCTCCTGACCATTCTGTACCTGAGCCAACACTGCCCCAAGTCCTGTTTGGCTGGCATCAGTGTACAAAAGGAATGGCAGCTGAAAATCTGCATACGCCAGCACCGGTGCTTCCATTAGGGAGTCTTTCAGTTTCCGGAATGCGGTCTCTTGTGCCTCCCCCCATGCCCACAAGTTGTTACCTGAGCCAGCTCGGGTGCGCCGTTTTGATGTACCCCACAGCAAGGAATTCAATGGGGCTGCAAGGCTGGCGAAGTCTTTTATGAACCGTCTGTAATATCCAGCCAGGCCAAGAAATGCACGGAGCTGGGTAATATTCTTAGGAGCTGGCCAGGCCTCCACTGCTTGTAGTTTTCCCGGGTCTGGCGACACACCCCCTTCTGTAATTACATGCCCCAGGTAGTGGACTTTGCTCTGAAAAAGGCAACACTTATTAGGCTTTACCTTTAATCCATAGGTTCCAAGGCAACTAAAAACCAAGTCCAGATGGGAAATGTGGGCCTCAAAGGTAGGGGAAAAAACAATTATGTCGTCCAAGTACAGTAATAAAGTCTCAAAGTTCTGATCACCTAGGCAACTTTCAACTAGTCTCTGAAATGTTCCAGGTGCATTACATAAACCCATGGGCATCCAATTAAATTCATATAGGCCCATTGGGGTCACAAAAGCAGTTTTTTCTTTATCAGCTGGGTGCACCCCCACCTGCCAATAGCCGTGTGCCAAATCTAATGTGGAGAAGACTTGAGATTTCTTTAGTGATGCTAATGATTCCTCAATTCTAGGAAGGGGGTAGGCATCTTTATGAGTGACACTATTAAGCTTCCTGTAGTCCACGCAAAAACGAAGGGTGCCGTCCTTCTTTCGTACGAGTACTACAGGAGCTGCCCATGGACTACAACTCTCACTAATGATCCCGCCCTCAAGCATGTTACTCAAAAGCCCCCTCACTTCTTGATAAAGTTTTGGTGGAATTCGACTATAACGATCCCTGATTGGAGCTGAATCTCCTGTTGGAATAACATGCAAGACCTTATCAGTATACCCATAATCCTCATCATGTTTTGAAAAGACCTTTTCATGCTTATGAAGGAGCTGAATAATCTTTTGCTGTTGCTCAGAACTAAACGGTGATGGATCCAAGGGAACCTCTACAGGCCATGGGGATGTGCTTACGGATTCTTCTTGGACCCTAGTTTGCCTAACCCCTACCTCCAAGGTGTCGTCATCAAGTGGCCTTAATTCTACCTCGCTGTGGAGAATAGGTGGACATAAGTCAACATGAAATACTTTGCCTATCAGACAACGTCGGAAAAGGGTCACTGGGAATGGTGCTAAATTTAAAACTCTGACCATGACCCTGCCATTAGCCACTGTACTCAGTGAGCGCGCCAAAAGTAGCTGCCCTGGCAGCCCGTTTTGTTGTATGGGTTCCACAAGGCCAACATAGTCCTTACCATCTGGGCGTGGGCGTGCACAGGCCTCTAACACTACCTCTGACTGAGCAGGGATTGTCGTACGCTTACCTTGGGGCCAGTAGACAGTGCTCATCTGACCAGAGTCATCAGTGAACTTAAGTATACTGTCAACCATGGAGAATGTCTGACGCCAAACCTTGGCCTCGGCAGCACTAACCAGGTCTGCAGTGTCATTTTCAAATTGAGTCATTAGAAATTCTCGACAGTCTTTAATGACATTCATACCAATTAATCCTGGGTATAAGGACACACTAGAATCTTTAACGATAAGTATCCCCCTTTTAGGTATCACTTTGTCACAGATGTTTAAATCTACCTCTATGTACCCAATGTATGGAATTTCTAACCCATTTGCTGCTACCAGATTAAATTTTTGAATTGGTGGGTATATTTCAGTCCCCTCAGAGGCAAAATGTTTCCTAAAATAGCTTTCAGTCAATGTAGTTACCTGTGATCCAGTGTCTAGCAGGCAAGGAGTCCTCACGCCCTGTATAAACACATCGACAACTGGGCACTTTCCAATTAAATGTTCTCTATTTTGTAATTGGCCACTAGAAAGTGAACCCACTGTTTGGGCCTGCACAGTGGGTGCCATCAGTTTAAATGATCCTGGGACCTTTCCTGGACTCTGCAGCGTCTCTCAATATGTCCAACCTTTCTGCATCGGCGGCAAATGGGTCTCCCTTGTTGGTCAAACTGGTCTGAACTTCGTCTTCCCCCAATAAAGTCATACTTTGGTCTTACATCAGTTTGTAATGAAGTCTGTGAGCTCTCTCGTATTTCCTGCATCATTCCTGATAACATTTCCTTCATTTCCCCCTTTAATTTCATTAGCACCTCTCCCTTAATCTCTTCAGCTAGTTGTTTTGTATCCACTGGTAATCTATTTTGAGTCATCTGCACTGCTGCTGCCATTGCTTGTGTTGTATTGCTAGAATCATCTGCACGTAGTATGGCCTCTCTTTTAATGTCAGCAAAAGGCACATCAGTTGATGCCCTCACCATGCCCCAAAGCTCTCTACGCAATCCCCCATCCAATAAACCTGAAATAAACTGATCCCGCAAAATATGCCCCCCAGTGGTGCCATCCCCCCTAGCTGTAAGACGATTACTCATTTCCTGCAGTACCAAAGCAAACTGGCGAACATTCTCATCTGTTCTCTGCTTACGAGTAAAGAATTTTGAACGGAGACTAGCAAGTGGTGTTGTATCCCCATAGATACCTTCTAAGAAGGATGTAATAAGACGTACCGTGGCTCGCTGAGATACTGGTAGGGCGAGGACCTCTCTTCTTGCTTCTCCTTCTAAATTACTTATTAAGGCAGACACCTTTTGTGCTTCTGAAAGAGGATACATGTTAAACATTGTTGTCTGTGCTGTGAGCCAATCTTGAAAAGTATGATCGGTATCCTGTTCTCCCTTAAACTTTGGGCACCATGGGGTCCCCATCATGACTGGAAACATAACCATATTTGCATTCTGGACTGTACTTGGTTCCTGTCTTGCAGGGCCATGGGGTGGCTCAGTGACCTGTTCTGGGTTTGACATTTTATTTTGATCAGTGCCCAATGTCCAAACTGCCGACGACTACGCCAAGTTGTAAAGGGGCTACAGCGGAATACACTGCCCCCTGCAGGTTTCTTTATTTGAACACGGGCACTGAGCAAAGGAAAACACCAGTCTACTAGCTATATAGAAAATAGGTTTATTGTACAATAAATTTCACATAGAAAGTTAAAATATTTGGGGGGAGAGCAGTCACTCCAGAACTCTGGCTGTTGTAAAGTGCTATGTGCTGAGTCATAAATAATTAGGCTACATGAATTTAAGTAACAACTATGCCGGACCACCGGAATAAAACAGGTTATACAAGTTAGCAGATAATTACACATAGAAAGTGCACACGTGCTCAATGGAAATGACAGTTCATCTCATAACACAGTTCATCACAAATTCAATCATAAAAACGAAGGTACAGAAACCACTGTGCAAACACCGCAACAATAAATACTTCACAAAGGCTACGTATATCACCCCCTTATTCCCGGCCACCGCCAAGGCTCAAATTAAATTATTCAGCACCAGAAGGAGCGTTTGTTTTCTCTCCACCCTCTCTCACACATATACCTGCCGGGGAGTAGGCCTACACTTCCCCGGAAAAAGTACACAAAGAACACAGGATTAATACATTAAATCACCAAATTACTGCTGACTCCGTCACCACTGCTGCCGGACGTGGGGTTCAACGAAGGACATAAAACAGAACAGCGATCGCACTAACAGGGCACAAACTCCCTAATTTAGGCCTAATGGCACTTACCCCGAATAATTGGTCAACCACACCGACGCTAAAAGGCTTGCCCACGTCCCAGCACGGCAGCCGTTGGTTCTAAACTCAGCAGTACGCTGTCCCTTCCTGCTGTTCAACAAAGACCTTAGCCATTTATCCCATCCCTCATTAACTAATGCAGCACAGGTGTGCTGCTGCATCCACCCCAACACCACAGATCACGGGACTGGACCACGCCCTCATCCACAGCAACTATTGTTGCAACACACCCGCTTACACTAACCCTAACCCGGCCAGGTTGTTGCTCAGGGAAGATTGAAGATTCAGGGCTACAGGTAAATTTGACATGGTGTTACATGGTGTTTTGACTAAATGTTTTACTGCATGCATAGGTAGCCTAATGCATCAAAGTTAAAGTCAGGCACGCATCATACATTATTTATTTTATTTTTATAGAGGACGCTGGACCAGGCGAGGGGAATCCAAGAGGAGCTTGTGGAGAGCACCTTGGTGTCTTCAGTGTCATCTCTGACGAGGCGAGACAAAGACTGAGGGGAGACTGGGGTTTAAGTAGGGAGTGAGGCTGATTGGGAACAGGTGCAGGTCATTAGTAGACTGGGGAGTGTGAACGACTGAGGAGAGCTTCAGGAGAGTAAGCAGTGGATGTGGCTGGAAGAGAACCTGGTGTGACTGTGACAGTGTTATAGAGAGTGCATCTCTCTTCTCACTATACTACTTAATGATTTCCTCAGGGAGTCTTATAAATGTATGCAGACATGGGAAGAGACAAGTGAAAAGAAACATCACAGGAGACTGAGCCCAATAGGGGAAACCAAGTGGTGGGCTAAGGATCAGGCTCTCACTAAGGTCTTTGGGTGTTTTGGTAATCCCCAGGATGCCTTGTTTGTAGAACTGCTGCTGACCCTAGCCTCTGTTGAGGGAGATAGAAGTATGAAGGTCAAAGCAAAGGGATTAATTGAAAATCTTCTGAAATATGAGATTGTCCTCATTGCTCAAACTTTCCTTCACATTTTCCAACATATTTGAAGGGAGTGAAAGTGGCGGCTGATTAGTTTGTGAGTTGGGCCAATGAAAAGCTGGAAGAGATGGACAACTATGAGCTAGTTGTGCAGACTGCACTCCCAGAGAAGCGTGTCAAAAAAAAAGAAAAGAATGCCAGCCAGGACAGCTTTTAGATGATAAGACAGTAGCCTCATCTGATGCTGCCTTTGAGGTCAATGTCCATAATGTTATTCTGGACACTGTGGCAGGTAGCATAGGAGGTTTTCAGCAAATGCAAAACTTGCCTCAGATTTTGCTTGTCTTGACCCTATGCTGAAATAAAGATAAATGGGCTAACTCAGCACTCCGGGAAATTAACAAATGTCTGCTTAGGTTTGATGACAGAGCTACTGTTAGTACATTACAAACTGAGCTGTCTAGCCTGGCATACCAGTGGGAGAGACTGGAAAAGTCCTCTCTTAAAGGTTATACTGTCAGGACATGTAGTGAGGTGACACAGGAAGGTCAGGAGCATAGTGGCAAACTGCCATATATGGAAGAACCAGAGATGGAGCTTGAAAGCAGGACCTGCAAAAACTGTGCCATTTGTGTTCATTTAATCCTGTCACAGTATAACCTCCTCACAGATGCTTATCATGTCATTGGGTTAGCATATAAGTTTCTGTTGAGTGGACTTTGTCCATCACGCAGGTTGCATGTGAGAGAAGCTTCCCAACCTTAAAATTTGTGAAGAATAAACTACGAAGCTCATTGAGTCAGGACAACTGAAGGCTTTCATGTTAATGTGCACAGAGAAGGAAATCCTCATGTCTATAAGCAACAACACAGTTATACAGTAGATAAAGTGGCTGAGACAGTACACTGCTTCGACAGCTACTGATGCTGTAGATGCTGTTGGTGCTATGCGCAATGTAACTGTAATCTGTGCTGTGAATTCAACTGTAAACATTAGTTCAATATGCCTCTTTGTTGAAGAGTGGGATACGTTTCAAATGCTTTATTTTTTTTCTTTCTATCATATCCTTTTGGAATAGTGGAATATGTCTCAGCTTAAGGGAATTATTATTTAACCTTTTTTTAACCCTTGTGGAGACAACACGAGCCATAGAGCCATTTCTATGAGAAACACTCAGGCCAGGCCACAAAGCCCTTGACTGTCGCCGCTTTACGCCTCTGACCATCCATTTCTGATTGCCAAAATAGGGCCCATTGTGTGTGAAGGACAAATTGATTCAACATGATCTGTGAGTATGCACATGAAATATCTCTTTATTAATATTTGAATTTGAAATAATTAATCTCTCTTACTTTATCAGAAAATAATGAGAGGTGCTTAAGTTGTGCCTTTTGACTTTGTCAACTCATTTGATGAAAACAGCAATGTAAGGGACTGTTTGGGCCACCGGAGGAGTTTTGGTATCTTTAGTCAAAATAGATGACTAGGCTTGACCCGCCAGCAATGAATTTTTTTATGACCCTCTAAAATGATTGAGAAAAGAGGCATGACCCTCCCCAATAATGTATTGATGCATACTGTAGGCAACAGATAGCCACTATTTTTTAATTGTGACATATATGACTTAACCTCTGCTTTCTCATCTTACACATCATTCTCCACTCGAAAGCCACAGTGCAAGCAGAGACGTTGGAAGTATTTTCTGAGAGGTGGTGTTGATGATGTCTGCGGGGGTCTGAGGTTTTTCCCCGGGAAAGGGGAAAATGTGAGAAGAGGGGAAATCCCTTTGATAGGCACCTCAGGATAGGCACCTCAGAGGCAAATTATCAAATTATGGGATAGGCACCTCAGTGGCAAATTATCCGCGGAACAGCAATCTCCTCGACAGAAAACATGCTCTGGGAACAGAACACAGTTGCATGTCCAGTGTAGCCATGAGTCTGTCTACACGGAAAATGACAAGTGTCACCCCCATAAAGTCCTCGCACCCCCACTTCCAACATCACCGAGCACGAGCCCTTTTTTTTACTCCCCCTACCCTGCAAGGAAGAAGGAAATGAAGGATAAACGTGGTGTGCAGAGGGCTAGGTGCCTGAAGTGTGAAGAACGCAAGGATTACGACCTGCCAGCACAGGGACCGAGTTGGGTCAGACCCATCTGCTAGCGATGGGGGGTGGAGACTGAGAGCTACATGGAAAAATATGCACCAAACAAGCCACTTTGGAATTTTTGCTGTTTTCATGAATACAAAAGTTGGGTGACCCTCCCCCGTAGACCAAAAAACGTTGGGTGACCCTCCCCTCAGCAAAGAATAAAAAGACATGACCCTGCCCTATTTTCCTCTGGTGGGCCATTCCATCCGAACGGAACCTAATAAAAAACAACCAAAAAAATCAGACATACAAATAAACATACACACTTTGCCACTTCTTTGCCATATTCTTCCAGACTGTGCAACATACTCTTGTGAGATTCAGCTTGATAAGGCCACTGCTGATCTGACTTCCAAGGGTCTAACTAAGCCAGAAGGGACTGAATTATGGTTTGGCAACACATCCTCTCCAGAGATGGGGCCTTCTCACATACCTGTTTGAGTTAGACCTAACTACGTACACTCCCAAATAATCCTTTTGTCAAACTTCAATTGAATTGAACTTTTAACATTTGATTAATTGAACTTTGAACATTTAGCTAGCGAATAGCTTAATTAAATGTATGGGGTTGTCCAGTCCACATTGGGAGTGGTTTTGTTATCAAATGTCGGGCGGATGGCGCAACAATGCTTTCCTATGTCTTAATTAGTCATGGGTGTGTTTTGCGCGTAACATCATTTAAACCAATGAGAATGACATCTGCATTTTTTCATAGTCAGCATTTGAAGGAATCTGCTTGCATGCGAGTGGTGTGGCACAGGTATTCCATTAAACCATGCTTTACTAAAACCTAGCAGAGTAGCCAATACACGCATAATCACTTTTATCTGTCATTACCAATGTGCAAATGATGGTGAATAACTACTCATTGTGAGATGTATTTTGTAATATCTATATTATAATTATGTTTCCCATTGTAATTGTGTAATTTGTAATGTTTTTCATGGATGTGTGCTGGTGCGCGTTCCTGTGGATGAGAAAAGCAGGGTACATTGTGCACCCACCCATATCACTGGCGCAAAACTGAAAGTACAGCACATGGCGAAAAATCATAGTGCACAGCACAGCACCTTAGCACTTTTGAACTCTGCAGGTAAAAAAGCCTCTGAACAAATTTTGGGAACAAATATAAAATACATGGTTTAAAAACAGACCTACTTGACTTGTCTTTTTCTCTGAGTGCGAGTCCTCCCTAGCTTCTCTCGAAAAATCCGAGAGTAACATACTGTAGGAATAAACTTTGCGTCGGGATAATAATCTGCTTTGCACCAGGTTTGTCGCGAAAATAGGGCCCATAATAACTTTGATGACATTTGCATTTAGTCAAAATAACATAAAATGATCACATTCAGCAGTAGTACCTGGTATTCCAACTCCGGATTGGCTCAAATCTGGATTGAATGAGTACACCTATAATTATGACCGCTGCGCAGCGAAGCGGCGGTCATATAGGTTTAGTCAGATTTTTTTTTTCTTTTTCGCATGTCCAAATTTCCGTCAAGGATTCCCGGGACACTGAAAGACCGGGGTACACAAAACTTGGTAGGCATGTAACCCCACATGGAAAGCATGGAACCATCGTTTTTCGTTTTGATCTGTAGCCCCCCCACTGGACTGGACCCCCCGAAAGGAGGGTAGGGCAGACACAGTTTTCTGTGAATATCTCGAGAACCATAGGGTTTAGGAGGACCATTTTTTTTTGTATGTTGATCTCAAGGGGCCATGTCAACCCATTCCATAACCACTCATTTCATGTATAGCGCCACCTAGTTAAACACAAAAAAGTAAAAATGAGGTGTTGTAATCGCAGGTATCTGTGACCTAACATAGTCAAAACTGCACGAAATTGGAAGTGTAGGATCATTATGACACCCTCTGAATGCACGCCAAGTTTCGTGGAATTCCATTCATGGGGGGCCACACAATAAATGAATTTATGTTACTATATACCAACTGGCCTGTAGGTGGCCGGAGACAGCTTTCTGTGAATATCTCGAGAACCGTAGGGCCTAGGAGGTCCACCTTTTTTTCGTATGTTGGTCTTAAGGGGGCATGTCAACCTATCCCATTACCACTTATTTCATGTATAGCGCCACCTAGTTAAAAATTAAAAAGCAAAAAATTAGGTGTTTTCATCACAATATCTCTGGCTGACATGGTCAAAACTGCACGAAATTGAAAGTGTAGGATCAGTATGACACCCTCCGAATGCATGCCAAGTTTTGTGAACTTTCGTTCATGGGGGGCCTTACAATAAAATAATTTATGTGTACATTTAGTGACCTACACCAACAAGGATTCCCGGGACACTGAAAGACCGGGGTACACGAAACTTGGTGGGCATGTAACCCCACATGGATAGCATGGAACCATCGCTTTTCGTTTTGATCTGTAGCCCCCCCGCTGGACTGGACCCCCCGAAAGGAGGGTAGGGCAGACACAGTTTTCTGTGAATATCTTGAGAACTGTATGGCCTTGGATGACCAATTTTTTTCGAATGTTTGCCTTCAGGGGTCATGCTAACCCATTCCATATGCACACATGTGCATAAACAGATACACACGCACACATACATTCACAGTAATCATACGTATGACACATACTCACACAGTAGACATATGTACGCATGCATGCATACTGTATGCACAAACACAGGCACATAATGTACGCAGGCACACACACACACACACACACACACACCCACACACATAAACATAAACATGTACACGCACACATGCACACAATTCAAGAATTTCTCAGAATTATGAACAGGCAAGATGGGGGTGGGGTTGTATAAAATGAATTTTACATGTGAAATCTATGAACTAATCATGTTTTGGTACTTGTTGTCTACTCTAGAAGATACCAGTGAGAATTGAGTGTGGATAATGCAATTTAGTGCGACAGTTTGAATCATATAGGCCTTTCAGCGTGATTTATTTTTGTGGAAAAAATGTGCTGGACTGGGCGGCGGTCATATTTTGTACCGCTCTGCGGTACATCTAGTTATTGGGTAGGCATAGGTCTATACTTAGGAAGACATGGATGACAAAACCTGTGTCACTAACACAGATCATGTAGGGTTTTTTTTTTTACATAGAATGAAAAGTAGCATATGATATAAATCTGTTTACTTTAATGCAACATGGTGAAAGAATTGATATCTTTGTCCCTTGGCGTCAATATTGATCAAAAACTCTCTACAAGGCTCATGGTCCTATCTGATCAACAATGTTACATAGTACAATATCAAATGTTCAATGCACACATTGGTAATGTCTTCATCGTCTTCAAAGACTTCATTATCGGTATTATAAGTCAGTGTAGCATTAGAATTTACTGTTTTTCTTGATCACTTTGATGCTTTTGTCAACTATGACATCACATTTTCAAAACAGTTATCACCCATGTCTAAACAAAGGCAATCTAGCCAAAATTACACATTTTGCTTGCAAAAGGCTGTTACTCTCTCAAAACACTTAAAACATGCAGCAAAAGCTATGCCCTCAAACAACACATCCTGTCATCAAATCACTGTGTGATATCAATAACTGAACTGAATAACAAAATGCAAAATATAGTTCTCAAAATGAGCATATTTGCTATGTCTGTTCCATTATTTCCTTGTATCAGAAAAAAAACTGTGAAAAGACAGAATGTACTGAATAAAAAATTATTGTATTCATTACTCCCAAGATGTACTGTCATTGACGAGACCTACAGTAAGCACCTAGAAAAGACAAATGTCATTGAACTACAACTTGTCATTACATCGAAATAGACCTAAGTAAACACCTTTTGTACTTTTTTCTTCACCAAATAGGCAATACAGTACTTTCTCTAAATGTGCCTTAGATCCATACAGATCCAAATAGCAACACAGAACAAACATGGCAACTCTTATGGATAATGAATGATTGTGAAGTACAAAATTCTGGATTGTTCAAAGAAGTTCTCAGGCAGAGTCAGCAGTGTCAGTCAGAAATCTCAGAGAGCTTTATTTATGGTACCGGAGACCTACGCTGTACCGCTAACGAGCGCAGTCTGATGATACAAGAAAAATGCACACTTATCATAGAACTTGTCAAGGCTTACATCTCCCCCTGTGGTATGTAAAATATTCAATGACCACATCACCCAACTCTTCAACATTATACACAAGGATGTATCTCTTGACAACCGACATCAGTGACACTTCCCCAAACTTTGACCTAACATATAAACTTTGACCTAACATACAACCTCCTTAGTGTACCAGCTTGTACGGTGTTTTTTGTTACACAGCCAATGTTCCCAGATCTGGTGGACTCACCACATTATTAGCCTTTTAAATCAATACATCCATAACAATTTATGTAAAGATACTTAACAGATGTTTACTTTAACTCAATTACCAATGATATAGATATCATGTATGGTTCATATTTGCCATTTACCCTTGTAAGATCATATTAATGATCGATCATTTTTTTCTTTTTTGTGAGAAAATTAGCAAATTTCATTATAAAAAAAGGTAACATGATTTTTGATCATTATGGTGCTTATTTCTTAGAACTTAATCAGAACAGGTGAAAGTGCTTGAAATGTAACAATTTTGTAACTTTGTGTGGGAATAGCAGGTGCAGAAAGACAACCTTTCCGCACACAGACACCTACTCTCACTCTTACCATGTGCAGTCATCGAAAATAAGTTATTTTTTATGTTCTTCACAGAAAATGAGCCAAGGCCAATGAGTTATGAAATATAATAAATAGCATATTGTTTCTTTTAGCAAACATTGAAAACGGGGTTAAGCAGGTCAAAGCAATTGAAAATTTAGTCTACTGTGTGAACGGTCATAAAACACTCCCTGCGAATTGCAACAAATAACACATTCAACACTCCAGTGTTGTGCCTGAACGCGTTCATTGAACGAAAGTTCATGAACTCGTTCATATTTTGACCGAACTTGAACTGAACGTCCTGCATTACTGCCTGATGAACGTTACTGTGAACTCGTTCATTCTGGTGTCTGTGAACGGCACGCTCTTTCAGTTTAACTTCGTTCAATAGGGTGCCAGATTTCTACACAGCCTTCCACATGAAAACCCGGCTAAAACACACCGTAAAAAGGCTTTAAGATGGCAGCATGCAGGTCTCCATTTCTCAAACTATGGGCCGCGGTCCGCAACGTGGACAATGCTGGTCTGCAGAGTGAAATTATTCCCGGGGCATCGTCTGATAATTTGCTGCGCAATTGATCAAGGAACCGCGGACAGAAAAAGAAAACAAACGTTTCTGCAATTAGTAGGAAATACTTGTTAATTTGGTGTCATCAAACATAGAGGCATAGAATTAAGTCGTGGTATGAGCGTTTATTCAATGCATGCGTGTGCACGTTGGTAGCAAAGCTAAGCTCAACCTATTGGAAGGCTATTTAATTATGAAACGACATTTAATAGAACGACGTGGATTTACGCAACTTCCATAAAAACAAAGCACAGACTATATAAAACACTGTCTAGCATTAAGTATTAAAGTCAGCCAAAAGCTATTAGTCTTAGTTAAAGATAGCTAAAGATCTCCAGATCAGTGATTTACGCATGATCTGATCCGCCATTTACCATTCACAAAAGCTGGTTGTGTTTCCTGAATCCTTACAATCAGGCATTCAAATGAAATGTATTTAAATAGCATATAAATATTCTATCAGTGTATGATGCTTGCATGAGGGAAAGATCCCAAAACAACGGCACCCATATAATTGCTTTTGTTTTGAGAAGTATTTATCATGCAAGCATCATCCAACAATGCAAAAACATTGCAGGCCTAATTATATTTTACAGTAGTAAAGCAGTACTCTGATGTGCATGTTTTCACAAACTTTTGTGAACAATCTTAGCACTTTAAACATTGACTGTTTTGAAGTGCATGTATAGCAATATAGTATAAAAATAATAATAATTGTGATATCATTATAATTTGATGGGGGGTGGGTTCATGTAGGTGGGCCCTATGACCCCAAAGTATGCCTTGACTGGGCCTCAGGTCAAAGAAGTTTGAGAAAGGCTGATGTAGACGACAAAGCAGCAAGGAGGCGTCATATGATCATTTAAACAAGTTTTATGACAAGGTCGGTGAGGATGGGAAAAATCGTACATTTCTGTGCAAACTTTGCCCGCACTTCAGTCACATCCACAGCAAACCTGAAACGGCACATTGAACTGAAGCACCTGGCTAGCCTTTCAAGGTATGTGCAAGCCAATACAAAATCAAAAGACTGTCAAGACAGATCCTCAACCCAAATTAACTGCATTCTATATGGGCTGTGGCAATAATTTTGAAAAATAATAGCTCGCAGCAACATATGAAAAAAAAAAAAGAACTATGAACTAGTTCATTTTTGGAAAGTGTGAACTTAGTTCAAAATTTTGAATTATGAACTATGAACTGAACTAGTTCATTTTAAAATTTGTGAACTGAACTTTGAACTAGTTCACTTCAGTCACATCCACAGCAAACCTGAAACGGCACATTGAACTGAAGCACCTGGCTAGCCTTTCAAGGTATGTGCAAGCCAATACAAAATCAAAAGACTGTCAAGACAGATCCTCAACCCAAATTAACTGCATTCTATATGGGCTGTGGCAATAATTTTGAAAAATAATAGCTCGCAGCAACATATGAAAAAAAAAAAAGAACTATGAACTAGTTCATTTTTGGAAAGTGTGAACTTAGTTCAAAATTTTGAATTATGAACTATGAACTGAACTAGTTCATTTTAAAATTTGTGAACTGAACTTTGAACTAGTTCACGTAGAAAGTGAACTTTCCCAACACTGCAACACTCCCAGGAGAAGCAACAAGGATTCAGTATAGAGAAATTTAACAAGGCATCATACTGTATCAATCTTATACACCAGGTGGCGCACATGTCATATTCGTATCATCAATTTTGTTTTTATTTGGTGACTTGCTGAACTGAAACAAATAGACAACAGACTCTTGTCTCTCTTGACACTAGCAGTAAGTGAAATGTGCAACAACTTCCTTTCTGACTCATTATTTCAGATTAAAAGTATCAGTTATCAGACACAAATACTATATGTAAATGAAGTGTGATGACTTATTATTAGTTTTGGCTTGGATTATGTTGCAATGTTTTGTCCCATTCCATACTACCAACGGTAGTTCTTCCACTTGCATCTTGACACTGGGTCATACAGAATTTGATAAATATGTTTTACTTTTCTGTAGGAAGCCTTCCATTTTTCAAACTTCTCCAAAGGGATCTTTTCTTTACATCTCCTATGTAGGGAAATAATTATGATGGGTTTAGTGAATATGCTCAAATTATCATTGCACATAAAATTTAATTTAGTTTGTCCTATATGTTTCATGATGGCTGATATTTTCATGCACATCTCAAGGAAGTAACTATATAGCTACCTGTATGAGTCATAGGGGGAAACATCCTCATCCATCAAATCAACAAACTCAATCCAATATCCTCGACGAAAACCCTGAAATATAATGTCAAAACAAATACATAGCACTTTATTTATTTATAAATCCATTCAATATAATATTTTTCTAATCTGAAAATATTAGAAATATTAGTTTTTCTCAGTCACTTTGGTGCATTTATTGAATTATCGTTAACTTTTGCACAACAGTTACTGCATTTCTCAAAACAATTACAGCAAATTGCACCGCATAGTGAATTACCTGCAAAAACGTGTATCTTGCTCAAAATGCTTTGTTTATGCCTCAAAAGCAAATGTTTATACCAATGACAAGTCCTGACACCACTGTTTATGTCTAGATAGTCATACTGTTTTGTCTTGTTGTCAATATGACAGTTTACTGTATAAACATTTTCTAATAAACAATATGCAAGGCAGCACTATTTTCTATTTCAAAACTACAAAGTTACACATTATTGTGTTTGAAGGGGGTTGATTGCAAGACAGTGGAAAACAACGGCTGTGCAACACTGTATCTTTCTATACATCCTGACGTTCCTGTCTGTCAGGTCACATATATTTATATATGCTAGACAGAGCATGACAACTACTGTAGTTATGACAGCTAGTTCAACACATTTGAATACAGTAATGACACAAGCGATGAAATAAGGCCAAAATGTTTTATAGGGTAGGACAATTCAGCAGGGAACCATTATAGTGCATTTTGACCAACATAACATTAATCCGCAAAAGTGATAAGATGACATGGAGTTTGAACAAAAAGTTTTGAGAATTTAAATTCTGATCTGAGACCAAAGCAACTGAGAAAAAAATGTAAATTAAATATGCAGTCTTAAAAACTATTCTGTATGTTGAGTATAAGAGGACAATTAAATAATTAAAATAACAATTAATTGTATTTCTGACCTCTCTGGTGCCAAACACAATCTCTAAAGCCAAACATACCCAACGCACAACAAATGAGAATCGCATACATACCATGAAAACATAAGGATACATGTACTGGAATTCCATATTGGTGTTGTCAATGATGATAGGATTTGCTTTCCTTAACATAGCGTCAAAAGCTGAAGCATAAACATTATGTTAAACAACATGTTACATCATAATGAATGTATTGAGAACCAAAAATATTTTACATGTTGCAGAATAATAATAAAAAAGTTACCCTTCTCCCGTGCCTCTTTATGAGCTTCCCAGAGTTCCCTGGGGTCAATGTCGACTATCTCGCCATTTGGATTTCGAAAGTAATCATCCGCGCTCACTATTATCCCATATATCCCACGTTCTTTAAAGTCATTTAAGAGCTCACTAAAGATGTAAAAGATGTTGTCTTTAAATCCATGCGCTCACCATAAACAAACAGCTCAGATTTGGGATTTATTGATTCAGACAGATTGATTCAAATAGCTGTTCAATGTATTTTAAGTTGTGATAACACAACGCATTAGCTTAAGCAAGAAATTGCATTAAAACATACTTTGCTTTGTCCGTCTTTCTTGATCCAGGCGGACCTCGGAGAATTATTAGCTTTCTCCAACGCCTTCTTCCCATGACGGTTGTGAGTTTACTGTCGGTAAATCCTTTGTGCGGACACGGTGAATCGATGTCTCCAAAATATAGTCGTTTTGCTTCACAAAAAGTCCAAAGTGCTCGGAAATTCAAAGATATCTCCCGAATGTCTTCTTTAGTACTGCTGTAAAAACATGTAGCCCAACTATATGCGGAAATGAATTGAGTTACTCTTAGCCCAGAACAAAAAGTGAAGTTGCTGTCACAGTGCGCTTTTGATGAGCGTCCGGGGGAAAGTCCCTCGAGATGGTGCTAATATGTTCAATTAAATTCAATTCAATATGTCTTGATACAGTATGTGCAAGACGACTGGAGAGAATGCCTATGTATTGTGCTCCCTCTATTATTTGTGCGCGTTTAACATGTGTATAATGCTGGACACCGTGATAGTCCTACTAGCGATGTGGGTGCAGGGGTGTGTCTGTGTCTATGGGGAGGCTGGGGAAGGCAGTGCCATCCCAGAGATAAACTCTGCATCCCCCTGAGAAACTATATAGCCTACGGACGCAGATGACGCATAGTGGTACGAAATATGTCCGCCGCTCAGTCCTGTAGGCTACAAAATAAATCATACTTGTCAGTTTGTCTCCATCTCCTACTCCATCCCCTACTCTTGCAACTTTTGTGTATGCTTGTATGTGCGTGAGTGTGTGCGTGCCTGTGTGTCTGTTTGTGTGTGTGTGTGTGTGTGTGTGTGTGTGTGTGTGTGAATTTGTCTCCATCTCCTATAGAGCCTGACCAATATGGGATTTTGAAGGCCGATATGATTTGTTTTTTTTTTCAAAATATAGTTTTTCAAAAACTGATAACCAATATATCGGCTGATATATTGTCATTTTTAACAAACACAATGTAAAAATGTTCTCCCATAACAAGGTTCCAATTGAGGTGTATTTGAATAGGCCTATCAAGATTCCTAATTAAAGCCTCTTCTTAATACAGTAATTTATTATTTTTAGAAATAAAAGAGTGTACAGAAAAGAAAGAATAGTAAGAATAAAATAGTTTTTTGTTCTGTGATAACCACATTGCCACCTTGACATTAAGCATTTTATGACTGTCCCTTTATGCAAGCGTGACAGAATGAAGTTGGGCTGTGGCCGCCTCTCATTTGGGTTCAGATGGCTATATGGTGAGTGGCTCTCGCTAGGTAGATATGAGCCAACCACTATGGAGGCGCCTCTATTTAAACCCAGAATCTCTCGTTACGAGGAGCCAGATGCCGAAGGCCCGCCTCGTTTTTGCCTCCTTTACATTCGTCAATGCCGCAGGTATGATGCATATTTAACACAAAAAAATACTTCTTTACATGCTTGTTACCGCTAAAAGTAGTGGAATTCATGGGCGGATTATGAACTTCCGGGCCCCTGGGCCCAGATGTATTAAGGGGCCCCCACTAATTGTCGTATATGTGGGAGGGGGGGTTTGGGGGTCCTCCCCCAGAATTTTTTTAATTTGTTTGATGTGATTTCCTGTATTCTGGTGCATTTTGGGGATGGCCAATACTAAATTCAATCAGATTCATAGCCTACATCCTGATTTGTTGATATTGAGGCAATGATTCCATGCAAAGGCTTGGGCTTCAGGGCACCCTGACCCCTTGGGCCCCTGGGCCTGGGCCCAGTAGGCCCGTGCAGTAATCCATCCCTGGTGGAATTACAGTAACACACTTTGTATTGCTCCAACACTGCACAAGACACAGCTAGACTGTGCTTATAAGAACTTAAACCCCAAAGCAAAATTATTATTTCCCACACTCTGCACTTCTGAGTACAACAAATGTGGATGGCAGTAGGCTAAACAAAAATGTCACAATTCATTTTTATATGAATGATGCATGATATCTGATAATTTCTTTTCATAACATAATTCACCCCATGAAGGAAGTGGAATATAGAAATGTCTCTGTAGGGCAGGCTTGTGCACAATTCAGAATTGAATTGAGAATGACTCCTAAATTCCAATTTAATTCTTGAATTTGAATTGAATTTGAATTAAGGTCAAAAACAGGATGTAGAATTACAATTTGAATTTGAATTAAAGGAAGTAGAATTGAAATTCAATGAAATTCGAAGAAATTCATATACATAATTTAAGGGTAGTGTTTTACAATGAACCCTCACAGTATATGTCAGATATGATAGCATTAAACACACAACTTGTAACTTAAACAGTAACAAATTATATTTCCACATTGTAAAACATAATAGTTTTACTTACTTAAAATGTTATAGTAAGTAGAATTCAGGTTTTGTCTTTTGTTGAGATTACTTGCGTAAAATGAGTGTTACTTCATTTTGAGGTAGAAAAGTAAACAGTCAAGTAAACTATACTTGAATTGCTGAAGTTTGTGCTACACTGTAAAATTAGTTTATAATCTTATAATCACCTGTTAAGAAAAGCATGCAAACTGATTGTCTATGCAATTCCCATTCCAGATTTGTCTGTATTGTCAAGTTGTGCAAACGAATGCTCACTTAGTGTAGTGCACTTACAGTACAGTACACAGAATTGCTATTTCAACTAACTTGGTCATTACAATTACAAGTAAAGTATACTGTATGTTTATTTAACACAAAAGGTGTATTGAAGTTGTGCTAACTAATGTCACAGTTCAGCTAACTGATATGACAAAAATGCATTTCCAGAATACAGACCCGGCCTACATATTGTTTAAGGGATCACATATTAATCTTTCCTGTAATTCAATCTTAAGTTACAATAACAAAGTGACAGTGACACTAAAGGCTATATATAGTCAAGTCAAGTCAGTTTTATTTTTAAAGCGCATTTAACATGCACATAGTGCAACCCAAAGCGCTCGATATAGTGTTGTTGTTTAATTGATATGTGATTTATATTGATACATCACCCCATCAATGACTATCCAAAACAAACCAAACCTGTGAGTAGAACTAGTGCTGACAGTTATAGACAGGCACAGATCTGTAGCTGGAAACCATACATACAGGTACCCTGTCTCTGCTAAGTTACAGAGGTTAAATGTGAGCTTGATTAAGATTTTTATGGGTGCTCTCCTTGCAAACTTATGTTGCTATTAGACATGGTGGTGTTAGTGGCTGTCCATTACATGCACTCTCCTCTCTGGTCAGGATATTAATATCAACCCCAATGCCTTCACAACATCATGGATACACTGAAATGCCAAAATCAGGCCTTTGAATGAAGTGGTAAAACAAAGTCCTGACTCACTGTGGACATCAGAGATTAGGGGGTTCCCTGAACCGCTGGACAAACCCAGGTGTGTGCCACATATTGGTGGTACACAGTGAGGTCTCCCCTTCATTGTGCAGTACTTTCAGAGAGTAGTAAAACAAAATACCAATGTAACATGTTGCTGAAGTTCTACCCACAACACTAGAGTGTTTTGGATAGTCATCCACATAAATTACACACCAACAGTATATATTTGTATATTTGTCACTGTCACTTGTAATTTAAGATTGAATTTCAGTAAGGATTAATATGTGATATCTTTACAAATATGTGGGCCAGGGCAGTGGCATTCTGGAAGTGCAGAATCAGTTAGCACACCTTGTGTTTACACAATATACTTTACTTGTAATGACCAAGTTAGGTTAAATAGGAATTCTCCTTAGTGTAAGTGTACTACACAAAGTAAGCATTTGTTTACAAAACTTGGAATTCCTATCCCAGATTAGTCTGTAATTTCAAGGCAATCGGTTTGCATGTTTTACAGGTTAAGTAAGGTTAACTAACTGACTAACTTCACAGTGTATCAAAACTTAAGCAATTCAAGTATAGTTTACTCGATTTAAATGATCATGTTCACTTAAATTACTCCTTTTAGCCAAGTTATCAAAAAGCAAAATCAACATAATCAACAAAAGACAAAAACTAAGTTATACTAACTAAACATTTTAAGTAAGAATAGCTATTCAATTTTACAATCCAAAGTAACTTTCCCAAAACTGAATGCATGTGAGATTCAACACATTCTTCCTGTTGTTTGACTGTGGAATTCCATTGAATTGCCATGAATTTAATTCCACTTCCTGTCATTCCAATTCCAATTCAAATTCAACTTCCTGTGGGGCGGAGCCAATTCAATTCAAATTCCAATTCGTGAATTGAATGGAGATACATTCTAAAATTCGGAATTTTGCACAAGCCTGCTGTAGGGTCACCAGTTATTAGATGTCATTTCCTTACTACCAATCCATCTATATTGAGAATATTCATCATTCAGGACGTCGTAGACATTTCGTACTGGCTCATATGAGTTCTTCATGTCTTCCAGTATTGGTAGTGGAATTGTACCGCCACCAATCCTGCAGAAAACAATTTATAATGTGACAAGAATACCACCAAACTAAAACTAAAAATGTTATCAGATCATTCAAAATAGTACATTGTACATGGTTTACCTTTCCAATTCCTCAAGAGGAACATTCCAGGTGTCTTCATGTTTCAATTAAATGAATTCAGTAGCCACGTTCAAAACCAAGCCATCAAACACAATATTAGGAAAGATTTCTCTTATGTAGTAACTTGGTTAAAACTTGGCTTAATCCACGTTCTCCAAACCAGTCTGATTATTTAAAATAGGCTAATGTTTTTCCTGTTGGTTCTATACAACCTTAATTACAACCATGGAATCACCTCATTAAATGGGCAAGGGGAAAAACACTTATAATAATAATAATACAAAATTAAAATAACGTAAAAAATATAATAATATAAAATATAATAATGATTTTTTTAAGTGGATTGGATCAGTTTAGTAGCTCATGTCATAAACTCAGCCCACGGCTGAGCATTGTGGAGAAAGCTAAATGGAGACAGTTACCGAAGTTACACTCAGTTCAGTTACATTGTAATGGGTGGATTGGGCAATGGCTTCTACTGCAGAGTGGTACATAGTCCTTTTTCTGGAAAATTATCACACATTCTAACCCATATAGAGATGAGCCATGGATAATTTTTCTGAACAGATGCCTACACACACATTGTCTACAAACAAATCAGTTTAAAACAGTCGGCCTAAGTGGATTGTCTGAATAGTGTGATGTGTAGACAAATGGTTAAATTGTCTTACAAATCAAAAAGAGGAACTGTCCATTGCATTGACAATAAGAACAAAAGCGATGTTGAACATCATAACGTACCATTCGGACGTATGGATACATGTGCCAACGGAGCATGTTGAGGTTGTTGATGATGACTGGATCCACCCCTCTTTCTATATATTTGCTAGGGCTGTCATAATGTTAGTTAGATAGTTTACTGCCCCTTTGTTAACAGGTCTGTACAGACATGCATCCCCACATTCCGCTTCACATCAGATCACATTGCACTACAGTGGAGTTGGAGACATCGCATGAAGAAGACTTCATACATGAAGTGACATGTAGCTTACATGAAAAACACAGAACATATATTTTGAGACAATACAGGCTCTACACATATAACACACATTATTCATATACTGCCTACGTAAGCTGACCCTAATATGCTGACAAGCAACAAACAATATACAATTCGCTGTATGAAAGCCAGACTAAATGCCACCAGTTTTTAGAGTGATCTTACCTCTCCTGCGTGCCCACATATGTGCCTTGTGAAGATACTTAGGAATGATCTGAGAATTGTGATACTTGTGAAAATTATTGAAATAACTGATGATCACTCCACTCCGCCTCTTCAGTTTCCTATCAGACATAAATGAATGTGAAAATGTAATTTAACATAGGTCTACTCTACTGCATCACAAGTTTCAGTTTCATTTTCCTGACACCACCGTTATGTTTCGAAGCCTACTAAAACACAAAAGGGTTCGTCTTTAAGTTATGGTTATGGTTATGGTTATGGGATTTGGCAGAGGCCTTTGTCTAAAGCGACATACAAATACAAAACAATATAGTACTTAAATTTAACAGGGAACAATTTAACATGTATAATGTCAGACTATACTAAGGAGAACAGCAATAATAACAACAATGTCAATTCAATCAATAGCCTAATGAAATAAACAATGAAAATAAAGGAAATAGCAATATAAACAATAATGTCCATTCAATCAATAATAAAATAACACAACAATAACATAGTAAGACTACATTAAGGAGAATATCAATAATACACAACAATGTCAAATTAATCAACAGCCTATAATGAACAATACTATAATATACAAACCATAACGCATAATAAGCGGTTAATAAGCTAGGTGCATGTTGAATAGATATGCTTTTAGACCCCTCTTGAAAGACCCAAAACTATCACAGCAGGAACGGAGAGCACTGGACAACTCATTCCACCAACATGAGGAAAAGAGTTAAGCGTTTATGACTGGTCGACACAACAGACGCTCATCAGAAGACCGCAGTGGGCGGTTAGGGATGTACATCTTTAAACGTTTTAAAGAATTAAAATAACAGGGAGCAGATCCAGTTGGTGTCCTATAGGCCAAAGTGAGAGGTTTATATTTAATTCTGGCCACCATAGGGAGCCAGTGGAGGAGAGGAGTTAGGCTACATGTGTCCTCTTCTGATTGAGGCGTGCTGCAGCATTCTGAATCAGTTGTAATGATCTTACTACACAAGCAGGTAAGCCAGCTAATAGTGAATTACAATAGTCCAGCTTGGAGATGACCATGGCCTGAACAAGAAAGTAAGACAGTACTGTAAGTCTTAATAATGTATTTCTTAACAAGATTAACGATATTCAGTCTGATGGGTCACCGTTAATATACTGTATGCCCAACAAGGTTACCTCAGCTTGGAAGAAGCTACTATTTTTTGAGAGTTGGTGCTTTTAAAAAAATATCTTAAAACATAATTTAACTTTTACCTTGCTTTGCCTTTTCTACCCCTGTAGGGCAAACCCCTGAGGATATAAATGGTCCCACGGTTGCGTTTGTCTTGGTACATTATTATGATAATCTCCAGCTATTTTTCTGGTCTTAACTAAAGTGGCACTTTCAACCTTATGGGCGTGACATACTGTTAGTGTTACAATTACTACTCTATCCACTGTCAGTCCCGGGAAATTATCAAGTAGGCTAAGCTAAACAATAAAAGTTAAATGTATCAAAAAGTAAGCTTGTGTAAGCTAAAGTAAGATCTATCAAACTGATCTTATATTTAATCCTTTAATGCAGACCATTACTTTCCAAAAAGCTTTTATCCACAGACTATCTTGAATGAGGACTGAATGTTACCTTGAGCACAACACAATGACAAAACTTCAATGCATTTAGTTCTGCATCAACATAACAAAAGCATATTGACATTCATACTTATTACTGTAGCCTAACACTTCACCTGTCTTCAGTTTTCCCCCTTTGCTTATTTATTAATGTATTATTTGTTTATGTACATTAAATACTGCACAGTCATCTAAGTCAGATAAGCATTTCATATTGTACTTAAATGTATGTGACAAATAAATAGCCTAACTTCAACTTGAATAATGTAAACCAAGTTCAATGTAGGTTACAATGTCACATAGACAAGGCGAAATGAGTTATTTTAAATTATAGATAGCTAATTGAGAACACATGTTGACATAAAGAGCGCAGGGAGACCTTTACACAGACAAGCATCCACATCTGTCTCCGTACTGAGGTATAGGCTACTGAAGTGTGTGTGTGTGTGTGTGGTGTAGCAGTTGTAGTGGCAGACTGGCAGTATAGATTTGTTTGTTTGTGTGTGTGTGTGTGTGTGTGTGTGTGTGTGTGTGTGTGTTAACAGTTGGCAGTATAGCAGTTTAGCAATTTATGGCATCCTCAAGTCTCACGCAATGGGCGTGAGACACACGCAATTTAACAAGTTCAAACGTTCACACGCCACATCTTGCATTTCTCACGCAGAAATATTACTAGAGGTGTCAAGGTATCTGCATAATTATTAGAAGAGGCGCAGGGATACGAGAGGATTTCTCGCAGGGTTCAGAACTAGCGCATCATCACCAGCCAAATAATAATAAAAAAATATCCACCGACATCCAATCAAAAAATAGGGGAGACTGGGGCTGGTTGGAACACTTTTCACTTTCGGTTATATTTCTCCGTCTTACAATGCGTTAAAACGGTCAAATTGTGTTTAACTGAAAGCTTGGGATCTCAGCTAAATACTGTATATATGCAATGTCAACAAATGATCCCTTGTTTTGAGTTATATATGATTAAAGTGGGGTTGTGCACATGTGCCAACCTGCCCCAGGCACGAGGTTGGTTGGCACATGTAGCCGGGGTTGGTTGGAACACCCATGTTATAGTCCTTTGCCGTACTCCTTTTGCTTTTGCTTGACATGTTCATCTATCTGACTGCCTGTTAAGCTTTGCTGATGTCTTTCCTGTGTGTTTTTTTTCAATATTCAATATTCAATTGATTCAATTATTTTTTCAATAAAATGTTCAATTTTTTTTACTTCAAATGTTTAAAAATGTCTGAAATGCTTCCAAATGTAAAACTATGTTCAGTAATTACAATAACGATGTTAAAACAGAGATTGATGACGTTTTTATGTGTAAAATACACATACACAATATATTATATAGGCTGATAAAAAGGCTGACATAAGAGACATAGGCTATAGTATATACTTTCCTGGATGGATACAAATCCCAGACTGTCCTGAAAAATAAACAAAAACAAGATATAGGATGTATAGATTACAATGACAAATTCAAGGTCTCAAAGGGTTAATGCTTCTTTCCAAAAAACTCACCAGAAGTCGTTATTTAAGGGGTTATTTTAAAAAAATTCTTCTGGGGGAGCATGCCCCCAGACCACCCTAACTAAGCTGAGTTACCAACCTTTTGAAGTGGCCAGGGGGGCCCTTTTCACATCTACAATATGAACATCTACAATATCTACAATAATTAAAACGAGCACATGATTTAGCACACAAGCCAAACATTTTAGTGAGTGAGCCCCCCAACGTGCTTATGTGGAATTCTCGGCTCAATGTGCAGCTCTGCTTGTGTTTTACAGCTGGCGGCTATTCCGTAATTTGTCCCTTTCTTACGTGGTGCCGTGTAGCCTTCATAATACCTGCTGTATGAGATGTCGATTAGGCCTACTCAATTTATTGATGCTGATGCATCGGATACATAGTAAAAAAAAAGACAAAAAGGTGCCCTACTCCATCACAGCTTCGAAGACCAAAAGATAAACTAGTTGAGGTAGTAGATTTGCTGACTTGACACAAGTACCAGTTGTTGTGTCTTAGTCTATGGGCTAGGAGGGGTCCAAATGCCCCCCCCCCCCCAACTACTAGACTTAATTGGTATTTTCTTGTAGCCCTGGTCCCAGAGTTTAAGATATCATGTTAACAAGAAATAAACTCATTCCCACTGTATCTGGTGGACCACTTTCTGACTTCCGATTTTAAGACATGAGAAATGAAAAGCCATTGCTTATGCAAAAAGTAGTCAATATTGAACAAGTTGGGTATCAACACAAAGTATTTGACATGTTATATCATAGTCTAAAGTTCAATTATGTGTTAAGCCATATTATTATATCGTATTAGGCCTGAAATAGTCATGTATTCGATGGGGCCCTGGTCCCAAAGTTTGAGGAAAAATCCTATTAACAAGAAATAAACTCATTCTCACTGTATTTGGTACTTTGAACTTTTTTTTTTTATTACAAATAAATAAATAAATAAATAAATAAATGAATACATTTGGAGAGAAGTCACCCATTTCTAACATAAAGTGGAAATGGCACAAATCCAAACTAACTGATGACCTCAAAAACTACCAGACACTCCTGACCTCCTTCTCAGCCAGCATCACTGCTGCTAAGACGGCTTTCTACAATGACAAAATCAACAGCGCTACAGACACTCGAAAGCTTTTTTCAACCTTCAAATCGCTACTCAACCCTCAGATGCCTCCTCCTCCATCCAGCCTTACTGCAGATACCCTCGCCTCATTTTTTACAAACAAAGTGGCGGCAATCAGCAGTCAATTCTCTACATGCCCACTCAACGCATCTGACTCAGATACCGCACTCCTACAACCTCTAGGGACTGCTAGATCATTTTTTTCAGCATTCACGCCTCTCTCCGAGAATGAAGTATCTAGACTCCTGACATGCAGCCGTCCTACCACATGCTCGCTGGACCCTATACCTACGAGCCTACTTCAGTCCATCAGCCCGACCATCGCACCAGCTATCACACACGTGATCAATGCCTCGCTAACCTCCGGCACATTTCCAACAACGTTCAAAATGGCCCGGGTAACACCGTTACTTAAGAAAGCTTCTCTCAACCCTGCTCAAGTCGAGAACTACCGCCCTGTCTCACTCCTGCCTCCAAACAGGTCTCTGACTTCCTTTCACAGAACAACCTTCTGGATCCAAATCAGTCTGGGTTCAAAAGCGGCCACTCTACCGAAACGGCTCTGCTGTCTGTAACAGAAGCCTTAAAAGAAGCCAGGGCGACCGCTCGGTCATCAGTACTCATTCTGCTTGACTTATCGGCTGCCTTTGACACGGTTAATCACCGCATCCTTCTCTCTATACTCGCTAACATGGGAATCTCCGGTTCTGCTCTCTCCTGGTTTGAATCCTACCTCACAGGACGCTCGTTTAACGTATCATGGCTTGGTCAGCTATCTGCACCTCACCATCTCACCACAGGGGTCCCCCAGGGTTCAGTACTGGGCCCCCTTCTCTTTGCTATCTACACCACCTCCTTGGGACAGATTATCCGTTCGCATGGCTTCTCATACCACTGCTATGCAGACGACACACAGCTCTATCTGTCCTTTCCACCTGATGAACCCTTGGTTTCAGCACGGATCTCGGATTGCCTCTCAGACATAGCTACATGGATGAAGGCACACCACCTCCAGCTGAACCTCTCAAAGACTGAACTGCTGGTCCTCCCAGCTAAACCTACCATACACCACGACATCAACATCAAATTTGACTCCCTGTCTGTTTCACCTACCAGGACTGCAAGAAATCTAGGAGTTGTTCTCGACAACCAACTAAACTTCTCAGATCATGTTGCCTCAGTCGCCCGGTCATGCCGTTTCGCACTCTACAATATACGGAAAATCAGGACTTACTTAACTCAAGATGCCACCCAACTTCTGGTTCAGGCAATAGTCATCTCACGACTTGACTACTGCAACGCCCTCCTGACAGGTCTCCCAGCCTGCGCAGTGAAACCACTTCAGATGATCCAGAACGCGGCGGCGCGCCTGGTCTACAACTAACCCAAGAGGGCACATGTTACCCCGCTACTCATCCAGCTACATTGGCTACCTATGGCGGCCCGCATCAAATTCAAGGCTCTAACGCTTGCCTACAAAGTAGTCTCCGGTTCTGCTCCCACCTACTTGAATGCCTTCATACAGACATACGCTACCTCCAGACCGCTGCGCTCCTCAGACGAACGACGTCTAGCTCTACCTCCGGTACGCTCAGGCCAATCCAAACTTTTCTCATCTGTTGTTCCTCGTTGGTGGAACACACTGCCAGTTCCTACAAGGGCAGGGACATCCCTCTCCATTTTCAAAAAACTCCTGAAGACCCAGCTCTTTAGAGAACATCTCCTCTCATAGCAACACTTACAACAAGTCTTGCTGATCCTAGCACTCACCAGCCGTCTTAAACGGACACGTAACTGTTAAAAAACAGCACTCACTGATGCACTTATGCTTACTGTACTTATTCTTATGTTTTTTAAATTGTCCTAATATTGTTGAGAATTGCTCTAAAACTTAAACTGTTTACCATGTTGTTAGTCGCTTTGGTTAAAAATGCGTCAGCCAAATGTAATGTAATGTAATGTAATGTAATAAAGTGGTCCATATTAATGGCGTTTACAAACAGAAGTTCGGGAGGAGCATGATGGAATTTGCCACGCCTCCTTCAATCAGTCAGGTTACTGTACTTATTCGCAGTCTACCTGCCAAAGTTGCAGCATCTGCGTTACTCCGCTCGCAAAGACGCGTTTTGTTTGAACTTCTCCTCAGTCAGGGTGTTGAGCAAGTACTCGATCCTTTTCTCTTTCCCCTCCTAAAGCCGATCAACCGAGCACCAGCACCGCAGCGCA
Organism: Alosa pseudoharengus; assembly: GCF_046254945.1. Lineage (NCBI taxonomy): Eukaryota > Metazoa > Chordata > Actinopteri > Clupeiformes > Clupeidae > Alosa > Alosa pseudoharengus. The sequence continues at coordinate 15,447,399 of NW_027468870.1, read as the reverse complement.
ACGCGGAGCTCCGTTCCTCCGGCATCTCCCCCTCTGTTCTTGCAACATGTTTTCAACTCAGCAAGTTATGGCTGCCCGCGTGCAGCCCTCTACCTTGCCTTCCACTACTGCGGCCTCTTTCTCTATTCCAGCTAATCTGCCTTTTCCCCCTGCTCACTCAACTTCCAGTTAATCAACCCGCCCCTCCTTTCTCTTTGCCGACCCAGGGTGCTGCGCAACCTCCTCCCCCTTCTCCTGTAGCGACCGCGCAGTGATGGGCAGTACTAGCTTAAAGGATAATTCCGGTATTTAGCACTTTGAGTCCCTTTTCTGATTTTTTTTTTTTTTGGTTGAACCGAAATTTTGACGATGGGTCCTGTCTCGACTTTCTGACTCGTTTTGAATTGCCTTTGACTGGCTGGCTATGGGCATGCACAAACATGTCCTTAAAACAACCCTTAACGTTCACAACTGTACACCTGCACCGAGTGCTCTCCCGCTGAATTTGTTCCGCGTGGTCCTGGCCATAGGGTCCCTCATCTTTAACACAATTTTTGGGGTGTATGGCAGAATCCTGCACGACTCCTGCCTGCGCAGTTGACTCCTGCACGATCCTGCAAATCACTTCAGGACCCTGGCCAGAGACTTCTCCAAACATGCTTTTCTATTATGCTATTAGCCTATATCTTTTTGCAAATTACGGAATGTGAACTAAACATCAACCGTCGTCACGTTAACAAGATGGCGTCAACGTGAGTGAGTGAGATTCAGGTGTCTGCTCAACGCGTCTATTTTGTTTTGGCCTTCATGCTAAGTATTACTTAAATTAACTGCAACAAACCAAGCTACAAACTGACTGAACATTCACTCTACAAAGCTAATGTTTTGACTTGTAAAACTTTCTGGCTACCTGCACGAACATAGGCAACAGCAGTCAACCATGGTCGACCAGCAACCCGTCTCTAACAATTCAATCTGGGAATCCATACAGCAACTAAAGGTTGAAATGCTTTCTCACTTTGATACAAAAATGGACCCAATTCAATCCAGTCTACAGTCCATACAAAACTCATTATCCACACTCGGGGAACATGTCTCCGTCCTTGAACAACGAGTGAGTACAAATGAGGGCGACGTTTTCGACCTGAAAAAACGCATCAACATGCTAGAGAATGACAATGCTTACCTTCGTGATAAAGTCGAGGATGCCGAGAACAGAAGCAGGGCGTATAATTTGCGTTTTCTGCATATCCCTGAAAAATCCGAAGGTACTGATATCTTTGGCTCCGTGGGCGGCCTAATTAAACAGCTCTTGGGAGCTGAGAACTTCCCCAGTCCTCCAGTCATCGAGAGGGCCCATCGCTCTCCTACTACGCAAGCCAACACTCAGACAGACAGACCGAGGCCGATTCTTGTTAAACTTCACAGCCTCCGTGATCGCCAGCATATCCTAAGTCTCTCGCGGATGAAAAAAGACCTTGAATACGGAGGTAAAAGGGTCCACATCTTCCCAGACTTTTCGGCTGGTACAATGAACAAACGACGGCAGTTCGACAACGTCAAGAAAAAGCTTCGTGAACTGGAAATGGAATACTCCCTTATCTTTCCAGCAACACTGAGGATTATCTCTGCTGGGAAAACGGTACAATTCAAATGTGTTAAAGAAGCCGAAGAGTTCCTAATCACCGTGCCAAGGCCTATGGATTGACAGCCTGCATTGCGAGGTAGCCTACAGATATTGTTTGAAGTGAATGAACTGTTAGGTCTACTGTTATTGTTGCTTTGTAATTTTCTAAAGGTTGAAGGCCCTGCAATGATTTTGGGAGTAGCCTAATGCAGCTTCTCTTTATGGCTGAGAAGCCAGTGAAATCTAATCTTTTTTGTCTGCTATTTGTTCATTTAGGCCTATACTTACAGTACCTAATCACGTTGTGCTTTATGTTAGCTTATTTGACCATATTACCTTAGTCTAAATACCTAAAGTGAATTTGCCAATGTGAATGGTGGTCAACTTACAATAATTAATGATGATGCTGGCGTATTTCATTTAGACTAAATACTATGTTGACCCCCCTCCATTATAGTATGGTTGTAAAATATCTTATTTGCTTTACAAAGTAAATGTAATCATCAGCACAATGACTTTATGTTTCCCATTTATTGAATTTAGGCAGGCAACACCTGAATAGCCTCTAGTTTATGCTCCTGGACAAATACCTGTGGTTATGTTTGTGTGTGTGTGTGTGTGTGCGCGCGCGTCTGTATGTTGCTCCCTGCCTCATCCCTACTCCACCTCCTATCCCTCTACTTTACTTAAACAGCTAGTTAATTATGGGTAAAGGTTTACATGTAATTCATTTAAATATTAGGAGTCTGACAAATAAAATAGACCTTCTAAGAGCCTGGCTGGTCTACAACAAGCCAGATGTTATTACTTTGTCTGAGACCTGGCTTAATAGTAATATCTCAGACGATGAAATGAAGCTTGATAAATATACACTGTATAGATCTGATAGGGGTGCGCGAGGTGGTGGTGTAGCCACCTATGTCTTATCACACTTATCCTCAGAGGTTGTCAAACCCAATGAAATTCCTGAGTCCTTTGAATGTCTTTTTATACAATTATGTCTCCATGAAAACAAACATTTGACTATAGGTAATATTTACAGACCACCAAGCTCCCCCTCTGAGTCTATAAAATGTATTGCCAATACCATTAGCTCCTTAAACTGTTCAAAAGAGATGATCATCCTTGGTGACTTTAATCGTAATTGGCTAGACCGTTCGTCTCTTCATGAAAGACATTTTCTTGAGAGCCTTAACTTAACTCAGTTAGTCAAAGAACCTACTCGCGTTGATAATAGATCCAAAACCCTATTAGACTGGATCTTGGTCACCCACCCTGATAGGATAATTAAATCTGGAGTACTTCCTGACTGTTTTAGTGACCACTCTATTGTGTCTTGCATATGGAAAATGAGACTACCAAGATTACCACCTAAAATTATTAAAGTAAGACAATTGAAAAACCTTAATGATGAGCATTTCATTCAAGACCTATTGAATATTAAATGGGACAGGCTTAACTTAATTCCCGCTGTTGAGGATGCTTGGAATTATTTTCACACCGAGGTTCTCCAAGTTATTGATAAGCATGCTCCATGGAGGTCAGTAAGGGTAAAAGGAAGACATCTACCCTGGATTGGTGGTGAACTAATTACACTATTTAAACAAAGGGATAAGGCATGGGGTAAATATCGTTCGACTAAGGACCTTGTAGATTGGGAAACATATAAACACTTAAGAAATATATGTACTACAAAAACAAGGAATGCTAAATCTGAGTATTTTAAAAGTTCTCTATCAAATAACTACAATGATCCCAAGAAATTTTGGAGAAATCTTAATGAGTTATTTAACAAATCTAATCCAAGTGCTCCAGCTAAAATTAGACTTAAAAATGATACTCTTTCTGATCCACTTGCAATAGCTAATGCTTTTAATCAGCATTTTGCTTCAATCTGCAAAACCCAGTCTTCTAATTCCAACAACATCTTAAATATGGCTCAATACTCTTGTAATAGGCCTACCTCTTTTTCTTTTTCAATTATTAGTCCCATTGATGTACAGAGAGCTATATCTGAACTGAAGACAGGCAGTGGTAAAGACTTAGATGGTCTGGAAACCAAGTTCATTAAGGTCGCCTCTGACATATTGTCATATCCACTATCCGATTTATTTAATCAATCTTTAGCCACTGGTGAGGTCCCATTAAGATGGAAATGTGCCAGGGTAACCCCAATCCATAAAGGAGGTGATCCATTTGACCTTAACAATTACAGACCCATTTCCATTATTAGTAGCGTGGCAAAAGTTTTCGAAAAGCTAATATTTAATCAATTATATAATTATATTAATGCGTCTTCTATTTTGTCTCAACATCAATCAGGTTTCAGACCTAAATTTTCCACCACAACTGCCTTATTGAAGTTCACCAATGATGTATCATCATCCCTCGATGATAATATGTCTACTGGAGCGATTTTTATAGACTTAACCAAAGCTTTTGACCTTGTTAATCATTACATGCTTTTAGATAAACTCCATGCTATTGGGCTCTCTAAACAAGCTCTTCTTTGGTTTAGCTCTTACTTACATTTTCGCCAACAGTGTGTCCTTTTTCAGGGTAGTCTATCCTCCTTTGCCATTATGGAAAAGGGTGTCCCTCAAGGTTCTTCGTTAGGGCCTCTCCTATTTTCAGTCTTTATCAATGACCTTCCACAAGCTTGCTCAGACTGTTCTATTCACTTATATGCTGATGATACAGTGATCTATAATTCCGACTCTAATATTTCTAAGATACAGAACACTCTTCAGACAGACTTTGATATTATTCAAAAATGGTTCCACTGTAATGACCTCCTGTTGAATAAAAAGAAATCATACTGTATGCTTTTCCCAACAAGATCTACTGTTAAACAAACAAACTTGTCAATTAACTTTTTAGATGGCACCGCTCTTGGCAGAGTTGATGAATTTAAATACTTGGGCTTTTGGCTTGATTTTCAACTCTCCTATAAAACCCACATCAATCATATCATAAGAAAGTTGAATTGTAATATAAGGATGTTGTATCGTTTTAATAATTGTTTTACACAGCAGATCAGGTTGAGAATTGTGAAGCAATTATTATTTCCAATTATAGACTATGCTGATGTAGTATACCAGAACTCCACTGAGACCTATCTTAAGCCCTTGACTGTTGTCTTTAATAGCATTTGTAGATTTGTGTTGAAATGTTCATACAGGACGCATCACTGTATCCTGTATGATTCATTGAATATTCTGTCACTTAACGCCAGGAGACAGTTTCATTGGTTCCAGCTTATTTTTAAGTGCATACATCTTAGTTATCCACTCTACCTGCAACAACATTTAATACCTTACCAAACAAACTATAGTTTGAGGCACACCGAATATCTATCATTTACAGTACCACATATCTCCAAAGAAAGCGGCAGGCGTTCATTTAAATACAAGGCTCCCTTTGACTGGAATAGCCTGCCTGGGGCCTTAAGATCAATTACATCTTTGAGTCGCTTCAAGACATCTTTGTTCACATATCTGAAAGCAAGTAACCGTTGTAACTGTTTTCATTAATGCTTTTTGTGTGTCTTTGATCTGTCTGATCTGTCAATATGCCCTGTTATAGATATGTGAGCGTACGTGTCTATATTTTCGTATATGTGTATGTATGTACTGTGCGCATGCATATATGTGTCTCTGTATATATATATATATGTGGATATGTAGATGTATGCTTGTGTATATACGTGTATATGTATGTATTATTAGGGAATGGGAGCTGTTGGGTTGGGGTTGGGGGAAGGGGGCTGTATGTGAGTGAATGTGTATGTTGTACTGTACTGTACTGTAGTATCTTGTCCCTTTGTCTTTGTCCAGTCCTATCGAGGACCCTCTCGAAAATGAGATGCCACATCTCAAGAGGCATTCCTCTTTAAATAAATAAATAAATAAATAACTAGTGAAATGGCGTTTACAAACGGAAGTTCGGAAGGAGCATGACGGAATTTGCCACGCCTCCTTCTTCAATCAGTCAGGTTATTTATTCCCAGTCTACCTGCCGAAGTTGCAGCATCGGCATTACTCCGCTCGCAACCCACCACCTCCCCTTACGCCTCCCGTTTTCCATAGTTAAAGAATAAGTTAGATGTAACTGTATACAGTACTTGAAATCTAATAAAGTCTAGAGATAATTGTGTATTAATCAAGTCCTGGCAGAAAATGATGTATAAGGATGTAGTCTAACGATGCCCAGTTCCAGGAATGCACTAATATTTTATTCATAGTACCAGATTGCAACAATAAATAGTTAACACTAAGTTGTAAACACTTCGGGAAAAATATTAAAAACTTTGGATATACCAAAAAACTTTTACAGGCTTTTCCCAAAACACGGAAGTAACGTCAACGCAATGGTAGCGGTAGCAGCAGAGAGTAGAAGCCATCAGGCAAGTGATATTTCCTGGTGTACTTACAAACTTTCCAATGCCTATGAGTACAGAACATATTTGTACTACTGTAGAAGTTCGGTACCATTCCGGGCATTATTAGTGGGGTAGTTACAAGATACACCGTTGGTTCCATTAGCGCCTGCACTAAGCCATTCGGCTGATAGCGCTAACTCGACCAATGTTCAACCAAGGGAAAAAAAGCTTCTGGGGGGTTGTTTGGCTCAAGGTCATGGTGCAAAGGAGCCTAGGTTTACATCCTGAAGGTGTAAGCTTTCAAAAAACATGGTATGTATGGTACTGTGTAGAATCAGTTTCCCCTTCATGGTTTAGACCAAAATGTATTGGTTGGATACTTTTCCACCTAAATCCAAAGAATCCCATTCATTTCAATGGGAAATCTACATAAACTCTAATTGGAGGGCAATTTTTGCTCATCTTGGTGGCCCTCGAACCAAGATTGTTCTATAGCCCTTTATCTACAATTTAGAAGTGAAAACGAAACTTTTGCAATAATTTGAAATGAAAATGACAAATTGCCTATATACAAAACCCCACTACTATTAGGTCGAACAGTCTGAAGAGCTGATTTGAGTCGTCTCTTGCCCACTTTCTCGACTCAAGGTAACAACAAAGGCCTGATAGAGGGCTGTACATTAACTTTATCTACACATAGCACTACAAAGCAGTGGTATTTCTGATCTTTCAGGTGCCAAAGACAATCTCTAAGGATACATGTACTGAAATTCCATATTGATGTTGTCAATGATGACACGATTTTCTTTCCTTGACATCCAAAGCTGAAACATAAACACATGGGTGTGGCATCATAAATAATGACCATGAATGTATTGAGAACTAAATATAGATTTTAATATATGTCCCAGAATGAAAAAAGTTACCCTTCTCCCGTACCTTCTTATGAGCGACCCAGAGTTTCCTGGGGTGAAAGTTGACCATCTCGTCATTTGGACCATTTCAAAAGTAATCATCCTCGCTCACTATTATTCCACCACCATACTCCTTTAAGAGTTTACTAAAGATGTGAAAGACGTTGTCTTTAAATCGTTGTCTTTAAATCCATGCACCATGGAGGAGGCTGTTGAGGGGCAAAATGTCCGCAAAATATCTACCAATATATGACCGTATATTACACATATCAGGAAACATATCACTATAAATATTCCCTGATACAGAGCCCTTTCACCCAGTGTTAAGCCCCAAAGCAAAATTATCATTTCCCACACTCTGCACAACAAATTAGTAAGAAAATATGGATTGCAGTGAACATGGATTCTCAAAAATATCACAATTTATTTCTGTATGGATGATGCATGATATCTGATCATTCCCAGGGTTCCCACTTCAAGTGAAATGTAAAATGTCATGACTTTTCCCTGACAAAAAATAGAACTTTCTATGACCTATTATATAATGAAGGGTACAATATATTACCGAGCAAAGATTTCAGAACAGTTGCGTAGCGTTCAGGAATCTTGGGCTAAACACAACTACTCAAGAAAGCAGTAAAGCTAATAACTGAGTGGAAGTATACTGTATTTGTATAAATGTATCGCAAGTAAATTTTAAACTGCTATAACAAAATCTCCTGATATTCCATGAATTTGCCCCCAAAATGATCAAATGACTTTCCATGTCTGGAATAGACTTTCCAAAATTCCATGATATTACAGAAATTCCATGACCTGGGCTATGGGAACCCTGCATTCCTTTTCATACCGTAATAATTCACCCCCATGAAGGAAGTGGTGTATCGAAATGCCACTCTGTAGGATTAAGCCAAGATTATCGGATCCTACTGGACACTGGGGAAAGTGTCACTGAAACATGTAAAAAGCACTTAAGCGGCGGCGGTCAAATAGGTTTAGTCAGATTTTATTTATTTTCTTTTTTTTTCTTTTTCGCATGCCCAAATTTCTGTCAATGATTCCCGGGACACTGAAAGACCGGGGTACACGAAACTTGGTGGGCATGTAACCCCACATGGATAGCATGGAACCATTGTTTTTCGTTTTGATCTGTAGCCCCCCCGCTGGACTGGACCCCCGAAAGGAGGGTAGGGCAGACACAGTTTTCTGTGAATATCTCGAAAACCGTAGGGTTTAGGAGGACCATTTTTTTTTGTATGTTGATCTCAAGGGGCCATGTCAACCCATTCCATAACGACTCATTTCATGTATAGCGCCACCTAGTTAAACACAAAAAAGTAAAAATGAGGTGTTGTAATTGAAGGTATCTGTGACCTAACAAAGTCAAAACTGTACAAAATTGGAAGTGTAGTATCATTATGACACCCTCTGTATGCACGCCAAGTTTCGTGGAATTCCGTTCATGGGGGGCCACACAATAAACTAATTTATGTTACTATACACCAACTGGCCTGTAGGTGGCCGGAGACAGTTTTCTGTGAATATCTCGATAACCGTAGGGCCTAGGAGGTCCACCTTTTTTATGTATGTTGGTCTTAAGGGGGCATGTCAACCCATCCCATTACCACTTATTTCATGTATAGCGCCACCTAGTTAAAAATTAAAAAGCAAAAAATTAGGTGTTTTCATCACAATATCTCTGGCTGACAAGGTCAAAACTGCACGAAATTAAAAGTGTAGGATCATTGTGACACCCTCCGAATGCATGCCAAGTTTTGTGTACTTTCGTTTATGGGGGGCCTTACAATAAAATAATTTATGTGTACATTTAGTGATGTACACCAACAAGGATTCCCGGGACACTGAAAGACCGGGGTACACAAAACTTGGTGGGCATGTACCCCCATATGGATAGCATGGAACCGTAATTTTTCGTTTTGATCTGTAGCCGCCCCGCTGGACTGGACCCCCCGAAAGGAGGGTAGGGCAGACACAGTTCTCTGTGAATATCTTGAGAACTGTAGGGCCTAGGATGACCATTTTTTTCCGTATGTTTGCCTCCAGGGGTCATGTTAACCCATTTCATGTGCACACATGTGCACAAACAGATACACACACACACACACACACACATACATTCACAGTAATCATATGTATGACACATACTCACACAGTAGACATATGTACGCTTGCATGCACAGGCACATACGCAGGCATACACACAAGCACGCACACACACACACACACACACACACACACACACACGCATAACATAAACATGTACATGCACACATGCACACAATTCAAGAATTTCTCAGAATTATGAACAGGCAAGATGGAGGTGGGGTTGTATAAAATGAATTTTACATGTGAAATCTATGAACTAATCATGTTTTGGTACTTGTTGTCTAGCAGATACCAGTGAGAATTGAGTGTGTATAATGCAATTTAGTGAGACAGTTAGAATCATATAGGCCTTTCAGCGTGATTTATTTTTGTGGAAAAAATGTGCTGGACTGGGCGGCGGTCATATTTTGTACCGCTCTGCGGTACATCTAGTTTTCTATTTTCTCGGTCATCTTTAGGTCAAAGGAGCAGGCCCACCGGAAGAATTGGAGGAAGCACTCAATTGCTGTGAATGGAGGTTTGATGTTGAGGGGCTTCCAAACCCAGTCACAATGGAGACTAAACATGCATTTGTTAACAATGCAGCACTATATCATGTCATCCTGCAACGCCAGAGCTGCCTTGATCAGTTGATTGATGGTCTTTCCTACTACAACGTTAGTTTTACAAAATGTAGGTTTTTTACTATGGGTGCGCACATGAGTTATTAAATCTCTCTGAATTACTGTCTTTCTCTGTGAGTTTGGTTCATCTCTCAGATCCGTTTTAATATTGATTAAGAGTGATTGACTGATTGACGGCTGTGAGTTTAAGCTACTGTTGATAAAGCCTTTGTGCGAACATGGTGAATTGGTGTCTCCAACATATAGTCCAAAGTGCTCGGAAATTCAAAGATATCTATCGAATGTCTTCTTTAGTGCTTTGTAAAAACATGTACTCCAACTATATGTGGAAATGAATTGAGTTACCCATCCTGAGGTGAATTCACCTATGTTTCACTGACTTTCAAACGAAAAAAAGTGATGCGCTCACATGGCATACGTTGCTGTCACAGGGTGCTTTCGATGAGCGTCTGAGCGTCCAGGGGAAAGTTCTTCAGAATCAGAAAGTACTGATATCTATATAATGTAATATGCTTTGTTTGATATGTGCAAAACAACTGGAAAGAAGGCCTATGTATTGTGCTCCCTGACCCTCTATTACTTGAGCGCGTTTAACATGTGAGTATATTGGACACTGTAATAACTAGCGATGTGGGTGGCATTTGAGACTGGCACTTGTTTGTGAATTGCATTCATTTAGTTCATTAAAGGTTGCTGTCGAATTGCCACTTAATGCTGTTGCCACGATGCATATGAAATATGTATTTTGAAATCTAAAGAATGAAGGCATATATCCTGATTAGTTAAAAAAAAAAAAATTTCCTATTAGAGAAAAGGTCTTGAATAAGTTTTTGTGACAATACCATACTGTACCTTTTGTAGCCTTGTTGTGACTCCAACTAGGCTATAGTGTATATAGCATTATAGTAAGCCTACTCTTCTCTGACTAGAATAGGCCATAGATCTGTGCTTTTGGAAGTTTTCTGACAGGAAAATAACCATTCATGTTTTTAAATAAATATGATTCTCATGAATGAAACATTCTGATGCATCATCCTAAATCAAGGTCGGTGGAGGTTTAAGAAACTACTTTCCACACCAAAAATGAAACAACAGAAGTTTTACAACCTGACTCCATCCATTTAATCCAAAGGTATCACAGCGTTTCTTGACCATGAAATACTACACTGTAAGGATGGCTCTATAACTTATTAGCATGGATAAAAAAAGAAAAGAAAAAATACATGCTGTGAAAATTCAAAGATGGAGACGATGTAATCCACATAACCATTATTGATGTATGCATTATTATTAACTATATGTATCATAACTATAAGTATCATAATAACCTTTATAAATGAAGAGTTTGTATCCTATAAGACTATGTGAACTAATGTGTGATATTAAGAGACACAAACTGCACATTCTTCTTGGGCCTGTTTGTAGATAAGCTCAAGGTCACAAACCCACAATCCAGTGTGAGACACGATGCACCTGACCGAGTCTCTCCTTTCGAAAGTCAGAACTCATAACTGACCAGATAAAGATATTTTGTACTTAACAGTGAATATAGTTTCTTCACAACAAGTTTCTCAATACAACTGAACATGCTGTAATTTATGTCCTTTGAGCATTAAAGAAAGACTACGCTGTGTGAGTTTCCGATCTAGATGATTCAGTACCTCAGCATATCCAGTGCTGTGACAAATAAAACATACTTTTCATAGCAAAAACATAGACCTGCCTGGGCCTTCTTCATAATTCTTTATAATATTCTTAACTACACAAGACATGGCTAGACTGTGCTTATAAGAACTTAAGCCTCAAAGCAATTTTATTTTATTTCCCAAACTCTACACTTCTGAGTACAACAAATGTGAAGTAAGAAAATATGGATGGCAGTAAACATGGGTTGTCAAAAATGTCACAGTTTATTTCTTTATGAATGATGCATGATATCTGATCATTCCTTTTCATATCATAATAATTCACCCTGAAGGTAGTGGAATATAGAACTTTCACTCTGCAGGGTCACCAGCCATTAAGTCATTAGATCAGTCATTTCCTTACTACCAATCCACTTATATCGAGAATACCCGTCATGCAGGACGTCATTGATATGTCGTACTGGCTCATATGAGTCCTTCATGTCTTCCAGTATTGGTAGTGGAATTTCACCGCGACCTCTCCTGTAGAAAACAATTTATAGTGTGACAAAAATACCACCAAACTTAAACTAAAAATGTCAGATAATTCAAAACAGAAAATTGTAGGCCTAAATGGTTGATGGTTGGTCAGACATGGGCTCACCTTTCCAATTCCTCAAGAGAAACAGTCCAGGTATCTTTCATTTCAATGAAATTAACCCAGTAGTGATGTTTACGAGCCTACCCATCAAACACAATATATTAGGAAAGATTTATCTTATGTAGTAACCACTTATTTTTTATGGCCAGTTTCCTTAATTGGGATCAGGCATAGCCAGATACTACACCAGAACTTCAGTTAAGGTCTCCACTGAGATTTTAGACTTGGCTAAATCCATGTTCTCCCAACCGGCCCGATTATTTAAAATAGGCTAACATGTTGTTGCTGTTGGTTCTATACAACCTTTATTCACTACAACCATGAAATCAAAAAGTCAACCTAAGTGTATGGTCTGAATAGTGTGATGTGTAGGCCAATGGTTAAACTGTCTTACAAATCAAAAAAGGGGAAACTGTCTTGCAGAACAAAAATTATGTTGAACATCATACGTACCAGTCGGATGTATGGATACATATGCCAAAGGGCCATGTTGGGGTTGTTGATGATGACTGGATCCACCCCTCTTTCCATATTTTCTCGGGCTGCCATAATGTTAGTTAGATAGTTAGTTTATTGCTCCTTTGGCAAAGTTCATGTTAACAGGTCTGTACAGACATGCATCTCCACATCAGATCACATTGCACGGAAGTGGAGTTGGAGATATCACATGAGGAAGAATTCGGACATGAAGTGACATGTAACTTACATGAAAAACACACAACATACAGTAGATTTTGAAACAACACAGGCTCTACACATAACACACATTATTAATATAGCCTATTTGTAAGCTGGCCCTAATATAGGCTGACAAGCAACAAACAAGATACAATTCTCATTTATATGAAAACTACAGGCTAAATGTCACCAGTTTTTTATAGAATGATCCTACCTTCCCTGCGTGCCCACATATGTGCCTTGTGAAGATGCTTACGAATGATCTGAGAATTGTGATACTTGCGAAAATAACCAAAAGTACTGATGATCACCCCACCCCGCCTTCTCAGTTTCCTGTCAGACATAAATGAAGGTGAAATTCAACATAAGTCTACTCTACGGCATCACAAGTTTCAGTTTCATTTTCCTGACAGCATCGTTATGTCTCGAAGCCTACTAAAATACAAGGGGTTCTTCTGGCTTTAAGTCTTCTCGGGTGTCGCCGTTATTAATAGCCTATACATTGTTTAGCTTGGAAAAAGAGAAGTAAATTTGCCTCACTTTTTCGTCTAGCATTTTTTGGGAGTTGGTGCTTTTAAAAAGATCTTACAAATACCATTACACTTTTTACCTTGTTGCCTTTTACCCGTAGGGTAAGCCCCTGAGGAATGACGATGTAAACGGTCCTACGATTGCATTTGTTTTGGTACATCAGTGGCAAACCACCGTTATGCTTGGAAGCCTACTAAAACACAAACGTGTTCTCCTATAAGTCTTAATAATTTATCTTTATCTCAACGAGATTGATCATATAGGTACGCTCTGATCACCGTCATTAATATGCCCGACATGGTTACCTTGCTTAGCTTGGAAGAGGAGACGTGTAAATGTTCACATTTTCGAGAGTTGGTGCTTTTAAAAAAGATCTTAAAAAATTATTAAAATGTTTACCTTGCCTTGCCTCCTCTTCCTGTATATGGTAAACCCCTGAGGATGTAAATGTTTTTTTGGTACATCATTCTGATAATCTCCAGCTATTTTTCTGCTCTCAACTAAAGTGTCACTTTCAACTGTATGGGCGTGGAATATTGTTGTTAAAATACCCTATCCACTGTCAGTCGAGGAAGTGATCAAGTGGGCTAAGCTAAACAATATATACAGTATAGGCTAAAGTAAGATGTATCCAGGCTAACTGATCTTTTCTTTTTTTTAAAGTATGTTTAAAATAACTCATTTCGACTTGTCCATGTGGCATTGTAACCATATTGCATTTCAACTTATACCATGGTTCAAGTTATAAAAGTAATATGTAGTTAAATGCTTAGTTATCTTACTTAAATGACTGTGCAGCTTTTATATTAATGTACATAAACAAATAATACATAAATAAATAAACAAAGGGAAAAAAACTGAAGACCTACTAAATTTTGATCCTCCACATTACTGTAAGCAGAAAGGAATGAAAGCAAGCAGAGGACAATGGACATCGATGCATAAGATCTCTTTCCAGAAAGCTTTGCTTAGAAAAAACAATTAGTTAAGCTATTCGAACTGACGCATAAACATAGGCTAGTTAACATCAGGGGGGTATTCCAAGTACATGGTTTAGATAGATAGATAGATAGATAGATACTTTATTGATCCCCAAGGGGAAATTCAAGGGTCTCAGTAGCATACAGACATCACACACAACATGCACTTACAGCAGAAATGGTAAACATAAGTATAAGTATAAACATATAACTAAACTCCATTGTACAATAAAGACAGTAGAAGATAAGAAAGATAAGAAAACTAACAAAACTAAATACACTATATAAATTAAATTAAGAAAGTCCAATGTGCTTGAGGGTGATCAAGCATAAGACGCTTGTAGTGACAGGGCCGGGACTGGTAAGGTGCTAAAGGGAGTGAGTGTCATGGTGAAGGTGCAAACAGTAGTCCAACCATAGTCCTTAGTTGTATGTGCATGGCAAGGTGCTCAAGAGAGTGAGTGTCATGGTGAAGGTGCAAAAAGTAGTCCAACATTAGTCCAACAGTGCAACAGTGCAAGAGTAAGGTCTAGAGACCAGCATAAATAATATGGACAAATAGGACAGTAAAGTATAATGTAGACAAGATAAAATAAAACAAATATTTCAGTGCAAGAACAGGTTGAGGTAATAGGGTTATAGCCATTCATTCATTCAGTATTGTAGCAGAAGCCTGACCACAGCCATTGATCATGTGTGCTAATATAGCATGAAAAACAGTGTAGCAGTAAAACAGTAGTGAAAACATTAGACTGTGTACATTAGTAAAACCAGCTGATCAAGCTCTTTTGGTTTTTGATAGTGCTGTAGAGCGGAAGGCATTCATTGTCCAAGATGTTGATCAGTTTGTTTAGGGTCCTTTTGTCAGATATTGAAGTGATGCACTCCAGTTCAGCTCCCACTACAGAGCCAGCCTTCCTTACCAGCCTGTCAAGTCGCCCAGCATCCTTCTTCTTTGTGCTTCCTCCCCAGCATACCACTGCATAGAAGAGGGCGCTGGCCACAACAGACTGATAGAACATCCTGAGGAGCTTGCTGCACACATTGAAGGACCGCAGCCTCCTCAAGAAGTACAGCCTGCTCTGTCCTTTCTTGTAGAGTGCATCAGTGTTGGCTGACCAGTCCAGTTTATTGTCCAGGTGGAGACCCAGATACTTGTATGTGCTTACCACCTCCACATTGACCCCATCAATGGAGACTGGAAGCAGAGCGGGCTTAGACCTGCGGAAATCCACCACCATCTCCTTGGTCTTTGAAGTGTTTAGTTGAAGGTGATTGAGTTTGCACCACTGCACAAAGTCCTCCACCAGGCTCCTGTACTCCTCCTCTTGCTCGTCCCTGATACACCCCACAATTGCAGTATCATCAGAAAACCTCTGCATGTGGCATGACTCGGTGTTGTAGCAGAAGTCAGATGTGTACAGGGTGAACAGGACTGGAGAGAGCACAGTTCCCTGTGGCACTCCGGTGCTGCTGATCACAGTGTCAGAGAGGCAGTTCTTCAGTCTGACGAACTGTGGTCGCTCGGTCAGGTAATCTGTAATCCAGGTTACCAGGTGAGCGTCCACACCCATCCGCAAGAGCTTGTCTCCCAGTCTGAGGGGTTGGATGGTGTTAAAAGCACTTGAGAAATCAAAGAACATGATTCTCACAGCACTTTTCCCCTTGTCTAGGTGAGAATGTGTCCTGTGTAAAAGATAAGTGATGGCATCGTCCACGCCCACTTTCTCCTGGTATGCAAACTGTAACGGGTCTAGTGCATTGCGTACCTGGGGTCTGAGCATACCTAAGACCAGTCGCTCCATTGTTTTCATCACATGTGATGTTAGAGCGACAGGCCTGAAGTCACTAAGCTCACTGGGGTGTGGTTTCTTGGGGACGGGGGTAAGACCGAGACGTAGACTCCAGTTAAAGATGTGCTTCAGTGGCTCCCCCAGTTCAGCAGTACAGGCCTTGAGCAGCCTTGGACACTGTTAGGCCCGTGACTGGGTAAGTTAACTCAGAGTAAGTGGTAAACCTCCTAATAGAAGAGCTGTTTGGCTTCATTCGCCTAACAAAACAACGGCATAGGGTCTTGTTGTAGGAGGTTTACCACTTACTCTGAGTTAACTTACCCAGGTTTATCACTAAACCACATACTTGGAATACCCTCCTGATGGCATAGGCTAGGCTTACAGCTTATTCAGCTTACTTAGGCAATAACAATGGACTTGACAGAAACAGTATTTTTAAGTGTGCTTGCAAAGCAGCACACTTATTGTTCTTCTTAAGTTTTCTTATTATTAAGTGTGCTTGCTAAAAGCAGCACACTTATTGTTCTTCTTAAGTTTTCTTATTCCTGTAAGCCCAATTTTTCGTCAGCTCCTGCTCCTAGACCTTTTGAGATATCGCCACCGGTCCAACTCTAGAACGTCCGGCCGGAACCGGTGTAGTGTGGAAATTGAAAAGGATGTCACTGACCCTTGTCATTCTTCCGCCATATTGGATTGAATAGAAAGCGAAACTAAAGTTTCACAGGTCACAAATTTGGTCCGAACTTCACGAAACTTGACGTACATGATCCTTGGACCAAGCTTCACAAAAGGATTTTTGATTTTCAAAAGCGTTTGCCCGTCACAGCCAAACGAAATCGGCGGCGAAGCTCCGAAACAGGAAGTTGTCCATATCTCAGGAACACTGTCACATATCGATACCAAATTTTGTATATGAACTGGGGACTCCAATGTGAGGGTGCATAAGCTAAAAAAAAAAAAAAAATATTCCAAAAGTTTCCATCATTTGGCAAACCACCCACAGATATTAGGAACTCTCACCATTCACCTTCTATCACAATGTCTTCCAAGTATGCTCAATGTCCCTGGGTAGCCACAATGTCTCCAGGCAACATAACCCACTCATTAAATTCTTGCTCTGCCATGGGATAGTATGGACTTATGAACTGAAATAAGAAGGAGAACACTAGCTATATATAGCTTACATAATAGAGTTGTTTTCACATTGACGGTATTCAAATTAAATTTTTCATTATTGTTAAATATCATGATGGGAGAGTATTATTAAAAATGTTACAAGTATGCAAATTCATATGTTTACGGGAAATTAGGTTTTACTGGGTTGTTTTGTTGTAAAGACATGCAAGGCATTCTGGGCCGTAATGAACAGTGGTCGGCAGCACTCCATAGGCTACGTATTAATATGAATAGGTGTTTCTGTAAACCTAGGGACAATAAACAGCTATCTCTGTTACAAAAACGAGCTGGTAATCGCTCATTGAAGAGGGTACTATGATGAAAAGATGTTTTCCTAAAAGCATGGAGTTGACGGAAGAATAAACAAGCAATGTCACGTTAATGTTAAATAGCCTAACGCTAGGTGGCAACGTTGTATTACATTTCACTGAATACGTGTGAGCTTCACAAGTAAGGAAGGTGCAAATATTATGTAATTTATCATGGGAAATTATTGGAAATGTTATTTCTTGTTTATTATAATTGCAAACTACACACATCCATTCGTAATCATACATTTAATACTGGAAGACTGTCATTTCGTTTATTTGATGTTGCTTAGCAACGGGGACAGAGTTCAGAGCAAAGATTCTAGAACAGAGCTTCAGAGAGACACGTTTTGAGTTCGTGGCCAAGTAGGCTAGCCTACCTAAAATATCGGTTTCCATGTGTATGTGCTGGATGGTGTGCTTCCTTTATGAAAGTAAGTGTTTTATACAGTTAACGTTACAGACATAATGAGTCATGTTGTAGTGGTCCACATAAATGTGCCCCTTCTGTTATTAGAATGCTAAGCGGAGATTTTAACATCATTCATTTCTTGTGTGGCTAGAAGCTAGCTAGCTAGGTCAGGGAGGAGATGTTGCTGTAACGTTAACGTTATGAGATTTATGTTGCTTGATATGCTTGTACTCGTAACTTCGTCACTCGTAACTTTAGGACTCCTATTTTTTTTACTAAGAGTAATTCAGGAAGCATTTTAGCCCTAAAAGTAGCCCTGAGTCTGTGACAGCTTAAGCAAGGACTCCTAATAAGACCGATTCACAAACAATGTTTTGTGGTGGCATTTCACGTCGCGATGTTTTGAAATGCGTCTAACAATCACGAGGGAACAATTTTGCATTGTAGGCATAACTAAGGGATGCAGTAACACCACCAACAACAACCAAAACTAGCCTACTCATTGTTTACATGTACATTAAATGTAACGTTTCATTGTGAATCTAATTAAAAGATTCTCCTCTTTGCAAACGTTGGCATAGGCATATGGTGACAGATTAATTTAATAATGTTGCTGAGTGAATCACGGTAAGCGCGAATGAAGTGGCCACTTCTTAATAGGAGTCCCTGTATGGAAGTAGCAGCTAGGCTAAGTAAAATAGAGATGTTTAAAATAAGATAAAGTTAGGATAGCACTATGCCCGCTTGACAACGGCAGAGATAACTGGCCTTTGGCCATAGCGACCATCCATTTAGAACGACTGGCCTTCATAGCAACCAAGGATCTTAGCTGTGATTCATGTAGCTACAGTATGCATACAATGTGATGCAAAGTATAGAAAGGTGATGAAATATACAGAGACAGGTCAAGAAATATAGTGCAATGTAGACAGTAGTATACAGTTGATTTACAGAAGGTGGTTTAGAGTAATATGAATTAAATTTAAATATGTGCAGTGTATTAGCAGTTATCTCATACAATAAGTAGAATAATGTATGTAGTAGTAACATTATAATAGTAGAAATAATAATATAGATATATGCAGTGTATTAACAGAATATAATAAAACAGAATAAATATGGATATTCAATAGGACAAATATATAACAGATATGTACATAACATACGGCTATGTGCAGTGTGGAAACAGTGTCATTGTAGTGCAGAAACAACATTATAAGAGTAGTAAGAATAAGTCTATGTGCAGGATGAATAGTATGAAGATCAGTAGAATAACTATGTATAAATGTAATTACAATAGGCCTATGTACATTTGTAAATAAATAGAAAACTATTGGTGAGAGGGATAAATTAATTTTATTTAATCGTAAAAGTAAATTGCATTAAATTAAATTGCAATTAAAAATCTTTCCAGTAGGCTTTAATGTCACGCAAAAAGTACAACCAAACCTGAGCTTGATCAACTAGAACGTCTAAAGAACCACAACTTGAGTGTAGTTTTTTGCTGGGTCCCAGGCCATGTTGGTCTGAGTGGAAATGAGAAAGCGGACAGTGCTGCCAAGCAAGCCCTCAATGAAGAAGTCACAGAATGTCAAATCCCTGCCCCAGACCTTAAACCTATACTGAACTCTTACATCACAGATAAGTGGCAATCTGAATGGGATTAATGTACCAACAACAAGCAAGGAATGTGAATTTTGGCACATTTTCATGATCCACTGGGTCGTTATGGGCCACACAAAATACGGTGTTGCTAAAATTACTCCTATTGTGGCTATTAGAGACATGCGTTCATGAGTATCCAGCTACATTCAATGAGTTAAGTAAAATACATTCACACACAAAAAAAACCCATCACTAATGTTGTGGACATTCCTTTATTCTGAGATACATCAATAGGCTCTCAAAACAATCCCAAACAGACATAAGGTCTTTATAGAGCAAATCCATATAGATTATTTGTCAAATAAACCAGTAAAACAGAATTAGGGGATGGAATATATAACATTCACACTCATAGCTCATATTTCTAAAATAAATCAGTGAAAAAGTATCCTGACAAACAAGCAGCATTTTAATGCCTTAGTCATATTTCATAATTTCAAATTTTTCTCTAGGTTACCTGATAGCCCAGGTTGAGAGGTGCAAGACACGTGACATTATTTATTTTTGCAGCCAATCACTGCTGTTGTTTTATTTTATTGATTTGATTTTAGTCATAGAAGCTAAATTCGAAGGCAGGCCACAGGTAAACGCCAACGAACCGCATTCACCCCGCAAGGCAATAGTTGAATAGAGCTTTTGAGGTATTGCCACTGCTCCAACACTGAAAGGCACTGTTAGAATGCTTGGATCAAGCCAGGTTCAGCATAGCGTATGTCACTGTCTGCTCACGTTGGTGACCGGACCAGGGCAAGCACACTTTCGCAGTTCACGCCGGAAATGCAGTCTAGTTAGGGGTCCGAGCAGCGTAGCTGCAGGAACCCTATTGTTTCTGTACCGTTCATTTTTTGGCCAAAATTCTGTAAAAGTCATACTGTAGCCTAAACCGTAACTCCAAAACTCTTGAAATTTTCAGGTATGGTTACCAGTACCCCCCTCTACCCATAACCCAAAATTTGGGGTACTGCACCCAAAGGTGGCGCTATTGAAAAAAAAAGTTAATTATGCTTATTTCTCCTTACCAGATTCACCTAGACTCAAAATTATTTCAGAATATTAATCTCTAAACTCAGATGCATCTTTTTGGCCCTGGTCTTATGGTCTACAAATGTTTACTTTTTCCACAATTTCATGGAAAAGCCAAACATTATAAAACGTGTCACACTCTTCAAAAATAATCGAATCTTCACCAAAATTCTCACAGACAATGTTTAGACCAAGCCTCACAAAAGTTATCGCTCAGAATTTTGATATTTTGTTCCATTTCAGAGATATAGGCCAATAAAGTTAGACCACTTAGGCCTTTTTTCCTAGATCACCTATATTCCTATAAACCGTAAGTCCTAGAAACTTGACATTTTCAAGTATTGTTACCAGTACCCCCCACTACCCATAACCCAAATTTGGGGTACTGCACCCAAAGGTGGCGCTCTTGTCAAAAACGCTTATTTCTCCTTACCAGATTGACCTACACTCAAAATTATTTCATCATATTAATCTCTACATTCAGATGCATCTTTTTCACCCTGGTCTTATGCTCTAAAAATGTTTACTTTTGCCACAATTTCAGAGAAAAGCCAAACATCATAAAAAGTTTCACAGGCTTCAAAAATTATCAAATCTTCACCAAAATTCTCACAGACAATGTTTAGACAAAGCCTCACAAAAGTTATCAAAATAATTTGGATATGTTGTTCCATTTCAGAGATATAGGCCAATAAAGTTCGACCACTCAGCCCATTTCTCCTATATCACCTATATTCCTATATGAGTAATTTTTTTTTCTTGGATAACAACCATACAACCATCATTAGGTGGATACCATTAACAGTGCACATTTTCAGATATGTACTCTTTTTTATAAAGCCCTTAATTCTATTGTCAAATGTATGCTAGGAATTTTCTTGATGTTGTGTGTTTGCCAACACACATTTTCACCATGTGAATGTGACGGCAAAATATGTAGGATTGTCAGTGGCTCAGTGGGATAATGCCTAGTGCTGGTGTTTGTTAGGTTAAGAGTTCAAATCCCCGGTAGTGCTCTAGATCGAATACTATTGGTTATTGAAGATTCACACCATTGAACAGCACCTGAATGACATCAGGCAATCAACATACACAGTCATTAGTTGCCAAGAATCAGAATGCTTTCTTCTTTGTTTACTATTTTTCCTTCATCATTAAGTCTATCATATTTATATTTCATCCATTAGTGTTCTTCTCTACAAATGTCTAATTGCCCCAGAATTTTAACAAGTTTTCAGGTGTACTCTTTCAAGAAAGCCCTTCATTTTATTGTCAAATGTATGCTTGGAGTTTTTCTTGTGTGTTTACCAACACACATTTTCACCATGTGAATGTGACTGCCCATTATCTAGGATTGTCAGTGGCTCAGTGGGATAATGCCTAGTGCTGGTGTTTGTTAGGTTGAGAGTTCAAATCCCCAGTAGTGCTTTAGGCTCTAGATCGAATACTATTGGTTATTGAAGATTCACACCATTGAACAGCACCTGAATGACATCATGCAATCAACATACACAGTCATTAGTTGCCAAGAATCAGAATGCTGAGCCACTCTGACATTTAGGGGAACTTCTTTGTTTACTATTTTTCCTTCATCATTAAGTCTATCATATTTATATTTCATCCATTAGTGTTCTTCTCTACAAATGTCTAATTGCCCCAGAATTTCAACAAGTTTTCAGGTGTACTCTTTCAGGAAAGCCCTTCATTTTATTGTCAAATGTATGCTTGGGAGTTTTTCTTGTGTGTTTATCAACACACATTTTCACCATGTAAATGTGATTGCCCAATGTGTATGATTGTCAGTGGCTCAGTGGGCTAATGCCTTGTACTGATGTTTCTTAGGTTGAGTGTTCAAATCCCCGTTAGATCTTTAGGATTTGTCATTTAAGATTCACACCATTGAACAGCATCTGAATGACATCAGCCAATCAACATTCACACTCATCAGTTGCCAAGAATCAGAATGCCGGGACTCTCTATTACATTTAGGGGAACTTCTTTGTTTACTATTTTTCCTTCATCATTACGCCTATCATATTTATATTTCATCCATTAGTGTTCATCTCTACAAATGTCTAATTGCCCCAGAATTTCTTCTTTCTTTTAGGAAAGCCCTTCATTTTATTGTCAAATATATGCTTGGAGTTTTTCTTGTTGTGTGTTTACCAATACACATTTTCACCATGTGAATGTGACTGGCCAATATGTAGGATTGACAGTGTCTCAGTGGGATAATGCCTTGTACTGGTGATCCTTAGGTTGAGAGTTCAAATCCCGTTTGAAGCATTAGTGTTCAAATGCTGTTGGGCTGTGGAGGTTAGCATACTAGAATAGAATGCTGTTGTGTTGTGGAGGTTAGCACACTATAACGTTACAGCTACTTGTCAGGACTTGTCGTGCAAGGAAAGTATAACTGTATAATTATAGGCTGTTAATCTTATTGACTCCAACACAGAACCCACCCCCACCCCCCTTCACCTACCACCACAAATACAATTCCATTCTGTGGGAAACACTGCCTTCCATTATTAGACCCTTCATCTTACCCATGACAAATGCATAGTCCTGTAGAATAGAGTATTGTTAGAATACTATTGAGTTGTGGAGATTAGCGCACTAGAATACTACTGTTAGAATACTGTTGGGTTGTGGAGGTTAGCACACTAGAATAGGGTATTGTTAGAATACTATTAGGTTGTGGAGGTTAGCACACTATAATGTTACAGCACAGGGTAATCCTAATTTTATGCATTAAATTTATTCCAATCCAACTCAAAAGTTTTGAACAACACAAAGTGAAGGTTTTATCCAGATCAAAACCAAGAATAGATTATGTGATCTAATCCAATTTCAGGATCCTTGTTTCCCTTTGAACAACCCATTTTCAAGATTTGATCCAATCCGATAGCCGAAATCCAGTAACTGAAATCCGATAACCGAAATCCAATCACATTTCTTTTGAACAATTGTGCCCAAACAATCAAAGCATATGTAAAACTAAAAAGCTATGCTACCTCATGTTCGTTTTGCTCGGACCCCGTAAATCACCGCTTGCGGTTATATTTATTAATATTATTATTATTATTCCCGTCTCCCTAATTTTTTTCCAGCTCCTGTGCCTAGGCCCTTTGAGACAGAGACACCGTTCCAACTTTAAAACGTCCGGGCAGTACCGGTGTAACTTGCTCGAGAAGATGATGTCAAGTGGGCGTGTCGTTCGTCCGCCATATTGGATTGAATAGAAAGCGAAACTAAATTTTCACAGGTCACAAATTTGGTCCGAACGCCACGAAACTTGACGTACATTATCATTGGACCAAGCCTCACAAAAGTTACTAGAAGGATTTTTGATTTTCGAAAGCGTTTGCCCGTCACAGCCAAACGAAATCGGCGGCGAAGCTCCGAAACAGAAAGTCGTCCATATCTCAGGAACACTGTCACATATCGATACCAAATTTTGTATATGAACTGGGGACTCCAGTGTGAGGGTGCATAAGCTAAAAAAAAAAAGAAATATTCCAAAAGTTTCCATGATTTGGCAAACCACCCACAGGTATTTGGTAACTCTCACCATTCACCTTTGCACCATTCACCTTCTATCACAATGCCTTCCAAGTATGCTCACTGTCTCTGGGTAGCCACAATGTCTCCAGGCAACCTTGCCCAATCATGAAATCCTTGCTCTGCCATGGGATAGTATGGACTTACGAACTGAAAGAGGAAGGAGAACACTAGCTATATATAGCTTACATAATAGAGTTGTTTTCACATTGACGGTATTCAAATTAAATTTTTCATTATTGTTAAATATCATGATGGGAGAGTATTATTAAAAATGTTACAAGTATGCAAATTCATATGTTTACGGGAAATTAGGTTTTACTGGGTTGTTTTGTTGTAAAGACATGCAAGGCATTCTGGGCCGTAATGAACAGTGGTCGGCAGCACTCCATAGGCTACGTATTAATATGAATAGGTGTTTCTGTAAACCTAGGGACAATAAACAGCTATCTCTGTTACAAAAACGAGCTGGTAATCGCTCATTGAAGAGGGTACTATGATGAAAAGATGTTTTCCTAAAAGCATGGAGTTGACGGAAGAATAAGCAAGCAATGTCACGTTAATGTTAAATAGCCTAACGCTAGGTGGCAACGTTGTATTACATTTCACTGAATACGTGTGAGCTTCACAAGTAAGGAAGGTGCAAATATTATGTAATTTATCATGGGAAATTATTGGAAATGTTATTTCTTGTTTATTATAATTGCAAACTACACACATCCATTCGTAATCACACGTACACATTTAATACTGGAAGACTGTCTATTCGTTTATTTGATGTTGCTTAGCAACCAAGACTTCAGAGCAAAGATTCTAGAACAGAGCTTCAGAGAGACACGTTTTGAGTTCGTGGCCAAGTACCTAAAATATCGGTTTCCATGTGTATGTGCTGGATGGTGTGCTTCCTTTATGAAAGTAAGTGTTTTATACAGTTAACGTTACAGACATAATGAGTCATGTTGTAGTGGTCCACATAAATGTGCCCCTTCTGTTATTAGAATGCTAAGCGGAGAAGCATGCTAAGCAGAGATTTTGAGCCTGTCTCAAATCGCGTACTTCTGCACTTACAATACCTAATTTGAGTGCATGAGGGTGTTCACACTGACAATTCCAACGACACGAAGGGCGCTGCAAGTTCCCGGATGGTGCACTCATAACGGTCAAAAAGCTGAGTGTGCAACGCTGGACACTTTTCGCCCTTAACGGACGCCATCTTGGCCAGATAGCGGAAGGGGAGGGATCGTTTTCAAACTCGTGGAAATCGCGGTTGAGAAAGCTGAAGCAGCAGCAGTGGAAAACAGACTTTAAGGAGGTACAAGCAAGTTATAACATAAACGGTTCATGTTTTGACACAGTATGACCATGTCACTGTCGAGTTGAGGACGCCAATAAAGTTATGTTAAAATGTTTGCGATCGTCATTTCCGTGAAGTGCACGGAGTTAGTGTTTGATATGAGACAATACTATTTTGTTAAAATTTGCGCACTCCGCCAGTAAGCACACAGTGCACATAGTGTACTACACGAAAGTGTACTCACGTAAGTACACCATTTGAGACAGACTCTTAGTATCATTAATTTCTTGTGTGGCTAGCTATAGGGAGGAGATGTAATGTATGTTGCTAATTGGGATTTATATTGTTTAGGTAATGCCATGGTCATTTGATATGAGATGCTTGCACTCGTAACTTCGTCACGTGTAACTTTAGGACTGCTATTTTTTTTTACTAACAGTAATTCACGAAGCACTTTAGCCCTAAAAGTAGCACCTACAGTACATCTGTGACAGCTTAAAAGAAGTGGCAAGGACTCCTAACGCGATGTTTTGAAATGCGTCTACTATTGTCTACAGGAGCTTCCAATCGCGAGGGAACTTGCATTGTAGGCATAACTAAGGGATGCAATTAGAGATGTCCGATAATATCGGCCAACCGATATTATCGGCCCGATATTAGCATAAAAATGTAATATCTGTTAATATCGTTATCGGATTTTTTTTGCCTTAAAACCGATAACATAATGCTTGCTTTACACCCAAATAGTGCCTATGCGCTCCTGAAGCGTTTACCGGCGCACAGATGATGACCTCATCAATCTGCGTCTTGAAGCATACAAACAAGCGTGGATGGCTGCAGTAACTTGCTCGTGGCCGTCGTAGCCCCTTGCGTTGGCCGTGACACCCCTTTGAAAATCAGAGGTTTACAGGCCACGGTGGCTTGGTGCCCCCTTCTTTAAATATTCTGCTTTGCGTCCTACTAATAGCGATATATATTTAGCCAAATATTATGGCCAAATTACGCAGTGGAGAAAGTGACAGCGCAAGAAAGAAAGTGCGTCCAAATTAACCCATCCTACTCATCACACAGACATCACAAGTATCACATGAAAGAGCTTTTTCTCAGCTTTTAATCGATGTTAGCCGCTAATTGCTGTGGTGAACGGTTCGCGAGAAAAATAAATAATATCATTCAATTTAATCATAAATTCTACCGAAGGTTTTGCGTCCATCTCCCTACCCATTCATCTCGGTGGAATACTTCAGAACCCTTCGTTTAACACATGACAAACCATATATCAGAATAAACAGCAGACCTTACCGAACAGAAAGGTGTAAAGCAGTCCCCTGTACAGTTAGCCGTTCCAGACTAATCCCGTTTTGAATTTGCAGTAAATTTCAACATACATGGATGTCTCCAAATTTGGGATTTAAGTTTTACACTGTGTTTAAATTGTTCCACATTATTTCATAACGGGCCAAATACAAAACAAATATTACAAATGTCGCCTAGATATCGGTAAATCAGAGGACAGCTGAATATAAGAGTTTGTGAAAGTAGCCTTCATGATCACAAAATGCTAAGCATGCATCTAGGCTATTTGAGTTTCTTAAAGCTGAGCTGTGCTTAAATTGTTCAATACATGATTTCATAACAGGCCAAATATAAAATAAATGTTAAATATAGCCTAGATATCTGTATATGAGGAAGGACGGGTTTAGAGTGAGGGTCTGTCTTGTCTGTAAAAACAGACACCCGTGACTCATATTTGTGCATTCATTCAATTAAGGTGATTGAGTTTTAGTTAAAGAAACAGTTCATGAAGCATCCTACAAATGCAGGCTCATTTAACACAGAAAAAGGGTAGCCTGTCATACACTATGCCTGTTATTTTAGTTGGCTTTACATTCTGCTATGTTGCACATAGTTGTTCAGGTACAATGTTTTATCATTTGTGAAGAAGTCAAATTTGCCCTATTTGTTGTGGGCATTGTCAAGATTATCTCAGGGAGAGTGTAATCCAAACTGTTGTTTGAGACAATTTAAAAAAAAAAAATAAACATGGCACTTTTTCCCTAAATTAAGTATTTCCCTAAATTAAGTATTTTTCTTATTTTGCACAGACAATGTTAACATTGGGAAAGCCTTGTTGCATTCAAGAATGCATCCAGTGGGGCATCACAATAACATTAAGCATGTTGTGTTAATTCCATAACAGGAGATATGTGATGTTACCTAAATTAGTTTTGAGGAAAAATAACCCACATATCGACATCGGTATCGGCTGATATCGGAATCGAAATTTGAGAGTTGGACAATATCGGCATATCGGATATCGGCAAAAAAGCCAATATCGGACATCCCTAGATGCAATAACACCACCAACAACCAAAACTAGCCTACTCATTGTCAACATGTACATGAAATGTAACGCTTCATGTGAATCAAATTAAAATGTTTTCTTTGCAAACGTAGGCATAGGCGTATGGTGACAGATTAATTTAATAATGCTGCTGTGTGAATCACGGTAATCACGGTGAATGAAGTGGCCACTTCTTAATGGGACCCACTGTATGGAAGTGGGCTAAGTAAAATAGAGATGTTTTCAATAAGATAAGGTTAATCAGAATTCTACGATATGCCCGCTTGACAACGGCTTGACAACAGCAGATAGAGAACTGGCCTTTGGCCATAGCAACCATCCATTTAGAACAACTGGCCTTCATAGCAACCAAAGATCTGAGCTGTGTTGCAATGTGAGGCAAAGTATAGAAAGGTGATGAAACATACAGAGACAGGTCAAGAAATATAGTGCAGTGTAGACAGTAGTATACAGTTGATTTACAGAACGTGGTTTAGAGTAATATGAATTAAATATAAATATGTACAGTGTATTAGCAGTTAGCTCATACAATAAGTAGAATAATGTAGGCTATGTAGATGTAGCAGTAACATTATAATAGTAGAAATAATAATATAGATATATGCAGTGTATTAACAGAATATAATAAAACAGAATAAATATGGATATTCAATATGACAAATATATAACAGATATGTACATAACATACAGCTATGTGCCGTGTGGAAACAGTGTCATTGTAGTGCAGAAACAACATTATAAGAGTAGTAACAATAAGTTAATGTGCAGGATGAATAGTATAAAGATCAGTAGAATAACTGTATAAATGTAATTACAGTAGGCCTATGTACATTTGTAAATAAATAGAAAACTATGGGTGAGAGGGATAAATTAATTTGATTTAATCGTAAAAGTAAATTGCATTCAATTAAATTGCCATTAAAAATCTTTCCAGTAGGCTTTAATGTCACACAAAAAGTACAACCAAATCTGAGCTTGATCAACTAGAACGTCTAAAGAACCAGAACTTGAGTGTAGTTTTTTGCTGGGTCCCAGGCCATGTTGGTCTGAGGGGAAATGAGAAAGCGGACAGTGCTGCTAAGCAAGCCCTCAATGAAGAAGTCACAGAATGTCAAATCCCTGCCCCAGACCTTAAACCTATACTGAAGCAAGGAATGTGAATTTTGGCACATTTTCATGATCCACTGGGTCGTTATGGGCCACACAAAATACGGTGTTGCTAAAATTACTCCTATTGTGG
The DNA here is from genome assembly GCF_046254945.1 of Alosa pseudoharengus. Lineage (NCBI taxonomy): Eukaryota > Metazoa > Chordata > Actinopteri > Clupeiformes > Clupeidae > Alosa > Alosa pseudoharengus. Next base: position 15,418,436 of record NW_027468870.1, on the reverse strand, counting down.
CTATTAGAGACATGCGTTCATGAGTATCCAGCTACATTCAATGAGTTAAGTAAAATACATTCACACACAAAAAAAAACCCATCACTAATGTTGTGGACATTCCTTTATTCTGAGATACATCAATAGGCTCTCAAAACAATCCCAAACAGACATAAGGTCTTTATAGAGCAAATCCATATAGATTATTTGTCAAATAAACCAGTAAAACAGAATTAGGGGATGGAATATATAACATTCAAACTCATAGCTCATATTTCTAAAATAAATCAGTGAAAAAGTATCCTGACAAACAAGCAGCATTTTAATGCCTTAGTCATATTTCATAATTTCAAATTTTTCTCTAGGTTACCTGATAGCCCAGTTTGAGAGGTGCAAGACGCGTGACATTATTTATTTTTGCAGCCAATCACTGCTGTTGTTTTATTTTATTGATTTGATTTTAGTCATAGAAGCTAAATTCGAAGGCAGGCCACAGGTAAAAGCCAACGAACCGCATTCACCCCGCAAGGCAATAGTTGAATAGAGCTTTTGAGGTATTGCCACTGCTCCAACACTGAAAGGCACTGTTAGAATGCTTGGATCAAGCCAGGTTCAGCATAGCGTATGTCACTGTCTGCTCACGTTGGTGACCGGACCAGGGCAAGCACACTTTCGCAGTTCCCGCCGGAAATGCAGTCTAGTTTTTTACTGTGATTCAAACATACAGAACACCAACCTGAAATAATTGACAAAACTGGAAAATGATTTACATGACACAAAAACCTCATACAATATTTATTTTTGCATGCACACACACGCCCTCGCACACACACACACACACACACACACACACACACACACACACACACACAGAGGTGGACGAAGTACACAATTCCTTTACTTAAATGAGATACACCATTTCAAATATTACTCCAATACAAATGAAAGTTGCTAAGTCAGATTTTTTACTTAAGATGAAGTACAGAAGTTCTTGCTTTTAAAAATACTTCAGAAGTACAAGCATTTTTCCTTTTTAATGTTTTGAAATGTAATTCACTAGTTCACATTCCTGAATTTGCATAAAGACATAAAAGCATGATACATAAAAGCATAATAGAAAAGCATGTTTGGCGAGGTCTCTGGCCATGGTCCTGAAGGGCTTCGCGGAATCGTGCCGGAGTCGACTGCGCAGGCAGGAGTCGGGCAGGATTCCGCCATACACCCCAAAAATTGCATTTGAAGATGAAGGACCCTATGGCAAGAACCACGCTGAGCAAATTCAATGGGAGTGCGCGAGGTGCGCTTCCTCAGATCAGAGATTTGATCCGATATATGAGTGATAGGCGTCGGAGGACCACCGGCCGAGTTTTGAGGGCTTGATCGGACAGACCGTTATTTGCCGCAGTGGTGGCTGCACCAATCCTAAAGAATAAGTTGAGTAACGGTCTGCTGGGATTCCGACTTGCGTTAGAACAGGTTTGAGCTGCATTTGAAAACAGTAGCAAGTGACGGAGCGTCCGTCATCTGTATCAAATGGGGGATCTAATGGGGATGCGATAGAGGAACGACTTGAATTAAGACAGCCAGGGGCGCCTGTCGTCAATGGCAGATGGAGGTCTAAGATGATGCAAATGCCAATCTATGAGTTGACATGCAAAACCGCAAACTTGTTTGGCAAGATCCCTAACCAGGGTGAAGGAGTGCTTAGCGGATTGGTCAGACCACCAACCGCGGTGGTGGCTGTACCAATCCTGAAGTAATGGGAAGCTTGAGAGCTAACTTAACAGGCATGCACTTGCACACATACTGTAACATGCACTTAACATGACATGCAGGGCAATGAGCTAGCAGTTGCAGAGCTCGGGGTCAGTGCAGGGGAGTACAGCTTGCAGTTGCAGAGCTCGGGGTCAGTGCAGGGGAGTACAGCTTGCAGTCGCAGAGCTCGGGGTCAGTGCAGGGGAGTACAGCTTGCAGTAGCAGAGCTCGGGACCAGTGCAGTGGGAATAGAGGTCTGATGTAGTTGCTGATGCTCATGGCATGTGATTCGAAGATTTGTGAGTGATTCATAAAGTTAACATTCCAAATTACGATCTACAATTCTGCTGTTTAGCAAGATCCCTAGCCAGGGTCATGGAGTGCTTTGCAGGGATCTTGCAGGAGTGTACTGCGCTGGCAGGAATCAAGCAGGATCCATGTCATGTTATCACCCCAAAATATGCAACCCAATTGAAAAGACCCTGGCTAGGACCGTGTAGCTATAGATAAGGTGATATGAAAGGTATCTAAGGCGCCTAGAGTATTCTACTACTCGGGTAGACCATTATTTGCCTGAATGAAACCTAAACGGTCTGTGCCAATACCAATATGCGTTGGTAGATATCCGAGTTGCCCTTAAAACCAATGAGGGTTACATGTGCAAAAAATGTCAAATATATGCTATAAGGGGATCTTAGACATTACATAGCATACGCATGGTCTGAATATAAGGATAGTTACTGAAAGGTGATAAATGGGTGTTACAGGTTTCTACTTTGCTGTATTAAGTTTGTAGAGAACACTGAGCTACCTAGCAATATGGTAGCCAATCTAGAGAGTAAATATGAACCTGTAGCAAACACTTAATAGAGGCAGTTTGCATTCAAGAGCATGAGAAGAAATTTAGAGAATGAGAGCAAGCGGCTAGGCTGGAGTAGGTTAGGCATTGACACGTAGATTAGTACAAGTGAAGAGCCTGAAGAGCCATCTTGAAGCGAAAACTGATTAATGGATGTTAAGAAACCCATGCTTGGCAGAGTCTATGGCTCAGCCAAATTGCTCTGGGGGGATCGTGCAGGAGTCACTGTGCAGGCAGGAGTCAGCAGGATCCGTGTATACAGCCCAAAGATGAGGGCAACTAAGGCACCTTAAAAAATGAAGCAAAAGGGTTTGTAAAGAGCAAACATGAAGAGCGGAAAGAGAAGATTGACCTGGGTGTGATCTGGAAAACATTGTTAGAAGGATGCGGTGACCAGTGTTTCCCACAGAATTGAATTCCAATTGTGGTGGTTGGTTTGCAGAATTAACTTGAATGGAACAGTTTATCAAATTAGCACAGTGTGGTTATGATGCTAACCAGATTTAAGCACAATTTAATACAACCTGGAAAATCATTGTTTGGTGGTCAATGTTGATATTGTGGTAGGCCGCTACAAATAAGTCAATGTATGGGAAACACTGGGTGACCCCATGGGTGGTGGCACCAATCCAGGGAAAGAGGGGTGAGGGAGAACCAGGGACGCGGTCCCTGGCTGGGGTAGAGACACGGGCACGAACGCGGTTCACGCCGGTGGGAGATGATGGGGAAAGGGAAAAGGTTGCGACGCGGTCGCTACAGGGGAGGGGGAGGAGGTTGCACAGCACCCTGGGTCTGCAAAGAGAAGAGGCTTGATTAGCTGGAATAGAGAAAAGAGAACGCAGTAGTGGAAGGCAAGGTAGAGGGCTGCACGCGGGCACCCATAACTTGCTGGGTTGACAAAGCATGTTGCATGGACAAAGGGAGAGATGCCGGAGGAACGGAGCTCCACACTACGGCGCAGGTGCTTGGCTGATTGGCTAGCAGGAGGGAAAGAAAAAAGGATTGAGCTCAACACTCTGACTGAGGACAAGTTTCAGGAGAAAATCGGGAAAGTGTTGGCCTTGATTTGAAATTGTTTAAGAATGTATGTTTCATTTTAGCCAACACCTATCAAGCAATTCAAAATGAGCAAATTACATTTAGCCACAAAGTACAATGGAGACGATAGTAGTCTAGTACAGTAGTTGTAGGCTGTTGCTTACAACATGCTTTGATGATACAGGCCTAACACCCCAGGATAGTGCATATAATTACATAGAGTTGTGATAATTGAGTTTGAGTAATCCAGGGATAGCAATAGCGCCAATTTAGCAATATGAGGTGCTATGGAAACCAGGATGTAATTAAAATACTGTAGCTAACAGCAAGAAAAGTGGTGAGCAGCACATTATCAGAGAGGATTCCAAGGAACAGCAGAGCTACACGCTGGTGTAGGTGCTTCCATGGTCAGCTAGGAGTGTAACAGAGCAAAGCTACACGCTGGTGTACCTGTGCTCCCATGGTAAGCTAGGGAAGGCTTTAATATGCTGGCACTCTCAACACAGAGGAAGGCGAAAAACTCCCAAACACTTTAAAGGAGAAAAAATTCCTTCCTTGCCCTCTTAGCAATGAGCGACAGAGCAACAGCTCCTGTGTATCAGTTGCCTTACGGCCAAAGCCGGCATTGAGGTGGGGGTAAAAGCGGCAAAACTGACCTCAACTCCGCATCTCACACACACTGGGACTCCATATTTGTGCATGTCTGGATCAGAATGATACCAGATTGTTGCGGCACAGAATCTGGCCGAATGACAGTTCAGCTTGGTGTTCATTAAAGGTTAGCATCATGAACACCGCAGCGCAATGCGTTCAATACTAATGCATATTAAACTGTTCTTATCACGAATCAAATGCCGAGATAAGACTTTAAACAGGCAAAGTGGTAGCCGTCAGCAACATGTAGATGTGTTAGCTGTAGAACGCAGCTGAGTTTGTTAGCTGTTTGTTATGTAGGTCTACCACTGATCTTTAATGAGATAGAAACTCGTCACAGCAAGTGAGACTTTAAAGTTATTATTGAAATAATGTAGCAAGAATTAGCCTACAAACTAAGCTAGAACCCACTTCATAGCCCACGGTGACACACACTGACTAGCAGGGGTAGGCTAGTCAGTAGCCTACTAAAATCAAAACAGTAGGCTAGGTAATTTTAGCTAACGTTATACAATTACCCTTGGCAAACGGCAGCAGTTTGTAGCCTAGTACCAACTTCATGTGTAGGCTAACCATTAGCTATCTGCAATGAGGGAAGCTAGTTGCTTGCTAAAACAAACAAAGTGGCAAGAGATGTAACGTGTTAGAAGTTACAAGCTGGGACCCATGCAAATCACGGAATACAGGCACATTGGCTACTGAAGCAAATTTGAGTGACAAACAACTTAGGATAGACAACACGTTGGTTAACACAATTCCAAGCAAACTTTACCAAAGAACCACGAAGGACTGGAAGCCTGATTTATCAGAAATGTCACGTCTATATAACATGGCCGCTTGCAATGTTCAAGTGATTCACGGGATATTTAGCCTACACTGACTTCAGTTCACCCTATGCCTCTAGACAAGAACTCCGTGAGTGACCGAAAGTTGTTAGCTAAAAACAAGTAAGGCAAATAGCTAAACAAGTGCCTTCATCTAGTAGGCTATAGCCTACATGTTTGTGACATGTATCTCAACATTCAGCAGGAACGAGTGGGCTTTACAAACAGCTCTAATACAAAGAAACAAGATAAGAACTACCTCCCTGCAGTAGTTTTTCCCACGCAACCTAGACCATGAAAGTCTGTAACAGATAGTGGGCAGCAAGTTCTGCTTGAGACAGGCGAGCAAACCGGTAGTCACTGCGAGCGGAGTAACACCGATGCTGCAACTTCGGCAGGTAGACTGCGAATAAATAACCTGACTGATTGAAGAAGGAGGCGTGGCAAATCCCGTCACGCTCCTCCCGAACTTCCGTTTGTAAAACGCCATTATGTATTTGGTCATTACAGTTTTTCTTGATTGCTTTTGATCTGCTTAAGGAAACTGGGATCCACTTGGTCTTCATGAACACTTTCTTTACACAGCAGAAGTCATCTCTTGCGAATGTGTTCACATGTTTTCTTTGGGTTCACAGTTCTCACACGCTTCTGCAAAACAGTTACTGTAACACAGATGTCATTCAAAGTCCCCAAACTCTGTTGGTTTCCCTGTGCTAAACAAAAGGAAAACCTATTTTCACAGGTGGTAGAGATTCCTTGCACAAGTCTGAATCTCTAATACACCTGTGTGAAACTCCTTAGCACAATTCTTCAATCAGCAATCATTCATTATCCATAAGAGATGCCATGTCTGTTCTGTGTTGCTATTTGCAATTAGGCTATGGATCTAAGGCACATTTAGAGAAATTATTGTTTAGCCTATTTGGTGAAGAAAACAGTATAAAAGGTGTTTACTGTAGGCCTTTTTTGTTGAAGTTGTAGTTCAATCAAATTTGTCTTGTGCTTACTGTAGGTCTTACATGTCAATGACAGTTACATCTTGGGAGGAATGAACACAATTATGTTTTATTCAGTACATTTAGTCTTTTCAGTTTTTTCTGATACCAGAAAAATGAGAAAGAAATGGAACAGACATAGCAAACAATGCTCATTTTGAGAACTATATTTTGCATTTTGTTGGCTAGTGTGTAATGACTGATTAAAATCACACAGTAATTTGACGACAGGATGTGTTGTTTGAAGGCAAGATTTGCTTTTGCTGCATGTTTTAAGTGTTTTGAGAGAGTAACAGCCTTTTGCTAGCGAAATGTGTCATTTTGGCCTTGTGCTTTTGTTCAGACATGGGTGTTAACTATTTTGAGAATGTGATGTCAGAGTTGACACAAGCATCAAAACGATCGAGAAAAACTGTAATAGGGTATACATCATTTGGTCGGTCATAGGACTTGAAGAGACCTTTAGTTCACAAATCTAAAACATTTTCACTGCCAAATACAAAACCAGATAACTCAATTAGAAGTAGATTATTTATTGTTTAATAATGTAGGCTGAAGATCTAGCTATGTGGTGAATGTCAGGTGATTTGTCTAATTTCATTCCAATTTCGCAATGATTGGAGGATAGCCTGGTTAACACCAGACCACTTTTCAAATCTCAACTGCTAACAGGTTCGTCTGGGTTCTCCCAGGCTACATGGAGGATGTTCTGATTAAGAATCTGTTGTCACCATCATTACCACAGCCAATTCAGCCAAGTTCAAATTGAACTATTGAAAAAAATTACTTCAAGATGGTCTATCGCATTATTGCATTCAAAGACACAAATGTGGTTAAAAGTAACAAATACTTCATGCTGTTCAAATGTAGTGGAGTCAAAAATATGGTATTTGTCTTTCAAATGTAGTGTACAAGTCACAAGTTTCCAAAAATATTAATACTCAAGTAATGTACAGATACTCAAAAAGCATACTTCAGTATAGTAATCAAGTAAATGTACTATACTGTCCACCTCTGCACACACACACACATGTACACACATACACACACACACACTGTAGGAACAGAAATTGTCTAGAGATCAGAGAAATGAAGTCTCAGCCAGTCTGGAGTTGAGTCAGAAGTCTCAGAGATCTTTATTTACGGAATCCGAAGACCTACGTTGTGTAGCTAACAGACGCAGTCTGATATTACAAAGCAAGGACACACTTCTTATACCCTCTTGACAAGACAGACAAGACATCTCCATTAATGGTACGCAAACCATTTTACGACCTGGTTACTCAAGAAGTTAACCATATCTATAAGGTTGTATCCCCTAACGACCGACATCTGTGGAATCCAGCCAAGATTGACCCCAAGACAGTAAATAAGGCCTGGGGCGCCAGCCCGCCGGGGCAGAGGCTGGCCGTCCTTCTCTAAGGCACAACACAAGCAGCATGGTTGCACAAACACCTTGAACATGGCATTCCACAGATGTTGGACATAAATCTCTCCTTCTACTTTCTGCTTACTGCAGCATTTCCACCCTCAACATGTTCACAGACCACACCAAAAGAGTAAATGGATGAATATAGCACACACATATACTGTATGGCGCTCATCTTTAAGGCCAAAATTTCTTACTACAACACACACACACACAAAAACACACTCTCCTACACACTTGCATGGGGAGACCTTCCTTTGTACTTTTATACAAACATCTTCTCTGCTTTAAAATATGCATTTGTTAATAAATAGTTCTAATACAATTTACTGTAAATACAACAATGCATGCTTGGCAGTTTAAACTGACACAACATAGAACTTTGTCTCTCATAAAACTATGTTCAATGCATTTTCCTTGACATTGTGAAAATAACCCTACAGGCAAGGTACTATACAGTAGAAAGCAACTCATGAGCAAAAAGGGATACTGACATAACACTTGAATCTATTAACTTCTACAATAGTTTATCCATGTGTCCTATTCCTTTGTAAAATATTGACATGAATGCTGAATATCAGCCTAATTGTCGAGTAGCATGGAGTGAATATTCACAAATAAATTATATGTTACAATACAGTGTTGAACCTATGAACTGGTGAAAAGTTGTTTCACAAGCAAACAAGTTCACAGCCTGGACATTTAGCCTAGGAGCCTTTTATGCTACAACATTCGTGTGAGCTGAGTAAGTACAGTAGAAGGCCTTACATCAAGAGAGTACCATTGCACGATTCCCCAGGACAGTTTCAGCAAAGAGTCAGCAATGGCGAGAGATCAGATCAGTCCCTCTCATCAGGCTTTGGCTTTTCCTCACCAAGTCTGCAGCATTTCTTTTCAGTAGCAAAGTCACAAAAAACTCGACACTCCTGCCTTAATGTAGTAAATATAAACTTTAAATAGAAACAGGGTTCTAAATAAACTTTTTTGATCACCAGCCGGTAACTTTCTAAAGTTACCAGTCAATCAGAATTTCCACTAGCCAATTTTTTCCTGGTGAAAATAAGAGAAATTATGAGTGCCACTGAATGCATTTGATCATTTTATTAACATTGTTGACATGAATACAACAAAAATACACAGAAAGTGCAAGCATTTCATTTCAAGTCTGGGATCTATCTATCTATTTATCTATTTCTTTGTTGATATCCTCATCCTCTGCCTCGTTCTTCTTCTCTGATGCTGAGTCGCCCAAGTGAAAGTTTAAAATCAACCACAGAGGAACGGAGAGAAGCTCATGTCACAATTTTTGGAATGCGCTGTCTGACCTGAGGGTCAAGCTATGTCATGTTTTAGGCCATATGTTAACTGTCACACCCTGTAAATGTATTATTTGCATTAGAAATTGCATTCCACAGATGTTGGACATAAATCTCTCCTTCTACTTTCTGCTTACTGCAGCATTTCCACCCTCAACATGTTCACAGACCACACCAAAAGAGTAAATGGATGAATATAGCACACACATATACTGTATGGCGCTCATCTTTAAGGCCAAAATTTCTTACTACAACACACACACACACACAAAAACACACTCTCCTACACACTTGCATGGGGAGACCTTCCTTTGTACTTTTATACAAACATCTTCTCTCCTTTAAAATATGCATTTGTTAATAAATAGTTCTAATACAATTTACTGTAAATACAACAATGCATGCTTGGCAGTTTAAACTGACACAACATAGAACTTTGTCTCTCATAAAACTATGTTCAATGCATTTTCCTTGACATTGTGAAAATAACCCTACAGGCAAGGTACTATACAGTAGAAAGCAACTCATGAGCAAAAAGGGATACTGACATAACACTTGAATCTATTCACTTCTACAATAGTTTATCCATGTGTCCTATTCCTTTGTAAAATATTGACATGAATGCTGAATATCAGCCTAATTGTCGAGTAGCATGGAGTGAATATTCACAAATAATTATATGTTACAATACAGTGTTGAACCTATGAACTGGTGAAAAGTTGTTTCACAAGCAAACAAGTTCACAGCCTGGACATTTAGCCTAGGAGCCTTTTATGCTACAACATTTGTGTGAGCTGAGTAAGTACAGTAGAAGGCCTTACATCAAGAGAGTACCATTGCACGATTCCCCAGGACAGTTTCAGCAAAGAGTCAGCAATGGCGAGAGATCAGATCAGTCCCTCTCATCAGGCTTTGGCTTTTCCTCACCAAGTCTGCAGCATTTCTTTTCAGTAGCAAAGTCACAAAAAACTCGACACTCCTGCCTTAATGTAGTAAATATAAAGTTTAAATAGAAACAGGGTTCTAAATTAACTTTTTTGATCACCAGCCGGTAACTTTCTAAATCAGAATTTCCACTAGCCATTTTTTTCCTGGTGAAAATAAGAGAAATTATGAGTGCCACTGAATGCATTAGATCATTTTATTAACATTGTTGACATGAATACAACAAAAATACACAGAAAGTGCAAGCATTTCATTTCAAGTCTGGGATCTATCTATCTATTTATCTATTTCTTTGTTGATATCCTCATCCTCTGCCTCGTTCTTCTTCTCTGATGCTGAGTCGCCCAAGTGAAAGTTTAAAATCAACCACAGAGGAACGGAGAGAAGCTCATGTCACAATTTTTGGAATGCGCTGTCTGACCTGAGGGTCAAGCTATGTCATGTTTTAGGCCATATGTTAACTGTCACACCCTGTAAATGTATTATTTGCATTAGAAATTGAAACGGTATGTGTTTATTAAACCCTTTCTTGCAACAAACATGGTACAAAATCATCTAGGTTTAATTTGATTTTAGTGTATTTTAACAGTTAAAGGTTACAAGTCTGGATTGGGGACAATCTCAAAACAGCCAAATCCACTGATAAAAGCCCCTCTAAGAGCAGTAAATCAGAATATAAAGGCATGATTATTTTTTTTATAGGATGCTGGTGATCTGGCCTTTGCAAATTGACATGATTGAAACAAAAATATTATATTTTTCCACAAAAACAACCACAAGGACATAAAAGTGCCCAGAGTTGGAGAAACACCCATGAACAGAAAGATTTGCCACAAAATAGTCACTGTGAAAGAGGTACCTCTCTGTCCCACTTAAGTCTGTTGTGTATGGTGGTCATCCAACTGCTGAAGAAAATTAAATACACCAGAATATTGACCAGAACACACTTCTGGATATGTCCAATAACTAGATTCGGGAAATTCTGAATGAGCTCAATGCAACTTTTGGCATCAGTAGTTTGTTTGGCATCAGGAGGTGTTTACAAGGAGCTCACTCAAGACTATGGGTTTGAAAATGTGCTCTCTGCCCTGAAATCACAAAATTCATCTTTAACATCTTCTCTGGTAGAAAAATTGACAAAAGCGAATGTAAAGACATGTCGTCCCCTTAGAACTATAAGGTTCTATCTGACATTTTTGTCAAAATTGAGTTAATTACATATTCTTATTCTGTGACACCTTAAGAAGATGAGGTGAAGTGTTTCTTGTAGTTGTATGCATTTTTTGGACATTATATCTGAAGAGGTTTGTTCCACTTAGCAGTATAACTCTATGGAATTCTAAGACTTTGAAGCTCAATATCTCAGAACTACTCAGAACGCAGATAGAACCCTGTAATTCTAAGGGGACGATGTAGCCAAACGAGCACACCAGCACCTGCATGTCTTCCTCCAAATCAAGCTGCACTTGGACCCAAGAAAAAGAGGAAAAGACAAGGAACAACATGTTTCCTTTTGGCTGAAGATGCCAAAATTCAACTGGAAGGTAGAGTGTCATGCCTATCATTTATCATTTAGTTCATTTAGTACTGTACAATAAAGCATACATTACAATACCCAGTTCTATGGTATATCTTTTAGTTATTATATATGTTCTTCAGAAATCAAGGAGAGGAGAACTCAGCGAATGCGATGTCCTAATCACAACCAGGTGTGCTGTGGCCTAACCCAAGGTGCTTGACACTTCACGCTTAGCACTGTGTCCAGTGCATGCTTTATCTTTCGAATTGTCTTCTTTAGTGCTCGTGTAAAAACATGTAGTTCAACTGTAGTCTATGCGGAAATTAAATGAGTTACCCACCCTGAGGTGAATTAATGTATGTTGCACCGACACTGAAAAAAGTGATGTGCTCACATGGCATAAGTTGCTAGCGATGGGGGTGAGACTGCCACTTGTTGTTTGTGGTATGAAATTCTACACTGTAGGCTTAGGCCTATAAGTTTAGTTCATTAAACGTTGCTGTGGAAATTCCACTGATGCCCCTGATGTGTATAAAATATGTATTTTGAAATGTAAAGAATAAAGGCATACATCCTAAATCAATTAAAACACACAAAAAATGTCCTATTGGAGAAAAGGTCTCGAAGAACTTTTTGTGACTATCCCATAACTTTTGACTGATCTTCAATTGCAACTTGTTGTGTCCAACCTGCCTTGTTGTGACTCCAACTAGGCTATAGTGTTAGTGTATAGCATTATAGTAAGCCTACTCTTCTCTGACTAGTATAGGCCATACTGTAGATCTATGCTTTTGGAAGTTTTCTGACAGGAAAATAACCATTCATGTTTTTCATTAAATATAACCTACAGAAAGACTTCAGATGTTGATATGATTCTGATATGCTAAGCACATTCATTGGTGGTTTAAGGAATTACTTTCCACACCAACAATTAAACAACAGAAGTTATACAACCTGACTCCATCCATTTCATAAGTAGCCTACAATCCAATGGTTATAACTTAGAGCGTTTCTTGACCATAAGATAGGCGTACACTGTAATGTTGGCTCTATAACTCTTGGCTCTATAACATAACTCTTTAACATGGATTTAAAAAAGCAATACATGCTGTGAAAATTCAAAGATGGAGACAATGTAATCCACATAACCATTATTGATGTATGTAACTATAACTATAACTATAAGTATCATAATAACCTTTATAAATGAAGAGTTTGTATCCTACAAGACTATGTGATATTAACTAATCTGTGATATTAAGGTCACAAACCCACAATTAATGACATCAGACTGAGTCTCTCCTTCCAAAGGTCAGAACTCATAGCTGACCTGATAAAGATGTTTTGTGCTTAACAGTGAATAGTTTATCCAACACAACTGAACATGCTGTAATGTAAGTCCTTTGAGTATTAAAGAAAGACTACGTTCCGTGAGTTTACAATCTAAATGATCTAGCACCTCAGCATATTCAGTGCATTGACAAAAAAAACATACTTTTCATTGCAAAAACATATACCTACCTGGGCCTTTGTTCTTCATAACATTCTTAACTACACAAGACACAGACTGCTTATAAGAACATGTAAAGTATGAAATAATGGATGGCAGTAAACATGGGTTGTTTAAAATGTCACAGTTTATTTCTTTATGAATGATGCATGATATCTGATCATTCCTTTTCATACCATAATAATTCACCCCCATGAAAGAAGTGGAATATAGAAATTTCACTCTGCAGGGTCACCAGTCATTAGATGTCATTTCCCTACTACCAATCCATCTATATTGAGAATACTTGTCATACAGAACGTCATAGACATGTCGTACTGGCTCATATGACTCCTTCATGTCTTCCAGTATTGGTAGTGGAATTTTACCGCCACCTCTCCTGTAGAAAACAATTTATTATGTGACATAAATTGAAAGAATACCACCAAACTAAAACAAAAAAAATATCAGATAATTCAAAATAGCGCATTGTACATGGTTGACCAGACATGGGCTCACCTTTCTAATTCCTCAAGAGGAACAACCCAGGTGTCTTCCGTTTCAATGAATTCAATCCAGTAGCCACGAAAAAAAGCCTACCCATCAAACACAATATATTAGGAAAGATTTATCTTATGTAGTAAGTAACCACTTCTTTATGTGTGTCCAGTTTCCTAAATAGGGATCAGGCATAGCCAGATACTACACCAGAACTTCAGTAAAGGTTTCCAGTGAGATTTTAGACTTGGCTTAATCCATGTCCTCCCAACTGGCCCTAATTATTTAAAATAGACTAATATGTTGTTGCTGTTGGCTCTATACAACCTTTATGCATTACAACCTGAAACATGAAACATGAAATCACCATACTAAATGGGCCAGGGGGGAAAAAAACCGTAATAATAATATAAAAATAAAATAATATAAAAAATATAATAATGACAGTCTACATTTGTTTTAAATGGATTGGATCAGTTTAGTAGCTCATGTCCCAAGCTCAGCTCATGGCTGAGCATTGTGGAGAAAGCTAAATGGAGACAGTTACAAGTTACATTCAGTTCAGTTACATTCTAACATCATATAGACATGAGCCACGGATCATTTATCTGAACAAAGGCCTACACACACTGTCTACAAACAAATCAGTTTAAACAGTCAGCCTAAGTGAATTACCTGAATAGTGTGATGTGAGTGTAGGCAAATGGTTAAATTGTCTTACAAATCAAAAAGGGGAAACTGTCTTGCAGTCCATTGCATTGACAATAAGAACAAAAGCGATGTTGAACATCATAACGTACCATTCGGACGTATGGATACATGTGCCAAAGGGGCATGTTGGGGTTGTTGATGATGACTGGATCCACTCCTCTTTCTATATTTTCTAGGGCTGTCATAATGTTAGTTAGATAGTTAGTTTATTGCCCCTTTGGGAAAGTTCATGTTAACAGGTCTGTACAGAGTTGCACATCTTCACATTCCTTCACATCAGATCACATTGCACTACAGTGGAGTTGGAGACATCGCATGAAGAAGACTTCAGACATGACTCTTACATGAAAAACACACAACATAGATTTTGAAACAACACAGGCACATGTTCAGTCAATTATTTATATTGGTGGATGAGTTTACTGTATTATCCATGAAAATAATGTGCACAATCAATCTCAATGGCGAGTCTATTAGATAACATACAGCGAGGCCTGTCTTTCTATGTGTGCGTGCATGACATCATCCTTTGGTGACTATTTGGTGGTATTAGTCTTCATTACATTTACCACAACATCACATTGTCAGGGTTCTCAAGTTTTCAGCTCAGCTTGGGGGGGGGGGGGGCACTCACTCACTAAAATGTTTGGCTTGTGCGCTAAATCATGTGCTCATTTTAATTATTGTACAATGAGTGTAGAATTGAATAAAGTTAGTGCACTATTTACTAAAAAGGTTGGTAACTCAGCTTAGGATGGTCTGGGGGCATGCAGGAAATGTAAAAAAAAAAAAACGACTTCTGGTGAGTTTTTTGGGAAAGAAGCATTAACCCTCTGAGACCTTGAATTTGTCATTGTAATCTATACATCCTATATCTTGTTTTTGTTTATTTTTCAGGACAGTCTGGGATTTGTACCCATCTGGGAAAGTATATACTTAGCCTACTCTAATGTCAGCCTTTATATCAAGGGGAAACCATTTGTGTTTTTATGTCACCAGGAAGCATGTCAGTAGAAATAACTTTTCATATTTAGGCGGGATAGATTGGAATCTTGAAATATAATAATCTTGACGGTGGGATATTCTATGGCTCACCAATTTACGAGATGTATATGTAGGCCTACTGAGTGAGACAGATATTGTATTTATTAGGCTAATTGCTTTATTCATTTGAGTAGCCTATTGTCACTGAACCATTGGACCAAGAATGTGCATGCCGAGACCAACTTTTGATTTATTTTTTTTATAAGGACAGCAAGTTCATTATAGTGCGGCAGGTTAAGTCCATATTCCAGGACAATCATTCACTTTGTGATACAAGCACCAAAATTGGCATGAATAATCACTAGAACCTACTTTTTGAGGAAAGCACATTAGCCACCTGAAAATCCAACATGGCGGCCATTTTTCAAGATGGCCGCCACATCAAATGTAAGAAAAAAGTTTTTGCTGTAGAACTTGAATGGCTGGGCGTATTTACATGATCTAGGCATCAATGTATATGTATTTTAACATGGCAAAATAAATGGTGCGAGATAAATCTATTTCAAGGCTAGTTTCCAAGATAGCGGCCAGAAATAGTTGGACTGCACTCGACACCAATTTACGAGATGTATATGTAGGCCTACTGAGTGAGACAGATATTGTATTTATTAGGCTAATTGCTTTATTCATTTGAGTAGCCTATTGTCACTGAACCATTGGACCAAGAATGTGCATGCCGAGACCAACTTTTGATTTATTTTTTTTATAAGGACAGCAAGTTCATTATAGTGCGGCAGGTTAAGTCCATATTCCAGGACAATCATTCACTTTGTGATACAAGCACCAAAATTGGCATGAATAATCACTAGAACCTACTTTTTGAGGAAAGCACATTAGCCACATGAAAATCCAACATGGCGGCCATTTTTCAAGATGGCCGCCACATCAAATGTAAGAAAAAAGTTTTTGCTGTAGAACTTGAATGGCTGGGCGTATTTACATGATCTAGGCATCAATGTATATGTATTTTAACATGGCAAAATAAATGGTGCGAGATAAATCTATTTCAAGGCTAGTTTCCAAGATAGCGGCCAGAAATAGTTGGACTGCACTCGAAAATCGTTTATCGAAGCTCACTCTCGAATATTGTTGATCCTCTTTCTCACTCAAATATAATTTATTCTCTCTCTGGAATATCGATCAAGGCCATTCTTTAAGTTGGGAATACTGGTGTGAGAACAGGCAGATGAAGAGTGAAGTTTCAATTCTGGGAGCTTGTGATGTCAATGCAATTGGTGATGTTCTCTTTGATCAGGTCTTTCAGAGAAGCAAACTTAACTTTGTATTGTCAATCATTGTCTGCACTCATCCCCTTTTTCTTTGCAAACAATAATGTCAACTAGATGGCTTTCCATACACCTTAGGGACATGATCTCTTTACAACAAACACATCCTCAGTTGGCCAATGAATTTCAGCAAGGGAACTTTGTGGTCCACAAGACCCACAGAGTTTTCCGGATTGGCTTTTGATCAAGCCCATGCACAGGCCAATTCAATTGTCAAAGGTGATGGTGGTGCCATTGGGATAACTGAGAACCCATCAGCCCTAATGCGATGGATGGTATCTGGACCAGTTTAGTTATTTGGTTTCTCAGTATGAGTCTGCATCTCAGGCCAAAGTAGCTAGTGAAGATGTCAGACACCATGAACAGACTAACCAGTCTCGGAAATCCTTCACACAAGGTCCAGAAGTTGTTTGGTGTGATAAAGGATCTGGGCAACCCTTTTTAGGAGGAGTCCAGAGATCTTGTCACGCTAGAGTCAAAAGCCATTGCACACCCTAGTGCTGCTGAGCTTGTTGGCCCTCATCTTGAGAAAGGTACGGTTTCTTCCAAAGACTTTTTCAATGGTTTGGGTGAATAAGTGTTGTGGAAAAAGTCCACTTCTGAATCCAATTGTCCAATTAATACTTACCACTTGACTATTTAGTCAAGTCAAGTCAAGTCAAATTTATTTATATAGCACATTTCAAAGCAATAGCATTGCACCAAAGTGCTTTACATAAAATAATAATAATAAGAAGAAGAATAGTAATAATACATACGTACATACATATAAACATATAAAATAAGGGAGAGGTGAGGGGGTCAGGGAGTGTTAAAAACTAGGGAGAAGAGGTAGGTCTTTAGGTTGAATTTAAAACTACTAATAGTGGGGCAGGATTTCACAACACCAGGAAGGCTATTCCAAAGCTGGGGAGCATAGACAGAGAAAGCTCTGTCACCCTTGGATTTAAAAGAGGCAGAAGGAACATAAAGAAGACACTGGGAAGATGATCAAAGAGGTCTAGGAGGACAGTAAGGAATTTAAAGATCACATAAATACTGAGGTGCTAAACCATGTAAAGCTTTGAAAACAAACAGAATAATTTATTTAGTAATTTAGCACTCTGGAACAAGCCGAAGGAGACAATGTAGACAGAAGACTTTCTGAAGACTGTTGATCTTTATTCTCCATATTGCAATGATAGTACAGCCCAACCAAAGTCCAGACTAACCATCAAAGCAATAGGGAGGAGATGTCATCAGCTGGGGCATCAGCTGGGGCTCCCGACGAGATCTGTCTACGGATGGCTATACACTATATTTGGTAACACTTTACTTGACGGGTGAGTTCATAACACATTCATAGCAGCTGTCATAAACTGCACATAAAGCATTCAAGACTGTTTCATGAGACATGACTCAACATTCATACCAAACCTTTCATGAATGTGGAAGACAGAACGACGAGAACTTGTCAAAATAAAAGTCCAAAGTCGCAAAGCAGCATTGCCGTTTTTGGTCCAAACCTCTTACCTGATCACGTCACATCTGAGTCAATGGGCTACTCCAGTGCCAAAAAGACAGAACATGGTCAAGCAAATAATTTTTGTTTCATAAAAATGTATTTGTTTTATGATGTAACCGTTGCAGATGATTATTATCTTTTGCTACTGGGAATGTCCAACCATTCCAGGATACACAAATACGGGTCAGCTGAAAGGCCTCCCAGTGTTAAACTCAGTGATTACGAATACTTCACAACTTGTATAGTAAAGTGACATTCAATGTAGACTTCCTAAGATTTTCATGAAATATTTACAAAGGCTGGAGAGATTAAATTAATGGTATCCAGGTTACACAAATACGATGTTGGACTTTTATTTTGACAAGTTGTCATTCTGTCTTCCACATTCATGAAAGGTTTGGTATGAATGTTGAGTCATGTCTCATGAAACAGTTATGAATGCTTTATGTGCAGTTTATGACAGCTGCTATGAATGTGTTATGTACTCACCCGTCAAGTAAAGTGTTACCATATATTTTATACCCCTCGGCCCTCGAGAAGTGCCGCCTTCTCGCGCCATCCCCAAAAAACACTTTTCACTAATCAGCATTAAGCAGGGTCGCTTACATTGGTGGAAACCATCTTCCCATAAACTATATGCAAACCTGTCCAATGCGTAGGAAACATATGTAAAATAGTGGTTTTCTGGTTCTTTCCCGTTTGGGGAAATAGGGCCTTCTTATCTGATTCTCTAGCTGGAGAGGCCCTAACTCATAAGACACAGCAGCCTCCTACTCCCTGTCCTGTCCGGTCCTCACCAGCTTGATAACACCCTGTCTCCCTTGACCATGTAAGGAGGGGATCCTCTCATCCTGGTACCCCCAGTACTTTTCCACTCACCCCACTCCTCTGGCCTACACAGGATACCATGACCTCACACTGCTCATAGCAAATGCAGTGACATTAAGACTTATGACACTCATGACTACATAAACCCTTATGAAACCCATGATTACATCCCTTTTAAATCATGAAAATCCACCATCAAGCTTCCTTCTACAAACCAATTAAAAAGAACAACACTGACTTCTTTCGCCAAGAGTCAGACTCAGATACAGGTGACCGTAAGAAGTAAATTCTTTAAACATGAAAACCAGTCTTTCCCTGCATCATTGAGCGACTCCGGAAAACCCCACATGGGTCATAAGTCGAAGCTTGTCAACATTCTGGAAACTCTTATTTCTCCTCCAGACAAAGGATGAGTCTTCTCTTGTTTATTCATTGTCTCCAAAGGCATCAGTGACATTTGAAGAATATGCTATTATTTCAAAGATACATGCCTATCAAAGTATGTTAGGACAGACATCGTATTCAACGTCTACTGCAATTCCAGTCTGAAGGCTGAAACACGATCAAAATGAGGCAAGGGCGGCAGACGTACAGTAGAGTGTCTGACAAAACCAAAGTACCACCTAACTGGAAAAGTTTCTAGCGAGACAATGACAACAAGACTGAACTTACATAATTGTGACTTGGTGTCCAGACAATGTGGTGATTGTGACCAAAGAAGAAAATGTTCTTTGCATAAACCTGACAGCCTGGAAGGCCTAAGTCCTTGCAACCATGAAGAGGCTGACACTAGAATCTTTCTGCATGCCCTTCATGCAGTTGCGTGTAACCTGCATTGTGTTGAACCTGTGTGATTCAGCCCTGCACACGCCCGGACTCGAACCCACGAACAGCAGCACCTCGGATTGGGAGTCGAGCGTGCTGACAATTGAGCTAAAAGCCCACGCTTGCACTAGCTTGAGGCATCGGGGAGTGAGATTTACCAACGTTCCACACACACAGCTAAGCTACATGCACAACAGAAGAAATCTGTGTTGATTAAGGCCTGTGACACGGATATTCTTGCTATTGCACTCAGTGTTTTTGGGACTCTACGGGATGCAGGCTTAGAGGAGCTGTGGATTGAATTTGGTCATAGTAAGTCTGTCAGATGGCATGCTTTTTGTCCATGCCCTCACTGGTTGTGATGTTGTGTTAGCCTTTCGTGGTAGAGGCAAATGGATTGCCTGGCAATCCTGAGAAGTGTGCCCTGAAGTGTCTAATGTCTTTGAGAAGCTCAGTCAATACCCACCAATAACGGATTATGTGGATCTCAACACACTTGAAGTTTGTCATAGCAATGTACAACTAGAACAGCACTGCTGATGGAGTTGATGAAACAAGACTTGACCTGTTTGGATGGAAGCAGAGGTCCTATGATGCCATTCCACCAACAAGGGCATGTCTTGCTAAGCATGTGAAGTGTGCAACCTATCAAGCTGTCTGTATCTGGGCCCAGGCAAGTATATACAATATCAAATGAATATGGAGAGTACTGCCAACTGGGGTTGGAGGAAAGAAGGTGACATTTGGCAAGTAGTGTGGATGACACTCCCACCAATTGTTGAGAGCTGTCAACAATTGACTAAATGTGTCAAGATTGAATGTCTGAAGATGTAAATGCTACCGCATTAGTCTTGAGTGTACTCCGTTGTGTGCCTGCAAATGCAATGATTAAATTAATTTGTAATGCAGACATTCTGATATGGCTAGCTACAGAGCAGAGGCATCACTATTACTGGGGCCCTGTCTCTCTTTCCCACACATTTCCTGTTAGTCTTTGTTGTTCTATTAAGGTAATACATGGTACAAACACACACACACACACACATATAATAATATATAATAATATATATATATATTATATATTATTATATATTATTATATATATATTTAAACAAACACATGCACTTACTTAGCCCCCCTGCCCCTTCTGAAGTTCAGTTTAAACTTGTGATCATTTCCCGATCCAGCCCTTTCTCTCTTTCCTGCTAATGTCCTGTCAATCTGCACTATTGTATTGAAATTATTATATATAACATTAACATAACATAACAACCAACATGTGTTTTATTAACAAAAAACAATTTAATTATGCTAAAATTAGTACTAAAATGTGCTATTTTTCCCATTGATTGCATCTATCTTCATAATTTAACACATTCTTTGACATTTTATTGTAGAATTGGAAAGTCTACCCTTGGACCCTTTTACCTATATTTAGATATCAAGATCATCAAAATGTGATTATGCAATCCCAATCCAAGTCAAAAACCAAGTACAGCGGGGAAAATAAGTATTGAACACGTCAACATTTTTTTCAGTAAGTATACTTCCAGTGAGGCTATTCGCATGAAATTTTCACCAGACATTAGTATTAACTTAGGTAATCCACACATATATAAAAATCCAAACATTAATGTCTAAAAGTAGAGTTATGAGTAAAAAAGTGGAATGGCACAGGGAAAAAGTATTGAACACACTAAGAAAAAGCAGTACACAAAGGCAAGGAATGGCAAGGAACAAACTGGAATCTATAAGTATTTAGAGAAATTATCCCTCCTATCTGTGCAAATTGATATAAACTGGGTTAGTACATACTGGTGGGCTATAAAAAGCTTTTTTGTTACCAAGGTGTCACACAAGAAACATTTCATGATGGGCAAAAGCAAAGAGCCCTCCCAAGACCTTTGCAACCTTATTGTTGCAAAACATATCAATGGAACTGGTTACAGATGCACTTCAAAACATCTGAATCATCCAGCAAGCAGTATTGGAGCCATTATCTGCAAGTGGAAGGAACATCAATGCATCATCAACTGGCCATGCACAGGATCTCCTTGCAAGATTTCTGACCAGGAAGTCAGAAGGATAGTCAGAAGTGTAGCCGAAGATCCAAGGACCACTCAGAGAAAGCTCCAGAAAGACTTGGAGGCAGCAGGTACAATTTTTACAGAGAAAATCATAGGTAATGCACTCCACCACCATGGCCTCTACGCACGCTCATCCCGCATGACTCTTTTGCTGAAGAAAAACATGTCAAACCTCGTTGAAAGTTTGCTACACAACATTTGGACAATCCTATGCAATACTGAGAGAATGTATTCTGGTCTGGTGAGAGCAAAACTGAACTTTTCGGATGTCATACTACACACCATATTTGGAGGAGAAATGGCACTGTGCATCACCCTAAAAATACCATACCAACAATGAGGTTTGGAGGTGGTGGCATCATGGTGTGGGCTGTTTTTCATCTCATGGTACTGGCAGACTTCATACAGTTGAAGGAATGATGAATGGAGTCATTTTGTTCCAGGAGAAACTTTACATCCACCAGGATGATGAGGATGAGGCATGGCTAGACCTTCCAGCAGGACAATGATCCAAACCATTCAGCAAAGGAAACTCTCAATTGGTTTCAGAGAAAGGAAATCAAGGCCCTGACTTCAATCCAATTGAACAGTTTTGGAAGTTAACTAAAGATCAGGATTCACAAGAGGGACCCCTGGAATCTTCAATATTAAAGGACTATCCGTTTAAAAGAATGGGCCAAAATCACACCAGAATACTGTGACTGATTAGTTTTCGTCATACAGGAAATGCCTTGAAGCTGTCATTACGAAAAAAGGCTTTTCCACAAAGTATTTAAGAAATTTCAGCAGGCGTGTTCAATACTTTTTTCCTGTGTCATTCCACTTTATTACACATAACTCTACCTATGGACTTTAATGTTTGGATTTTTTTATATGGGTGGATTATCTGAGTTAATAGTAATATCTGGTGAAAATTTCATGCAAATAGCCTCATTGGAAGTATACTTACTGAAAAAAATGTTGACGTGTTCAATACTTATTTTCCCCGCTGTATAATGGCTTTCAATGGTGGCCATCTTGGAAAATGGCGGCCATATTGGATTTTTTGCGTGGCTAATGTGCTTTTGGATAAAGTGGGTCCCAAAGAATATTTGTGCCAAGTTTGATGCTTTGATGTATTACAAAGTGAACGATTGTTTCACTAATCTGCCGCACTATTGGCAGCTCATTGTCTGCAGCAGTCTTGTATCTTTAGAAAAAAATGTATGTGTAGCATTCTCGCTCAAATTGATAACACTCATTGATAATAAGCTAATTTTCATTCATTGTTGACATGGTCCATGGAGGCTCAGACGGGTGTCCCGGGACCTGATGAACACACCGCTAAAAAGCACAAACGAGTGCGAAAGTTGCAGCCTTGACGACAGGGAAAGTGCAGGCAGCCACGAGAGTGATTGGTCGTATAAAATGAACGTTGCTGATGTCTGGGTTACACAAAGCTACAACGACACAATCGTTATGTTTTCTTAATGACCGAAAGTTTAGTTTAGTTTATAAATAAAACATTTTGCCATAAAGTAGTCTAGGCTAGGCCTAGCGTTACAAGTGTTCGTAGAAAGGCGTGATTTACACACACTGTTAAAGTGCCATAAGTAGGCTGGTTTACCAAATGACAGACTTACTGAATAAAAATAATTTTGGTGCAGTTTTGAAATCGTAAACGTGTAACCCCACACAAGTGCACAAGCATAACGTGGTTGCAGGGAGCATGGGCAGATTATGAACTTTCGGGCCCCTGGGCCCAGATATATTAAGGGCCCCCCACTTATTGTCGTATATGTGGGAGGGGGGGTTTGAGGGTCCTCCCCCAGAAATGTTTTAATTTGTTTGATGTGATTTCCTGTATTCTGGTGCATTTTGGGGATGGCCAATACTAAATTCAATCAGATTCATAGCCTACATCCTGATTTGTTGATATTGAGGCAATGATTCCATGCAAAGGCTTGGGCTTCAGGGCCCCCTGACCCCTTGGGCCCCTGGGCCTGGGCCCGCTTGGCCCATGCAGTAATCCATCCCTGGCAGGGAGGGGATGTCTATTTTGGAATTTTACCCGTATACAACGAATACTATATTTTGATTGGATGTCGGTGGCTATTTATTTTTTTAGATTTGGCTGGTGAGTGGTGCGCTAGTTCTGAACCCTGCGAGAAATCCTCTCTGTATCTCTGCGCCTCCTCTAATAATTATGTAGATACCTAGTAGGCTAATATTTCTGTGTGAGAAATGCAAGCGTGTGAACGTTTGAACTTGTTGAATTGCGTGTGTCTCATGCCCATTGCGTGAGACTTGAGAACCCTGACGAGTCACTGTCACATGAAGAAGAATTCATACATGAAGTGAAAAAAAAACACATTTTGAGTATGACACTGAGACATTTTGAGTTGATTTTGAGTCAACAAAGGCTCTACACATATAAACACACATTATTATTATGTAGGCTGACCCTAATATAGGCTACTGTAGCCTATGTAGGCTGACAATCAACAAACAAGATAATGTCTTATTTGCTATATGAAAACCAGTCTGAATGCCACCAACCAGGCTGAATGCCACCAGTTTTTAGAATTGTCTTACCTTCCCTGCGTGCCCACATATGTGCCTTGTGAAGATACTTAGGAATGATCCGAGAATTGTGATATATGCGAAAATAATCGAAATAACTGATGATCTCTCCACCATCCTGCCACACATTCCTAAGACATAAATTGAAGTGAAAAGATAAGTCAGAGTAAGTCAACATAGGCCTACTGTAAGTTTCGGTTTCCTTTTCCTGACACCACTGTTATGTTTGGAAGTCTACTAAAACACAAAAGGGTTCTCCTTTAAGTCTTAATAATAATCTTTATCTCAACGAGATTAACGATACACACTCTGATGGGGGTCACCGTTATTAATATGCCCGACATGGTTACCCTGTTTAGTTTGGAAGAAGAGAGTTAAATTTGGCTCACTTTTTCATCTGACATTTTTTTTAGAGTTGGTGCTTTTCAAAAAAGATAAAAAAAATAAAAAAAAGAATAAAACGTTTTTACCTTGCTTTGCCGGGTCTTCCCGTGTATGGTAAACCCCTGAGGATGTAAATGGTCCCACGATTGCGTTTCATTAGGATAATCTCCAGATATTGTTGCTCGCAACTTCATTACATCTAAGTCAAGTACCCCTGACTGCAGCTTGCAGAACAGGGCTCAATGTGGGGCGGAGCGCAACGTTGAGCTCAGCCCAAAATCAGCACGTAATTCCCCGTTGACCACTTTGTGTCCGTCTATTTACTTGGTTTTCATAGTGTCTACGGAGTTAAATTTTTCTTAAGGAAGAATGTATAACTCTATAAAAGCGTACTCTCTTTGAACTACTGCCCATGTTGATGTCTCTTCCCAGCACAGCCTGCTTACCAACGATCTTACTGCAGAGCGCATCTCTGGGAACCTAGTAGCCTAGCTTTCTAGAATCTGTGCCATAGCAATAACGTTATCTTATGCATGTTATCTCTGACTCTGGCCTTCCGGTATTTTCTTTATAGAATAATGTTGTAGCCTAACTGTAGCAAGTCCCAAAGTAGTCCAGGTAAAGTACCTCATTTTGGAACCAAAAATAGAACTAATTGTAAAAGTTTTTTCTATGAGGTGTCCAGAACAACATACTAAAAGTCCTAAGGTATGAGCTACACCAGGCGCGTAACTGAAGCGTTCCGTTCGCGACGCGTAAAATCCATTTTAGATGAATGGTCTATTTTTTTCGAACGTACGCCCCACTGTCACGTCTGGTGTAGCTACTTCCATTGATTATAATGGAAGCTAATTGTTGCAGCAGACGCAACGCGAACGGATGCTTCAGTTACGCGCCGGGTGTAGCTCAGCCCTCAGAAATCCTAGTTGAGGAAATATGTTTAATTCTCATCAATCCAAAATGTGTGCCAGTAAGGCTAGACAACAATACGCCCCAATAGCAATGGGCTTATTTTTTTAAGGGTTGCCACATTTGATTTATATATATGGACTAAAGGGCAATTGCAACAATAAACCTCTTTAGTATCCCTTTTTGCACCTATAATCTATGGTCAACAACCATATGAAGAACATACTGTAATATTGCCTTAGTCTATTATGTGCATGTTTTTTATATATACAATAACAAATTATAATATTATTATGAGAGTAGATGTGCTTACTGTCTGGAAATGTCACTGTTTGCAGGTTTTCACCAGCACCATTGAATCCCATAGATCATCTGTTGGCAATTTAATTATAAATTCATCCATTTCCTACTGTGTTTTTTTTTTTGTGAATAATAATGTTGACGATCAGCCTTTATTATCTTATAGGAGAAATTGTTTTGAACAGCAGGAGACAGAGGATACAATGGATCCAGACATGCAGCACACATAATTAAGGCTATACATTTCCACATGTACAATTAGGGACAACTAGCCTGACGAGCCAGACCCATATTAAAATGTAGGGTCTGGGCACTCAACGTTCGCAGTACTCAGTCCGAGAGGCGGGATAATCGGTTGTTTTTCAAATTCCCTCTGCACGCAATAGGACAGCGCTCCCATGCATTTTCCCACCAGCGGTGCTAGTTGGCTAGTTCAAACGTTTGCCAACTTAAAACAAGCTTAACTCGTGTCACACTGTTGGCCAACAGCAACATCCATCTTCTTTGTTTTCAAGTAGCAGGGAATTCAAGCCAAACTGTTGCAACTCTGCCATCAATCATTATGTTAAGCCCGCCTAACGACTCTATACACGATTTGATTGGCCTGATAGAAGTTTAATTTTTCGAGCTCACAAGCCAACGGAGAGTTGCTAGACTAGCCCTGGAAGCAAATGTAATTTGCTGCCGCTAGGGTGCGTCAAGATTTCTAGGCTAAGGGACAACTGATTGACAGTCAAAGTTACATAGTAAAGACCTCAGTAAAAAAGCCATCCTGTCCTCTTGCTTTTTTTTTTTTGCTTTGTTCTCATCACTTTTTTGAAATTGCAGTGTGTCATTTCTTCATATACCCTGGTGAGTGAATGCCATACTGTATACATTCAATATGGAAATATTTTCTGGTCAATCTGGCTACAGTGTGTAGGAAGACATTTTTAGCTTTAAAGAGTAGTGCCATATGTGTGATCTATATTCATCCATTTACACTTTTGGTGTTGTTTGTGAGCAAGTTAAACATGGAAATGTGCAAGTAGGCAGAAACGGAGAGAAAAGATTTATGGCCAACATTTGTGGAATGTCTATTCAAGGTGTTTGTGAAAGCATGCTGCTTCTGTATGGGCCTTGGAGAGGGTTCTGTCAGATCCACTCTCAGAAAGTTGGCGCCCTAAGCTTATTTACTGCCTTGGGGTCAATCTTGACTAGATTCCCCGGATGTCGGTTGTTAGGGGATACATCCTTATAGATATAGCTGATGGGTTAGGTAATGAGGTCGTAAAATGGTTGACATGCCATTAATGGAGATGTAAGCCTGTCAGAAGGGTAGAAGAAGTGCCTTTTGTATTGTAACAGCAGACTGCGCCTGTTAGTGGCATGATGTGAGTCTCCGGTGCCGTGAACAAAAGCTCTCTGAGATTTCTGACTGACTACTGACTCTGCCTGGAAACCTTCTTGAATAATTCCAGAATTTAGGACTGCAAGTGAAACAACAAATGATAAGGATGCAAATAAAAAGCTTTAATGATATTCCATTTTGTGCAGAAGATCAAGGAACACCATCATTTAGTGTGTAAGTTTATTAAAAAGAGAACTACAGAATTGAATGGATTTCAAACTATGCGCAATATACTATTATTATGACCGCCGCTCAGCGAAGCTTCCGGATTTTTTTTTCTTCAGTGATTTTGTTTCAATGATTCCTGGGACACTGAAAGACCGGGGTGCATAAAACTTGTTAGGCATGTTGCCCCAGAAGGATGACACGGAAGCATTGTTTTTCGTTTTGATCCGTCGCCCCCCCCTTGTCGGCCTGGACCCCCCGAAAGAGGGTAGGGAGGAAACAGTTTTCTGTGAATATCTCGACAACTGTAGGGCCTAGGAGGACCACATTTGTATGTTGGTCTCAAGGGGCCATGTCAACCCATCCCGTAACCACTCATTTGATGTTTAGTGCCACCTAGTTAAAAATGAAAAAGTAAAAATGAGGTGTTGTAATCGCAGGGTCACAGGGTCAAAACTGCACAAAATTGGAGGTGTCGGATCAATCTGACACCCTCTGAATACATGCCAAGTTTCGTGGAATTCCGTTTATGGGGGCCATACAATAACAGTGTTTCCCACAGAATTGAATTCCATTTGTGGTGGTTGGTTTGCAGAATTAACTTGAATACAACAGTTTTTTTACAAATTAGCACAGCGTGGTTATGATGCTAACCAGATTTAAGCACAATTTAGTACAACCTGGAAAATCATTGTGTGGTATTCAATATTGATATTGTGGTGGGCCGCCACAAATAAGTCAATGTATGGGAAACACTGAATAAATGAATACAGTATATGTGTACATTTGTGACTACACTATGCATGCACACACACACACACACACACTCATGAACACAAATAAACAAACACATAAAGATACATGCACACACATGCAGGCACACACATAAACACACACTCACACACACACATAAATGTGCGCGCACACATGCACACACACATGAACACTCACACGCATAAACACACACACGCATAAACACAAAAAGACACACACACACACACACACACACACACGCACACAGTAGATATTCGTACGCACGCACGCACATGCACACACACACAGGCACGCACACAAGCACACACAAGCACACATAAACACAATCACGTACATGCACGCATGCACAAACACACCCACACACACACATAAAAACACACACATGCAGGGACATGCACACACACACACATACAGTACACACATAAACACACATAAAACACACAAACCATATTACCCCCACACATCCACTCGAGCGAACACACACACACACACACATAAAACACACACATGCAGGCAAGCAGACACACACACGCACACACACGCACACACACACCATTACCCCCACACACATGCAGGCAACAGACACACACACACACACACCATTACCCCCACAAACACACTCACAAGCGAAAACTCACACACAGAGAAGCACACATACACAAAAGCAAACGCACAGATGCACACACTCATTTACATACACAAAAGTTGCAAGAGTAGGGGGTGGAGTAGGAGATGGAGACAAATTGACAAGCATGATTTATTTTTGCAGAGAGAATGTGCTGGACTGAGCGGCAGTAATATTTTGTACCGCTTTGCAGTACATCTAGTCAAAGATTGTAATGGTAGGCTATAGGAGACATGTCAAAACGACTTCCAAACATTAACAAGAATCAAGCGACAATATCAATGAATCAGATAACATTACAGTCGGTCTAACATAAAAAAAAGTTTACAGTATACAGTCTAAATCGCCGAGTTTAAAATACACTATAACTGGTTTGGCATATTATGTTGGCTATAGGCTACGCATTATAAATTACCCTAACCAGCCTTTAGAACTAGTATAGGCCTACAGGGAGAGTCTCTTAACCTCTGCGTTTTTTCTCTATAAGTTGAGGATACGCTTTAATAGAGGTTTATTTTTATCATTATTTCCAATGCCTTTTTTTATTGGTAATTCAAGTACAATAAACATGGGTCAAAAACAATCCACGAGGAATCCATCTATGTACAGGATCAGGCGTAATTTTATAGAGTTAAGTATTCTATCTAGAGATTATGTTGAGAAATATTTAACTTGTCCAGTAGGAAACCAGGTAGGCCCTACGGACATGGTAAGCGTGGAAAGACCATAGGGAAAGACATGCTGAATGTGGGCTTGATGCATGACTAAGTGCATTTAGGTGCATTCCTGGATTACAGATTACCTGACCGAGCGGCCACAGTTCGTCAGACTGAAGAACTGTCTCTCTGACACTGTGATCAGCAGCACCGGAGCGCCACAGGGAACTGTGCTCTCACCAGTCCTGTTCACCCTGACAAGAGAGGCTCTGTCGTGGGAGCCAAACTGGAGTGCATCACTTCAATATCAGACAAAAGGACCCTGAACAAACTGATCAACATCTTGGACAATGAATGTCATCCACTCCACAGCACTATTACAAAGCAGAAGAGCTTGATCAGCTGGAGACTTCGCTCACTATCATGCACAACTGATAGACTGAGGAAGTAATTTGTCCCCAGGGCCATTGAACAATTCAATGCTTCACTTACAGTAAGGGTAGAGGAGAGATAGACTTCTCTGCATAGTCTGTCTGCCTCTTCACCTTCTCCATGTTTGTGTACGTACTGTCCACTAGCCTACTGTTTTTACTGCTACACTGTTTACATGCTATATTAGCACATATATATGCATAAACCCTCCCTTCCACAGCCTGGATTATGGCCGTACTTAATGCTTAATACCTTATACTTAATACTTGACCAATGGCTGTAACCCTATTACCTCAACCTATTCTTGCACTGATATAGTTTGTTTTATATTACCTTGTCTACATTATTCATTATTCTCTTATATGTCCATATTTATTTTATGCTGGTCTCTAGACTTTATTCTTGCACTGTTGGACTTACTTATTTGCACCATCACCATGACACTCACTCTCATAGAGCACCTTACAATGCACACTGAATTAGTCCCTCATGCTTGATCATCCTTAAGCACACTATGTGGATATTTGATTTAGTTTATATAGTATATTTAGTATTTTACTAATTTTTTTATCTTCTACTCTATTGTACAGTGGAGTTTTTTTTATATGTATATTACTTTTTCTGCTGTATGTGCATGTGTGTGATGTCTGTATGCTACTGAGACCTTGAATTTCCCCTTGGGGATCAATAAAGTATCTATCTAGGTTTTGTCATCATATTATGTGCTCGATGTAACCTACAGTCCTTATTCAAGATAGACTGCAGATAGAAGATTTTTGGAAAGTAATGATCTGCATTAAAGGAGTAGCCTAGTCCAGCGATTTTTCTCATATATCTCCGTTTCTCAAAGTCACCGAGTACTATCAGTAGGCCTACGGAACCCCCCCCCCCCCGAAAACAATCAATTACCTAGGTCAAGTTGCTGCAGCCAATAGCTAACAGTCTGTTACAGTAGGCTACTCGGTGACCTTTATCTGATTGAAAAGGTAGGCTATTATATGAGTCATGCTTGTGTGTTCTTGTGCGTATTCACTTCAGTGCACGTTAATGTGGAATTCTCGGTTTAATGTGCAGCTGTGGTTGTGTTTTACAGCTGGTGTGAATGTTAGTGTCAGTGCCTATATCATTGTGGTAAATTTCCAACATAAAGTGAAAAGGCCTGAGTACCACTCTGCAGTAAACAAGGACATACAGTAATGTCCTGTTCCCTTGAAGGTTCATGCACCCACTTACACGTGGGTTTTGCTCGCCAAGCCACCTCAAACATTGATAGCACGCAATATATTGTTCATCTTTTCGACAAGTCCCCTCTCTGCTCTCACGCACCTCGAAGCATTGATAGCACGTGATCCAGGTATCGTTCACTTTCCATTGACAGGTGAATGATACCTGGCAATAGGGAACAGTGCTAAGTGCTCCAAAATGAAAGAACACAAAACACAGACTCCATGTGAAGCCCATTTAATGATGGGACTGAGACAGCTATATGGTCATAACGTGCTATAGACCATTAGTCAAAGTCACATAGGCTACACTGAAACATCACACCGAGGCGTGAACGTTCACAGAGCCATACATCATACATCACACCTGAAAGGACGCGTTATGTCAGCAAAAACCGTACATTAAAATGACATATGAGAACACCAAACTCAAAACTGTGCGTTAGCCCGAAACATGAGCACACCTTATTTTTTATTGAAAAGTGTCAAAACGAAATCCACTATTATGATCGATTGTAATATTGCTGATTTGCTAAGTCAGGTATCAATCACTAATCACGAGGAGAAACCTCGATGTCGGATTGGGTGAGTGACGTACGGAAACTAGGAGGGTCTGGGATCTCACACATAGCATAAAAGGCTAAACACAGTCGCTCAGACTTCAGATCGTGAGCACCTTCTCATGGGAACAGGTTATCTGCAGATACCTTGATTCTACTGCTTGGTGGTACTTGGTCAGACTTTGTCAGACTTTGTCCATTGTCAGTACTTGTGAATTAAACTTGGTCAACGGCAGCTCTCTTCAGTCTCCAGTGTCTTCTTGGATCGGTTTCACCAGAGTGCTAGTGATAGTGATTCAGAGTGCTAATTGGAGGTTGATTGGTTTAGCGGATTCATTTCCCACGACAGCATCCAAATAAGTTGGTGTATTTGTTGGTGTATTTGTTGGTGTAATGCTCATAAAATGGACGTGACAGAAAAAAAATGGTATGCCTTTTTTATTGTTTTTTTGTTTGTTTTATTTACTGTGATTCAAACATGAACAGAGCACCAACCCAAAATAATTCACAAAACTGGAAAATTATTTACATGACACAAAAATCTACTCATACAATCTTCCTACTGGAAGCTGTACAATGTGCAATATTCTTTTTGCATGCACACACACACACCCTTGCGCACACATACACACACACACACACACACAAACACACTCTCCTACACACTTGCATGGGGAGACCTCCCTTTGTACTTTTATACAAACATATCTTCTCTCCTTTAAAATATGCATTTGTTAATAAATAGTTCTAATACAATTTACTGTAAATACAACAATGCATGCTTGGCAGTTTAAACTGACACAACATAGAACTTTGTCTCTCATAAAACTATGTTCAATGCATTTTCCTTGACATTGTGAAAATAACCCTACAGGCAAGATACTATACAGTAGAAAGCAACACATGAGTAAAAAGGGATACTGACATGACAATTGAATCCAGTCACTTCTACAATAGCTTATCCATGTGTCCTATTCCTTTGTAAAATATTGACATGAATGCTGAATATCAGCCTAATTGTCGAGTAGCATGGAGTGAATATTCACAAATAAATGATATGTTACAATACAGTGTTGAACCTATGAACTGGTGAAAAGTTGTTTCACAAGCAAACAAGCTCACAGCCTGGACATATAGCCTCAACAACAACAAAATGCAGACTTCGGTTATATTCTGTGTGCTGTTATAGTCTTTGTGTCCTTATTGTGAAAGCCAGGAGGATTTTTTTTATTCTTTCCAAAAAAAAAAGCTACAACATTCGTGTGAGCTGAGTAAGTACAGTAGAAGGCCTTACATCAAGAGAGTAGCATTGCACGATTCCCCAGGACAGTTTCAGCAAAAAGTCAGCAATGGCGAGAGATCAGGTCAGTCCCTCTCATCAGGCTTTGGCTTTTCCTCACCAAGTCTGCAGCATTTCTTTTCAGTAGCAAAGTCACAAAAACTCGACACTCCTGCCTTCTGTAATGTTCAATGTCACTGTAACGTTAATGAGGACGATACCAGAGAAATTGTCGATGATGACGACAACAACAACAGCAAACAGCAATGACAACAGCAAAAAAAAAAAAAAAAAAGTCAAGGAAAGAAAAACTCGATTTAGTGCAATAGAGGATGTGACTCAGTGACATCAGTCCGAAATGTCGAGCAGTAACGGTTTAGTCTCTCCGCTGTTGCCACCGGCTTGGCACCCCGAGTCAGACGCCGCCCTGCCATCCAGGCACTCATCCCGTCTGAGCAGAGTCATGGCGGCGCGGCCCAGCTTCCCCACGTAGGGCAGCAGTCTGGGAGGGGGGAACCCCGCAGAGGAGGGGCAGCTGCAGCAGCTCCCCCACGCCCCGAGCGGCGGGCCCTGACCTGGCACACAGGGCAGGGATAGGGAGGTGGAGGTGAAGGGCGGGGGAAGGGAGGGGGCAGGGAGGAGGGCAGCAGACGGATGGAAGTGCGGGGGGAGCGCATGGAGCGAGGGGGTCAATGTTAGGGAGGGTGGAGGTGCGTAGGAGGCGGGAGCAGCAGAGGGGGAGGGCCAGGCCATGGAGGGGGGGGCGAGGGGACGCCACCGCACCCCTCCTGTCAGAGACTAACGCCGGAAGCGCTGGAGTCCGGGGCGAAGGCTGCCACCACCCGGTAGCCCTGGGCGACGCGGATCATGTCGCGGATCTCGCCGTTGAGCTCCATCAGCTTGGCGCAGATCTCCGACAGGTCCTGGTTGGAGCCCACCAGGGCAAAGGTGCCCGTCTGGCCCAGGGTCTGGTGCCGGAAGTAGATGTTGAGGAGGGTTTGCACCTCATCCTCTGCATTGCCACCGAAGATGTCATTTGGCCACGTGCGTCTGAGAGGGAGGAACGCAGAGATGAGATCATGTGTTTAACAACCATCTTTGTCATTTTTTGCTTTGCTCAAGTTATCCTTGCCAATCATGACTCACAATTATTGTTGCCCTTTATGTCTTCACTTGGATCACAAATGAAATACAGTTATCTCCACACAAGCACTCACAATAGAAACCAGCAGAGCTGCATACCCTGATACAAACATAGTTCTGCTCTACTTGATACACCAGAGCTGAGTTAATATGTTATCTCAATATATCACATTGAGTGTATTTTCCTTGTCATTAGTCCCTTAACCATTTGGATGAAGTAGAGTCGAGTACCATAACACTCCTCAAAGCTGACCGCTCTCCACAGTGGCCTACCTGCACTGGCGTATGTAGCGGATGGCGGTGGTGAACTCGCTGTTCTTCAGGCACTCCAGAACGGCCTGCACGGCCGCCTCGGTGGTGGGGAAGCTGGCCTGGGGCGGGGGCCGGTGGTGGGACACCAGGTCTCCGGAGACGGCGGCCGCCGCCACCCTCAGGCTGCTCTTCAGGTCGTTCACCTCCCGGGACATGTTCAGCAGCTGCAGGGCGACACACAGGGGGTTAACGCCTGAGGCTCAGTGGATGCACTGTAGTGGATGCAGGCCACTGTCTAAGGGATAACGGCTGCCGAGGTGTCCTGCTATACAGAATTAATGGACGAGGGCGAGAGGCAAAGAACTCCCCGACGTGCAGCAGAGGAGTTGCCTCCGCCCAAGTCCATTAATTCCGTATAAAAGGACATACCTCGCCAGCCGTTATCCCGCTTATCACCCGGTTGCCACTATAGGCAATAGTCATGCCTTTATAGCACGCAAAGGAAACAAGCGGTTCTGTTGAAAAAGAAGCCGACTTGTTCAGTTTGTTGTTGTTTCTTTGGCCCTATAACAGCTATAGCATGAATCCATGGACAGTTAGCTTGTTTACAGCTGATTCCATGTTGCGAAGCCTGCTTCCAGACTCAACCGTCGTCCTACTATGGTTGTTATAGTAACCATAAGCATTGATATTTAAGCTTTTTTACCAGATCTACTTCATAGGTGTCCCGTTATTCAGAATTAATAGCCACCCCACCAGCCAATCAAAAAAGAGTATTTCTTCTCTCCGGGTGATAAGAGTCTATAGCGCTTGCCTTTGATTAGGTTTGAAACTCTCTTTCACTTCTAATAGGCAGGCTACACCAGGCGCACAACTGAAGTGTTCTGTTACATTACATGACATCTGACCGTCTGTCCTGTCCCTGTCTCTTAAACTACTTGGATTTTGATGGTATGATTGATTTGATTGTTTGATGGCCCACAATTCTCTGTCCATTATCAAACTTTGCATAAGATGCACTCTCATCAACACTCTACTTACACATGATTCTTATATTTGCCTAGCAAATTAATTAGTAAATATCTATGGCAATGTGTGTGTGTATATGTGTGTGTATACGTATGTGTGTATGTGTGTGCATGTGTGTGTCTTTACCTCTGGCACAGAGCTGATGGCACTCACTTGCCCGATCAGTTTACAGTAGGACTGAAACAGGAGCAGGAGCTGAAAGTGCAGCTTGTAAAGCCGTTGGCACAGTTCCAGTTGCTGTGGGCACACATAACACATGATCACAACCAAACGCCTCACACACATCTATAGGCCCCATAACACATGATCACAACCACACAGCTCACACACATCTATAGGCCCCATATGATCACAACCACACGCCTCACACACATCTATAGGCCCCATAACACATGATCACAACCACACGCCTCACACACATCTATAGGACCCATAACACATGATCACAACCAAACGCCTCACACACATCTATAGGCCCCATATGATCACAACCACACGCCTCACACACATCTACTGTATAGGCCCCATATAATCACAACCACACGCCTCACACACATCTATAGGCCCCATATGATCACAACCACACGCCTCACACACATCTATAGGCCCCATAACACATGATCACAACCACACGCCTCACACACATCTATAGGCCCCATAACACATGATCACAACCACACGCCTCACACACATCTAAAGGCCCCACAGGCTCTACACTACACATTATAAACCACTACTCATCGAGTGGGCCCAGGGATCCCTGATGTGTATAGAGGATGTCAAACACTAAAGTAAACGTTACAAAGTATGCTATTCAAATTCAGTGTTCATACAATATGTGTTTAGTTACATCATACTGCACATCTGATATCGATCAACCTGAGTCATGTTTAGGTTTTCAACGCATTTAAAATACGTGTCGCTGAACAAGAGTCAGAGAAACATGTCAACGTATTTTGAACTTACAGCCAGAGTTTCCATTTGCTGCACAGCAAGCATGTCACAAGACAAGAGAAAGAGGGCGGCGAGAGAGGAGAGAAGAGAGAGCGTCAGTGAAAACCCATGCAATCAGTAAGGCATTAATACAAGAGAGAGGGAAACCCATTCATAACGTCACTGGGTTAGTGGGACCAAATCTCCACAAAGGTTAATGAGAGAGTAGGGAAGACAAAAGGATCAAATAGGTACATTTGCACCTATGCACAGAGAGAGACAGACAGATAGAAAGAGAGAGAGAGAGAGAGAGAGACTGTAAATAGGAATACAATTAAAGCATGAAAAAGTTATTGATGTATATAATTTTTTCCATGCATTAAGGCAATACATCAAAACACCACTTTACTAATAACCAACTGAAACTCTAGAAGCACCACAATGCATGGCCAATGCATTAGGGTGTTTCAAAATATCTCAAGGATTATTGTTCAGTTTGTGGATGAGAGTTTGTGGAAGTTGAGGGAAAGTGCCAAGTACAGTATCAAGATAAAATGGCAACCGTATTACTTGGTTACAACAATAAGAGAACAGTACAGTTTTGGTTTAAAACAGTTAGAGCTGATTAGGGGTAGCACATGCTATAAGTGCAGCGAGTTTTAAAGAACAAAAGTAACAAAAAGAGAGAGGCTTAGCAGAGTTTGAGAACAGTGCATGGAGTAAAAGGTGTACAGTAAACTAGGAGTAGAATGAAATAGATGTGGAGTAAACCATGTGTAAAATAATCTAAGTGTAGAGTAATCTAAAAGTAAACCATGTGTAGGATAAAAATAGGTATAGAGTGTGGCAGAGGCGTATCAAGCTTTTTAAAAGTGTGGGGGTTGTGGGATAGGGAAGTGAAACAATCCGGCCAAATTATAAATAACTCCCTACAGGGACATTGTAAGTATTTTCTGAGAGGGGTGCGGACTATATTGGCAGGTATCCGGGAGTTTCTCCCCCGAAACTTTTTTGAAATTCTGATTGCTAAATAAATACACCATTTTAATGCAGTTTGGGAGGGACAGAACAAGCAGCGCCCCTCATTTGTGTGGCTCATGTAGGCCTTTGTGTGTGACATTTAGGCCTACATTATCTACCTGCTATCACTTCACTATTTTACACTACCCTACATGGAGACATATCTCATGTTATAAATGAAGAAATCATTTCAGAAATTATGTTTTGTGCATATGGTTAGCAGGCTACAATAAATTGACTAACAGACAACAGCCTAATTTCGAGGTATCACTGGACTATTAATATAATACCTATGTATAAATGTAAAGGACACAGAATAATGACAGAACTGTAAGCTCAAATTCAAAAACGTTTTAAGTCTACCCAAACATATGCAAAGGGAATATAAATAAATTGTGTTGCATATAGCCAGCTTAATTAATGTCAGTTTAAAGATTATGATTAGCAGTTTCTATGCTGTTTTCAATAATAGTTACAGGAAGCCACGTTGTTGTTTAAACTAGTGTTGTAGCCCACGTTACCTTTCACTTGCTGCAGGGACGCACACATTGCATGAGCGCTCATAAGCGTTCTTTGAGTTCTACATGCTGGAAATCCTAGTTCTCAGATGTAGAACTCAAATGTGTCTTGACGCCGCTGTTTGTAAAATCAAAATAAGATGTTCTAAATGGAACGCGATAGTATTTAAGACATTAAGATCTCCAGTAGATGTAGAACGACACACATTGACACTGAAATGCCGCCGACATTTGTAAGATCAATAGATCAAATAAGATGTTCTAAATGGAACGCGATGTAAGCTGTTCAGATCTTTTCCAAGCGTCTTGGAGACGTATATGTGCTGGCCTGGCTGGGCTATGTCTATATAGTTGATGACACCAAATTAATAAGAAGGCTATTTCTGATTGGGGAAACTTTAGCCTATCTTTCTTTCAGTCCGCTGTTCCATACCATTCAATCTTGCTGCAAATGATCAGACGTGAAGCACCAGGCATAACTTAATTTCGCGGCTACGTGGACCAGTAAGCTAATTGTTGAGGAGGCCCATATTTTGAGAAAAGCTGCAGATCATAGACAGAGAATAATGAGAACAGTAGCCAAGGGCCTTGGTGCGCGCACCCCCGCTTTCACCTTGACTCGTGCATTTCTACATTGTGACAAAAACTGTCAGACAGACAGTGAATTTTGGTTTACTAATAATGTGGTAACAATTATCATTTCAATTCTACCTCAAATCTGATCACTGCAGACTTTATAATGCAGACTCAAGCAGCCTTGAAAGACGCACACTTTGAATTTGATCAGAGCGGCTCGGGTTATTCACTGACGCTAACTTGATGTGATTGGCTGGATGACCGTTCAATCAAATCAACAGACCTATTTGTGTATCTCTGTGTGTGCGTTATCAGAGCCCACCCTTATTAGACATACGGTTCCAACTCTTTACGTGAGCGTTTATTTCCATATTTTACTTTCGTTTTAATCTGACAAAAAGTGTGGGGGATAGAATCGTGTTCCAGGAAAAGTGTGCACGTTATAACACCCACATCCCCCACGCTTGCTACGCGCCTGAGGTGTGGAGTAAACTAGATGTGGAGTGATCTAAGTGTATGGTAATCTAGGTGTGGAGTAAACCATGTGTAAAATAATCTAGGTGTAGAGTAATCTAAAAGTAAACCATGTGTAGAATAAAAATAAAACCATGTGTAGGGTAATCTAGGTGTGGAGTAAACGGCATCATGCTGGGTAGTGCCAGTGTGCGGTAAGCCCACGGTATGACTCACCTTCTCCTCCGTGTCTCCGGGCTGACAGGTGATCACCCCATCGTCAGAGCACTTGGGAAATGTGTCCTTACAGTTTTGTAACCACTGGGGGGAAGTGAGAGGTGGAGAGGAGAGAGAGATGGAGGGGATGAGTGAGGTGGGATTTGTGGGGTTCATTGACCGGAACACTGACAATGAATTAGAAGGAGTGTGTGGACACGAGTGGAATCTTTCCATGTGCACAACCTTCTGCACAACTGACGACCTCAATGATGCTTTTTATTGTGGATACTAATAAGCACAAATGTATTTTATGCCCTTCATTTTATTTATTAGTATCCACATCATAGTAAATGTACTTCCTATTCTGGGTTTGACACAATGTAGTATCATTATGAATCACAATGTCCACACTGCTGCTTTTAACCCATCACATGGTGTCACAGGGAGTTGTAGGGATGTGTGTGTGTGTGTGTGTGTGTGTGTGTGTGTGTGTGTGTGTGTGTGTGTGTGTGTGCGTTGTGTGTGTGTGTGTTTACCGAGGTGGCAGCCTCCTCCTTGTTGTTGTACGTGTCCAGATACTCCTGGAGCTCCAGCACACTGAACTTGATCTTCTCCAGCAGCCCGTAAGACACAATCTGGGGGAAGAACACACACAGAAGCACTCCTTATGACATTGGAAATGAATGGAATACAAAAAGACAACACATGGAATACATACACTACCATTAGAACCTACTCCCAATAACTAACTCATTTGTGAAAGAAAGAATGAAAAGAGGAAAAATGAAGAAAGAAAGAATCTAGGAAGAAATGTTAGAGAATGAAAACAAATGAGACGGAATGAAATGATTGTTGTATATTCTGTCCAAGCTCACCGTATCCGCGTCCACATAGATTGTAGGGCAGTCAGAGCATGAGGTCAGCATCTGAGATGACCGTACAAACTTTGACCCTATGCCCCTCAGCCCGTCAGCAAGGTAACCAGCAGCATCACTGGTCAGTGAGCAGAACTTGTTCTGGATGTTCTGGAGGAGGAAAGGGCACTTTGGTCATACAATGTCAATCCTGAAAAAAAAATGCTTTTTCAAGCTAAACTGTAAATTGTGTGACAAATGAATCTTTTTCTGCTTGTCAAATTACTTTCCTGCTAAAGACTCTTTATGTTACATTTCTGAAAAGACTCACTAACAACACTAAAACTGCTGACCACAGAGTGTCAACATCAGTGTCCCGTGGATGCTCACCTGGAACAGGGAGGAGAAGACGTGGAAGGTGTAGATGGCGCAGGAGCCGTCCGAGTCGGCCACCAGCTGGCTCACGTGGCTGCGCCAGGCGTCCTCTGCGTCGTCGCACACCGTGGGCTGGAATGCCGCCAGGATGGCCGAGAAGAAGGGCGAGGGTGGCGGGGGGAAGTCCAGGTCCTGCAGGTCATCTCGCCCATCCCCAAAACTGCGATCGGGGAAGAAGACAGGACCGACTCAATCAGAGAGTGACAATGTGCGTCATGCAGGCATGACCTACAGTCACATATTCATCTGTCACAGCTTGGTGCTAATTTCACCAACCTCAAAGTTTTTGCTCTACATTCAACAACATGATCTACACATGATCTGAGTGTGTGTATTGCATGTTACTCATGCTCCGGATTTACTCTGCAGTTTGTGTGTGTGTGTGTGTGTGTGTATGTGTGTGTGTGTGTGTGTGTGTGTGTATGTGTGTGTGTGTGTGTGTGTGTGTGTGTGTGTGTGTGTGTGTGTGTGTGTGTGGAGGAAGGGGGTACCTTGGCAAGCAGCTGGTGTTGAGGTCCTGCTCGGAGCGATCCTGCTGCCGGACCAGGTCCAAGGTGAAAGCGTCGCCACAGTCGAAACCCGGAGGCAGCTCGCTCACGCAGAAGGACAGGTCATCCTCCTGCATGTCCTCATCCTCAGCTGTCACCTCCAAAGGGGGCGGAAACTGGGAGGCACACAACCAGACCACTTTACACACTACTACACAAACAAACACACACCATTGTACACACATGTTCAGCTCTAAATAATGTGAAGTAAATATGCCAAATAAGCATGTGATTCCCCAAGAATTACATTTACAAATGTACAAAAACACTTTGCTAGATTTTACAATGCTCCTGAGTATTGTTGCTTTTGCACATTCCCACTGATATTAAGCAACATCTTCTAAGCATTAATAGTGACATTTTCATGATCATCCAATCAGAGGACATGGAACTGGCTATGTGGTTTCCCAGCAACCCTGCTCAAATTGTCCCATGTATCAACACCTTCAGAGCTCTAGAGTGTTTAGGCCTTGAGGCCTGCTGTTTTGGGGAGGCCTCAGCTTACGGGCTGCATGGTGGTGTCATCTGGCAGGGACGTCCCCAGGCAGGGAGTGGCGGCATTCAGAGAGTTTGGGTCAGCAGAGGTGGTGTCGTAGGAGGTGGACAGCGAGTCTGTGTGATTGGTCTCCTCTGATGGAGAGAGATTCATAGTCTGAAGAGAAAGAATGGGAAGTTACAGAGCATAGGTTATTACAGGGGCTTTACATATGAGTATGTGTTTATGTATGTGTAAGGCCTGATTCATAGTCTACGCGAGCTACGCGAATGCAGTTGACAACGCAAGGCTCACGCATGTTTTGAAGTGCCTTTCATAGTCTATGCAACCTATGTGGACAATGAGCCCCAATCGGAAACACATGGTATGACACGCGTTGTTGCGTCATGTTACATGAAATTGGACGACACATTTTTCAACGCAAATACGAGTCATGGCGTCCTTGCGTAGCTCGATACAGCTGTGTTTGCACACCTTGCGATGACGTATGAATCGGCCCTAAGAGAGAGAGAGGTGGAGAGGCTGCTCTCACCAGCTGTGAATGGGACAGACTCTGGCTGGTGGAGTTGGACTCCTCCTCTTCCTCGGAGGACTCGTCCGAGTCGTCCGGCTGCTCATCCTCGTGGCCCAGGCTGGGCGTGCTGCCCGAGTGCTGGCTCTCCTCCAGGAGCTCGTGCAGGTCACCGCTGTCCAGCGAGCGTCGCCGCACGCCCCAGTTAAAATTGTCCACACTTTCACCCTGCAGAGAGAGAGAGAGGGAGAGAGATATTTAGGTAAGTGCATAGAAAACACCCCACCAACCACCCCAAAATGCATGCACACACACGCCAGACATACGCACGCAAACACAATCGCACCCACAAACTCACCCAGAAACTTACACACACACAAAACAGGTGTAGGTACTTGTACACATGGCCAAAACTTTCTGCACTATACTAGAATATAGTAGTAGTATGTAGTAACATCCCTTAGATGCATGATGGGAACTCCACACTACATAACACGGGATGATGATATGGATGCAAGGAGCAGACAAACTCACGAGTGATGCAATTAGGGCATACATCTAACTACAATGGAAACAACCTACCTTGTACATGTTATTAACACTGTTCATATTTACATACACTACTGTATATGCCATTTGCTATAAGCCATAACTGATGTTTTCAAGTCCTTAGTTTCAGATTAATTTAAATAACTCTGTCTGTCAGTATGTAGGTATGTTTAATTCCCATACTCAGTACTGTCCTCAGTCATAACATGGGATAAATTCATAATTTCTTAAAACAACCCATGCACTATGTGACTAGATTTCCATGAGGCAATGACAACTAGTCACCCTCCACACTGTTAGCTAGAGCCTCTAAATAAAGACATACAGTATATAATATACTCACACACAGACACACATGCACACATACTGTACATACACACGCAGACACACACACACGCATACATACAGTACACACGCAAACACACACTCACACACACGCACACACTCACACACACACACACACACACACACACACACACATACACGCACAGATGCACACACACACACACACACACACACACACAGACACACACATGCACACATACACACACAGACACACACACACGCACACACACACGCACACACACACTCACACAAACACGCACACACACGCACGCATGCACTCTATGAGCCTACCAGACACAGTGACACTCACCTGTAGCTCCTGAGGGGCACAAGGGAGAAAGAAAGAGAGCGTTACCGACACAGTGGTGACAGACAGAGAGCATCAACGTTACACACAACAGCACAGAGCACCGGCAGACAGAGAGCATCAACGTTACACACAACAGCACAGAGCACCGGCAGACAGAGAGCATCAACGTTACACACAACAGCACAGAGCACCGGCAGACAGAGGGCATCAACGCTACACACAACAGCACAGAGCACCGGCAGACAGAGAGCATCAACGTTACACACAACAGCACAGAGCACCGGCAGACAGAGAGCATCAACGTTACACACAACAGCACAGAGCACCGGCAGACAGAGAGCATCAACGTTACACACAACAGCACAGAGCACCGGCAGACAGAGGGAAACGGCACTGGACATGAAGGGCTTATTGACAGAGAGGACAGGGCAGTCAGACTCGCTTAGGCAGTGGACACAAAATGTTCCTGGCAGAGAGTAAATAAACCCTGTGTTCTGAACATCCCCTCATTCACTATGTAATGCACTGTATGGCGAATAGCCAGTTAAATCGTTATTTACAAGAGCATTATGTAGTGAATGGGTGCTGGTTCCAAACACAGGAAAAGTGATACATTACAGTTAATAGCCATTTTGCCATTCAGACTTTATGCCATTCACATAATAACTGAAGTCTATATCTGTTTTTTGTTTGAATTGCATTGAGCATAGTTTAGTTTAAACTGGCTCAGAGTGGTCTGATCATATGCTAGCTAATCGTCCCAAGATCAGGCCAGCTGTGAGAGACTGAGCTGGGGCCACTCACCTCGCCATCCTCGAGCTCCACGTCCAGGAAGTCAAAGTCGCGGAAGACACGGAACTGCTGCTCGGAGGCAGTGTCGTCCAGCGTGTCCTGCTCGCGTGTGCCATCCTCGGACGACACCTGACTAGGCTGATGCTCCATCAGGTCCAGGTCTCCGCAGGACGAGAAGATCACCTGGGGGAGAGGAGGACGCTTGTGTGGTCAGTATTTCCTTCTTTTGTCTTTGGTATGTTTGTGGTGAAAAACAAATATTGACCCTGATGAAAACTAAACTAAACTAAACTAAAACTAAAGGGAAAGTTTCATAACATGTAGAAACAGTTCAAATTAAATGTATTAATTTGTAGTGGTGATTAGATTACAAAAAAAATGATG
This sequence comes from Alosa pseudoharengus, assembly GCF_046254945.1. Classification (NCBI taxonomy): domain Eukaryota; kingdom Metazoa; phylum Chordata; class Actinopteri; order Clupeiformes; family Clupeidae; genus Alosa; species Alosa pseudoharengus. The sequence goes on along the minus strand of NW_027468870.1, from coordinate 15,374,225 downwards.
AGCAAATCAATAAACAATGTCGGTTATATTTACAATGTACACCTACAAATATGTGTAACCACACATATATCCATACGTATATATAAATTATAAATAGTGTTTCACAACTAATATCAACTAGATTTTTTTTATTTCTCAGTTGTATTGTGTTGCTGTTTCCTGTCTGCATGTTTTCTGAGGACTTTGGTCTTTTGGTAAAATCCCAGTAGGTTTCTATTATTAGTGTTGTTTAAAGACCAACTTGAACTGACCAATCAGGCTTGGTGGGGTGGACTTACCGACGGGTTCTTGGAGAGACCAACCTCCTGTCCACACAATGACAGGACGTTCACCAGCTTCTCACGGGTCCGTTTCTGAGTGCCGAGCAGACACGAGCAGAGCAGTGATTAATTATAAACACACACACACATGGACACACACACACACACACAACAATTGAAGCCAAATACACACTCAAATACAAATGTGTATAGACATGCATAAACAAACACACATATTTTTTTATCTCTCTCATGTACACACACACACATACACACACACAAAATCACACAAAGAACACAAGGTAAAATAAGTCAGAAAGTCCATTGGGTGTTTTTAAACTTCAAATGTAATAGGAAGCAGGCTAGGTTAGGAGTGGAGAGGTCTCACCTGCGAGGACTGTGGCCTCTTCCAGCTGACGGGCACCAGCACGTTGTTGGAGTTGGAGCCCGACGAGGTGGAGGAGGTGCTGCGGGTAACCGCGATGGCCCTGGCCTTTCCGTCGCGGCCCGCCGAACCCTGCAGGTCGTCGTACCGTCGGCCGATCACCGGCGTCTGGAGAACACACACACACATGAGCAAGGGAGCAAAACCCTTGAGCAAGGATCGGAATTATGTCTAGGCACATAGGTACAAACACCTACCCGGCATGGAGCATGACAAGTCAGTGCCTGCTAGCTTCGTCCTGCCCATATATTAAAGTCTATCACATTGCATCCACCCAGTCTTCCTGTTGTGCTACAGCCCAGGCGCTTTCTCTCCCCTTGTCTCTCTCCCTCTGTTTCTCCCATTCTCTCTCTCTCTCTCTCTCTCTCACGTATGCTCTTTCTCCCTCTCTCATGTTCTTTTTGTCCCCCCCTCCCTCCTTTCTCTTGCTCTCTCAATGTGGAAAAAAACGGTTAATTGTAGCATGGCTTATCTGCCTGTGTGCAGTCTACATCAGCACAGGATCTCTCTGGTCTTTTATCACTCGACGCCAGCCAGACAAACGGGTGATTACTCAATGGGAAGGAAGGAAGAGGACTCCAGGGTCTATAACACAAGTACTGATTCAAGATCAGGGCGAGTCTGTCTGGGCTGTTATGTCACTCTTGGTGAACTCAACGGAAAATCTGATCACAGATCTGAAAAAGTATATTAAATGTCACATACGACAAACATGAGGCTTTTCAGTCGGCTAAGTTATCTCCAATGGGTTTTCTAGAAAATTCCATTTGAGAGGAGTGGGGGGCTTCCTCTAAGCATTTCCCTTGAAAATTAAACTTGCACCCAAACGTCACAGTGTAATGACAATGACAATCAAGTTCATACATCAACATAACCTGAAAACAAGGTCAGATACAAAGACCGGAAAAACCCCCTTTCAAAATATTTCCTCTCTTTTAGTGAATAGAAATAGTTAGTTGGGTGCTTTGGAATGTAAGTACAGTACATGATTAGGTTGACCGATTATTGAAGAGGTCAGGTGAAATGAAAAGCTCTACTCTTGTCTGAGTCCAGATCTGATCTCTGAGAGCCCCTGAGTCCTGTGAAGCCAGACTGCTCTCCTCATTTCTTATACTCTGAGCCTAAATCTGGAGCCAGTCTACTGTTTCCCATCACACCCCTGGTGCCTAGCGCTGATCTTCGGAAATCTGCCAGTCTCTGGTCCTATTTCCCCTGATTCATTAAGTGTATTTATATCTTAGGTGTGCAAATAGAAAAGCTGTTGGCAAGTTGTTCAGCTACTAAAGTCAGGCTTTAGGAAAACAGCAGGAAGCGCACACAGTAATATCTTGTTCCCTCACAACACTTTCACTTTAGATGTGATTTTCACCTCTAAAAGGGTCAACACACCTTGACACAAAGATATGCCTGGCCCAGAATACAAGCTAAAATATGACACGATATTCACAGACAGAGAGATGTGAAGAATGCAGGGGAGGAAGAGAGAGAAAGAAACAGATGACGAAAGAGAAGAAAAGAAGAAAGACTCGTGTCGGAGGGTGACCCTTCACCTCTGAAATGTCAAAGTGGAAGTCGAGGATTTTCCCCGGTAGTGCTTTGGAGGAGCCGTCCCACACACGGCTGACCTCCAGATGGGAGAGGTCACTGTGGCCGTACGATGGCAGGACTAGGCTGGCCGAGCGAGACACCACCAGCTTTAGGATGTTCAGAGCCTCCTTCCAGTGTACCGTCTGAGACACGCACGCACGTGCACACACACACACACACACACACACACACGTACAGTACGTCACGATTTATGATTAATGTAACGGTAACTATTTTATCCACATAAAATCATTGCATGAAAAATTAACACACACATACTGTATAGGGAACTACACAATCAGTAATATGGCACTTAATTCACTGATTCTACAGTAACTACAGAATGCACTGAATATAATACACAATATAATACAAATATAATTGATTCGAGTATGCGTAATATTTGCTGGGTGCTTACCTGAACAAACTTTTCGATGGTCTTGAGGACCTCGACATTGAAAGGCTTGACCTGTATCAAGGCCAAATCCATGTGGCTTAGCAGACTGTAGATGATCTGCAGCAGTGGCTGTTGCATGCTGGGAAGTCCCTTATCCAGCAACTGTGATGAAAACAAGGAGCAAGAAGAGTGAGCGACTCAATCTCTTATCTTCAAAAACAACACAGCAAGTGAAAGCTAATAAAATAATACTTTCTGAATATCTGCCTCTTGTGGCTTCCCAAGGCAACAGAATCTATGGTATGAATAATTAAATGACAGACTTCAATCCTTTCAGTCCTATTAAGTCATGATATCCACATTGCCCGACACATTAAACATATGATAAAAAGCATTGCTGTTTAGAGCAGCATAGATTGGTTGTTACCTCGGCCATGTAGGTGACCATGTTGAGGGTGATGTCAGCGAAGGCCTCGTACAGGTAGCGGCACACCACGCTGACCCAGGAGAACGGGTCTCGCGTGTACGAGCGTGTCTTATAGAGCGTCATCACGTGAGCCAGGTGTGAGAGCTTAGTGTTCTTCTCCTTCTCCTCCAGACACACCTGATACACACACATACACACACATACACACACACACACACACACACACACACACACACACACACACACACACACACACACACACACACACACACACACACCTTAATATTTGCTCTGTCACCACAAATTTTACCTTAAGCTTTTCATAAGCGTAAACAAACATTTACAATGGCCTGTGTGATCTAAGAAGCGATGACACGAGGATACATCATCTCATGTTTGCCCTGAGTTAACACTTACATTAGCGGTTTATGATGAATAATAGAGCACGACCAAACAAAGAAGGCCAACTGCCACTGTAGCGCAGATGTGGTGTAACCAGCTGAGCTACTGCAAAACACAAAGGCCGACTGAACGAGGTCAGTGTTACTCACCTGCGCGATCCTCTCGGCGCTCTCCTTGCAGAACTGGGTTGGGCTGTCAAAGTGCTGAACCAGGTGGGGGAGCAGACAGAGCACGTTCAGAGGGAAACCTGTGTGTGGGCGTGGGAAAGACAGCCACAGGATTAGAGATGGCCACAAATAAGCATTAACTGAACACTTACGGTATGTACTACTGTTACTACTGTAACAATTTATTTGGATAGTCCACCTACAGAGACTTAGGTGCTGGGAGATGGGTTGCTGAAATTCAGTCTTTTTAATTGTTCATTTTCACTAACCAAAACAAAAAAACATAACCCTTAGCCATAAATTGTTGTAAACAGATAGTACGTTATAATGTCAGCATCTGAAGAGTTTGGTTGCAAAACGCTATAAAAAACATTAATAAGTCATGTTATTTAATTGTGTATTTCAGGTATTATATCAATAAAGTTGCAGTTCTGTTGCTCTGATTGAGTAAAGATAAATTAAATAACAATACCCAATTACATTTCCACATTACTTGAAAAACAAAATTAAAATAAATGATTTATGAAAATTCGTTAAAATGGAGGATATAGCGTTTTGGAACCAAACTCTTCATCTGTAGCTATGGGGGATCATCCAAATAAAGTGTGACTGAAACAACTGCTGCACCGCTGAACTACTACTATTGTTGCTCATGCGCGGTCTGGTCCTCCATGCTGCCACCCACCTATGGCCTGCGAGGTGTCCACGACGGTGACGCGGGAGACGGGCGTGAGCTGGCAGAAGAGCTGCAGCGTGAGGTCGCAGGTGGCCGGCGAGGTGAAGCCCTTGAGCAGCAGCTGCTGCAGGCCGGCGAAGCCGCTCCAGCGGAGCTGCGCCTGCAGCTTCTCCAGGCGCTCGCGGTGCTCGGGCCGGTCCAGGGGCACGCGTGCCAGCAGCTTGTGCACCAGCCGAAGCGCCATCTGGTACTCGAACTCGAAGTCCGACTCCATGAGCGAGACGGCCACCCAGAAGACGGTGGCGAGGAGCGAGGCCGGGTGCCCGGCGTGGCCGGGGTCCAGGACGCCGCAGGTGGACGAGGACGAGGAGCCGCAGCCGCTGCGGGGCGACCCGCGCTGGCCCACGCCGGGCTGGGTGCACGCCTGGATGCGGTCGAGGGTGGCCGAGCGCGGCGGATTTTCCGACGGGGAGCGGGCGCCGGGAGGCTGCCCGCCGCCGTTCTCACCGCCGAACTTCTTGGGCACGGAGTAGCTGCGCTGGTGGCGGCTGCGCTCGGCCGTGCTGGCGTCGGTGGCGCCGTGCGGCAGGTTGAGCTGACCCGTGCTCTTCCTGTTGGAGTTCAGCTTCCCGCTCACCAGGAAGTCAGGAGACGAGGCTCTGAGAGAGACACGATCGCAAACATACACACACAGTGTGAAAACACACACATCCATATAGTGTATGTATACGTTTTTATATATGCACACACCTAAACAGACACACAGATGTGAGCATTAAGTACATGGGACACAATGTACATGCACAGATGCAGGTGCTTGAACATGGACACACAGACATGGTCGTGGGGATGGACATGCAGGTGACAATCTCACCTGGTTAGAGCTGCCATCAGATCACTGTTCTTCAGACACTCGGCCAGGTTATCCACCACTGACTCCAGTGTAAGCAGCACCTCCATCACGTAGCCCTGAGAGAACCATAGAGACAGGAAACATGAGAAACACACGCCCCCATAGGACTAGCACAGTGCAGTTAGGCAACTCTGGTACTTTCCAATAGTGTGGTGGCAGCCATCTGGAGTTGGCTGGCTCACTTCAAACAGGAAATACTGCTAACCACCAACCACAAGTCTCTTTTCCGTCGGATATGGGCTGACTAGTTTTAACAGTTTTTTTCTGAAATAACTCTTTGTCACAGTTACACACACATGAGTAGACATTTGAGGTTTTTTTTTAATGTAATTTTGGTGTTGTGGTAGTGCATGATTGCTCATGGGTGTTGTCATTAGTGTCAGTTAGGGCCTGCCTACGTAACTGAAATCTCTCTCTCTCTCTATCTCTCTCTCAAACACATACACACACAAAGAAACAGAGAAACACACAATCAGACACACAAACAGAAACACAGAAACAAACAAGAATCAGACACACGCGCACGCACACACACACACACACAGAAACACCCAAACAGACACAGACACACACACAGACACACAATGGGTGTTAATGAGTGTTGTCATTAGTGTCTTGTAATGATAAGTAATGTTTTAAGATAGTGCCTGCCTGCTTAACTGCAATTTCTTTTTCAGAGAGAATACAAAACGAGAGAAACACCCAATCAGACACACAAACACACACACACACACATGCACACACACACACCTGCACCTCGTCCCCGTGCTCGCCCACCACCTCGACAAGGCGTGAGAGGATGTCGGAGACGGCGTGGTGAGAGAGCGGCTGACGCAGGGCCCTGAAGATCTGGAAGGAGCGTCCGGCGTAGTGGCGCGACGAGCTGCACAGCGCCGTCTGCAGGGCCACGTCACTCAGCTGCTGCTCCAGATGGAAGTCTGACACAACAACAACAACAACACACATATACACGCCGTAGTTATAGCGCTGTGTCCAGTAAGGGTCTGTTTATATGGCTCGCATCTTAGGACTGAATGAGCTTCAGAGTAAAAACAAATATAATATCAAACAAATATAATGTAGCATGTATAAAAATAGATGACAAGATAAAAAAAAAAACCATGTTGGATGAGAAGGTATTAAGTACACAATGGAATTAAATGGAAACAAAATAAGACACAATACATCAAACATAAAAACTGTTTACAGATCTAAAGACCCCTACCTGACTTGGACTCTTTGAAGATGGACATGACGTGGCGCAGGAAGTTGGACAGCTGCTCGGCGCTTTTGGAGTTGGGGTTCTTGGGTGTGATGTCCTCGTGGCACCACAGCGGTCCGAACGCCCTGAGCAACGACAGGACAGTACTCCAGGCACTGTTCCACCCCCACCACCAACCACAGTCACACCGCCATTAACTCGCCTCTAACACGCCACGCTCACGCAGTGTTTCCCATACATTGACTTATTTGTGGCGGCCCACCACAATATCAACATTGACCACCACACAATGATTTTCCAGGTTGTACTAAATTGTGCTTAAATCTGGTTAGCATCATAACCACGCTGTGCTAATTTGTAAAATACTGTTGTATTCAACTTAATTCTGCCAACCAACCACCACAAATGGAATTCAATTCTGTGGGAAACACTGTCACGCCACGCTCACGTCATGCTCAGGCCCACCCTCTCCATGGGATTGTGAACATCATTTTGGTGTGGCGGTGTATAGGTGTTAATGGCTGTTGTCATCAGTGTCTTATAATTATGGCTAATGTTTTCAGTTAGTGATGTATCTATGGCTGTAATCATACACACACACACACACAAACACACACACACACACACACACACACACACGCCACACATACACACAAATACACAAACCCACTCAAACATTCTTTTTAAGTTGCACACACATACAGCACATAAGCTCAAGCGTACTCCTTGTACTCTCCCAGACATTTTCTGTTTCAGCCAGTAGGGGGAGCTGTATGCTAGTGAATGTGTGTGAATGTACCGCATGACCCTGTATGCCAGAGTAAGTGTAGCAGTTGGGAACCGGGAGTTTTACTCACAGATGCCACATCTTGTTTGTCAGACAATTACAATAAACAAATAAGCTAATTCTTCCCTGAATTTGTTTTGATGGGTGTTAGGTTTCAGGGTATGTTGATGTGGTTTGTATGAAGTGAGTGACACATTCCTACACAAATGTCAGTGTTGCTGTGTTTACCCACCTGGTGGTGAGGAACTCGATGAGCTTGTTGGTCTTGTCGTCGGACTCGCTTGAGGAGTCGTCCAGTTCCTCCAGGTCAGCGCTGATCTGCGGCAGGTTACCCACGCTGCCCCCCAGGCTCACGCTGGACGAGGTGGAGGACGAGCTCAGGCCCGAGTCTGCCACAGGAGACGGACTCTCCCGCAGGAAGTCAAAGCCCCCTAGCGCAGGAAGAGGATATGAGGAAGAGCAGAAGAGGAGAGGATGAGGAGAGAACAGAGGACAGACATCAGTACTTCAGTTCTGAGCATACTTGAATACACAGACACCTGGGTTTCAGTGGCTTCTCATTATGATGAGTGTGGGAAAGTATCAGTAAAACAAGCACATGGTTGGGATGGTTCAGGTAAAAGGGCATCTGTGCTAAAAAATGAATTCATTTCTGTTTTATACAGCAGTAGTGGCCCCATTTGAACAGTAAACAAAAAAGTAGGCGTTGTATTAGGAACACAGAGGAGATACCGTAGTAGAGATCTACACTGAGTACTAATTGCCTACCATGACACACACAGAGCAACTTCAGTGCTGCACATGGCATACAAATAATACTGTGCTTCATTAGGTCATATCAATGCAAGCCAATTAGACCTGGCATGAAACACACATTTGACTGGCAGACAACTTTTACTGTGTACACATAATGTACACCACAGAAGGAAATAGAATATTAAACAGTTTGTCTCGTAAGCGGACTGTTGGGGGAATTCTTTTGGGGTCTGTGTGAGTCTTGCCAGTACCAGGAAAACTTGCTTGTCAATCAAATGTGCATCAAATATCATACACAGCCTTAGAGGACAGGTGGAGAGGCCCTAAGGCTTTGGCACGTTTACTGGAGGAACTATAAAGCTAAATGCCTCTAAAATGTCATAACAAATGCAATGCATTTCACTGAAGAATGCAGTGCAAGGAGTTTGTGGCAGTCCCCTGTTTACATCTGCACACATTCAGACAAAGTAAAGAATTATTTTGGCTAGGACCTCGGGGTTCATAAATTGTTGACCATAAACATGTCATGCTGAGAGGAAGAGTTCTCACACGTGACCTATGCCTTCTAAACATTCTAGAACATTCGAGAAGGTTCTAGAGAGAGTCTCCTCACCGGTGTAGTGGTACTCAGGCTGGTAGCTGGACTTGACAGTGAGAGTCTTGTTGTCGCTGATCTCACGGGTCAGCAGCAGGACCGAAGCGATGACTTGGAAGTTGTTGTTGCAGGACAGGGCGATGAGGAGGTGCAGCAGCAGACGCTTGCTATGCTCAAACACCTCGGGCCGATAGTGATCCAGACCTGAGACACACAAACACACACACACACACACACACACACACACATACATAAACAGAAACCAATCACTCAATAATTCAAGATAACCCATTTCAAGATCGAGTATGGCTTATACCAATGACATGAGGGATGAATTTACAAAATAGATGATAGACATCTAAGCTTTCTGGGAGAGAGAGGGAGAAAGAGAGAGAAGGAGAGAGAGAGAAACATACACATATACAAACACCCCAACATAAAAAAGCTTCCATCACCATACTACTCTGTTTTCCTGGGTCAGTAAACAAGCTACAGTGGGCTTGAGAACATCCCTTTACAACACTTTAAATCAGCACCATACCACCTCACAGCTAGATCCTGTAGACAGATGAAACCTTCTGTCAGAGTTAAAGACACACAACAACTCTACAGACAGCGTGTTTATTACCAACACTTCCAACCCCACTGAGACTAAGCTTGACCCCCCAAAATGCCTGGACCCTCCTTGGCAGAGCTGAGCAGGCCGTTGAGCTGCATGCCACCATCTCCTCCTCCTCCCTTCTTGCTTCTTGGATCCCTTAACACCCCCCCCCCCCTCACACACACACACACTACCACCACAACCACCCTCTCTTCTGTCTTGTGTCAATTTTTTTTTCCGTGGCAGACACATTTTTGACATATCCGGCATTACTGCCCTGTGTTCCTCGCCTGGACGGGGTTCTAAGCTTCAATTAGTGTGGGGAATGTGGCGGCGCACTGTGCCTCCCACTTCAGAGCTTTCTCACAGGGCCAGTGACAGACACACACACACACACACACACAAAGACAGACATATATATATATATATATATATATATATATATATATATATATAGAGTGACAGATGGTCTTTAAACAGATAATTACACACACCGATAACATCCGTGTAACATCATACCACACCTCTTATTGTGGAAAAGTAAAATCAGCCCTCTCAAAAATTCACCTGTCTAAAGTAGAGAGATAGATCAATAGAGAGCGAGAGAGAGAGGGAGAAAAGAGAGAGAGAGGAGAGAGAGAGGGAGAGAGAGAGAGAGGGGAGAGAGAGACCTACCCAGAAAGAGTGCATGAAGCAGGAGGGGCAAATGTAGGGCCCAGTCTTCCCTCACACTGTGATCCACCACCATCTCTGTCATGAATATTACAGCAATGTTGCACCTGTAAAACACACACACACACACATACTGTACATCAAACACATATAGACATTTCAGAAAGTACATTACATAACCCTCTACCTTTCAAAAAACAGAAATATTCACTGCTAAATCATGCATAAGGCAAAGGGGCCTATTTTTAGGCCCTATGATAATCGGGTGTGTGTCATAACATTCTTGCCACAGACTAAAGCTCTGTGTTGTAGTTCCACTTTTGATAGACAGATCTTTCATCTGACAATCAGCTGCATTCTATCAGTGTGATTATCAGTTTAAACAACACATACTACAGCTGCCTGAGCTCTGTGACGTTTGGTGCTTCAAAAGCACCCGCGTGGCTTGATGATGACGTCTGTGGTAATATCTCTGTTTCCAAGGGAATAGCAAAACAGTGAGGCGTCCATGGTAAACAAAACAACACAAGAGTAAGTCAGTAAGTGCATTTTTGTAAGTTTGCCGATTCAAATGAGCTTCTTCCTGGGATATGTGTAAACAATACCCCCCCCCCCCCCCCTCTCTCTCTGTCTTTGTGTGTGTGTGTGTGTGTGTGTGTTTGTGTGAGTGTGCTTGTTTGTGTGTGTGTGTGTGTGTCTGTGTGCATACAAATATGTGTGTGTGGGCCTATGGGTACCTGTGCAAGGGCCCTCGTGGGGTGATGGTCTCCGGCAGGTAGTCCACCAGCGGGGCCCAGCAGCCCCCGTTGACCGGCATGGGCAGTGGCTGCGGCCGGTTGCTCTCCAGCACGCTGATCAGCCAGCTGGCGTAGGGAGGGAGCGGGTCATCTGCCACAGGCGTAAAACAAACACGCAGTCAGGCCTGTGTCAGTCACCTCAGAACACACAGATGCAGACCAGCACACACTGACAATGAACCACTGTATAATAAAACACAGTGATAACATATCAGTGTAGTGACAGTATACACTGTATGTATCAGTACACTCGCTTGTGGGATATGAAAAGCTATAACCTTGGGACCGGGTAGTGACAGGTTCCATCAGAGACGTCCAGCTCTGACGTCAAAGCCTGATCACACGGCGGAATGATATCCCGTCATCACATCAGTGCTATCTGGATGAGTGCGGGGAGGGAGGGGTGGCGCAATCTCAAGCCCTCCCAAGGCAGACATGACAGGTATGCGGACTAAATGCTAGCCAGGTTACATGCCTCCGCTTCATACATGGCGGAATCTTAGAGATGCATTGTCCAGATACTTCCCTCTCCCTCCCAACTTTGCATCTGTGGTACGCACTAATCCCTGTTGTACACTTTGGCACAGGTAGCTGCTGGCCTGTCTCACTGAACAGTAAGTGACTGAGAGGGTTTGAGGTTATCAGGACACAGTGTGGCTTAAAACGAGGCTTCATGGAACAGTACACATAACAAAGCCAACAAAGACAATCCATGAGAATAAGGGCTTTTAATAGATTAACATAGGGCCGGCCTACCTTTCACACACACACACACACACACACACACATATACACACACACACACATATACACACGCACACACACACACACACACACACACACAAAAACAACAACACCACACACAACATATTTTCTTATTCATGCACTCATACTTACACACAAACACACTTGCACATAGTCACAAGGCTTAGTTTTTTGCATCGTATGCTAAGTAGAGGGGATTGAATATTTCAGAGATGACAGTTGATACTCACTCTTCTCTTCATCATAGGAGCCACCAGAGCTGTTACTATAGCGGGACTCCAGCCTGTTATGGGCCCTCGCCACATTGCTCAACCTGGACACAACACAACAACACCTCTTAGAATGTTCTAGAAGGCTGACAAAACCATGGAACCTGGCAAAAACCATGGAGCAGTCTGAATGCCTTCAAATCA